>NC_092634.1:66294815-66622285 GCF_039555335.1 Amphiura filiformis
CCGGTTTTACCATCGCGTTCAGCAACTCATATCATCACGACACTTGTAAACAACCGTGCTCGAGTTTGATCGACAGATGACGTCAGACGTAAACTAGTCTTTTTATCTCTGTCTTCCATTATAACATAACACAAGGATGCTAAACGTTAACTCATTTTTATTAAATCATTTTTACTGTATTCATCAAAAGAAGAAAACATGCAAAACCATGAAATCCATACCGATCTTACATAGCAAATCCAAAATCTTTTTAAAACGTTTTAAACAGGTTATAGTTGGGGTTTTGGTTTAGGTAAAAACGTTTTAATAATATCATTTAAATAAAGGTCATGAAAATGCTTTAAAATGTTTTGTATGAAAACACGCTACAAAAATATGTTTTCAAAATGTTATTGTAAAATATTTTGTGCAAACATTTTTTGCTAAATATTTTGTCAGCTCTTAAATAACATGTTAGAATACCTGTTTTAATCTTTTGAAACCACAAAACAAAGCAAATACAAAAACTAAAACAAAAACGATTTAACATTTAACCCTCTCCACACGGGACGGCAGACGAAAAAAAAAACTTAATAAACTGTTTTTAAACATATTAAAATATATTAATGGCTATTATAGGCTTGTAGGTAGTGTTCATTTATTAACACATAAACACATAAAATTAACACTCCTTAACTTCACTGCATAACGGCTATAATTATAGACAGTATATACCTAACGTGTTCAAGCGTATTTATTAAGTTTTTTCTCTGTTGCCTTTTGCAGTATAGGCCTGCCAATTGAAAGGTTACCTATAAATGCCATGACCAAATATAGATGTACTACTTCAGTAATCCATTCAGAACACGAAAGTGATATGGCCACTATCATTCCGCCGAGAAAACCCTGCCATCGACAGCTAACACAAGCACTTATTACACTAGAAAAGAGACCTGTGAGGTAACTAATATTAATAAGCACACGATTCATGAGAAAAGATTTAAAAAGGAAAACAAGCAGACAGGCAGGCATGCAGCATGGCATAAAGAAAGGCAGAAAGAAAGCAAAAATAAAAGCAGAAATACATTAGGAAAGGCATAAAGTTCAAACGACATAACGGTAGATATATAGAAAGTCAAAAAGAAAGAACAAAAAAGGTATAATGAAATGGCAGAGAAAGGCAGAACGAAAGGGGAAATAAAGGAAAGGAGGCGGAACAAAAGAAGGGCAGAACACAAGGCAGAAAAAATAATGCAGATCGAAAGGACGAAAGCATGGAAGAAAACATGGAAGATAGAAAGACAGAACAAACGCCAATAAAATAGGCAGAAAGAAAAGTAAAAAGAGAGGAAGGGGAAGAACGAAGGCATAAAGAAAGGCAGAAGAAAAACTGGAAGAACGAAAGGTAGAGCGTAAGGTAAACAGAACGGCAGAAAGAAAGGCGGGAAAGAAAAGCAGTACGTAAAACGGAAGAAAGACGTAAAAGCCGTAAGACGTGAGAAAGAAAGGCGGTAAAGAAAAGCAGTACGTAAGACGGGAGAAAGAAAGGCGGGAAAGAATTATAGGGAAGAAAGGCATAACGAAGGGTAGAAAGAAAAGAAAAAACAAAAGATACAAACGAAAACAAAACAGGCGGAAAATAGTATAAAAAAAGAAGGCAAAGCACAAGATGGAAAGGAAAGAAGAAAGAGAGAACTAATAATTACAAAAAGAAAGACAAAGGGAAAGAAGAAAGAAAGCCAGAACAAAAGGTAGAAAGAAACTAGAAAGGCAGAAAGAAAGATAGAAAGACGGTAAGAAAAATCTCAAAGGCATAGCAAAAGGTAAAAAAGAGCGGAAACAGAGTCACGAAAGTAAAAACAAGAAAAAGGGAAAGAGAAATAACGGGTATATATACGAGAAAGAGAAATTAAACAAATTGGGAACGAGAAAAATGAAGTAAATCGTTTTGAGGCAACTGAAACTAATCAAACAAATCATCATCATCATCATCATCATCATCATCATCATCATCATCTTCATCATCATCATCATCATCATCATCATCTTCATCACCTTCATCATCATCATCAATCTGAATTTGAATGTAATCTTCCTCATTTTCAAAACAATATTTTTCCTTTTACCTGATATACCAAACCCAGCAAGAGCCAATGAACTACTCCATCCTGCAGTCTGGGCATTAATGCCAAAATCTAACTGCCATTCTATGAAGAAAACACCTATACACTGAATGAAGCCGACCGTCAGAATCATATTTATGTAAACGCCAAAAAGTACGACCCAACTCCATCCTCTGTCCATTGAAGTTTCCATGTCTGTTAATGTGTTTGCTCTATTTGAGAATAAAATTAAAGCCATAATGTATGATTTGCTCCATAGCGACGCCCTCAATTTTTCTCGAATTTCTACTTTCAGCATGATTGTAATGCCCAGTGATGTACTCAACTACCACGTGAAAGACTAAGCCTGAAGTGCTTTAATTACAGCAATCCGAGTTCACCGATCGAGTATTGGCTAAACACATCGAATACATGTATATCATTGAATCATTGGATCGGTGACGTATAAACTGTATGCATATCTCTATTCGTCTTACGTCTTGATTGTACATCCCAGCTGCGTGACGCTCCGCCAATAATCATGACAATAATACGATCGGCGAGCTAATACACGCATTGTAGGCACTGGATGAATAAATAGCAATTTTTTTTATTTGTTTGGCTCGAAATAAAAAGGGGACAATGCGATCAGTAGATATCAGTGACAACTAACATTTAAATAGGAATCTATTCTTTATGCAAATCACACATTACAGCTTTAAGGTAAAGAACACACAATTTAATAAACATATAAACACTAATTAAATGCATTTAATGCATTTAATGCACCAGATCCCCAAAATACAAATACCTACAAAAACAACCATGCAGATTAAACAAAATAAATATATTGCCAATATCTGTTAATGTAAACTCAATGTCAGGCATAATGCTGTGATTGCCGGAGACTTCCTTTAACCATGGAACTACTAGAGATTTCCATGCTTTAAGGGATGGGGTATGAACGTTTGGACAGTATTTATTTTGGGACATTAGAGCACATCAGACATATCGAATTGCATTCTGAATACGAAAAATGTCATTCTGATATCAAATAATTTTGATTTTTTGAAATTCGCAATTTAATACACATTTTATTGCAAATCATTAAAATTGATATTTTTGATATTTAACAGTACTTGAAGTAAACTTTATAAATCTGATTATTTATACTTGAAGTGTATGTAGGTGGGATGAAAAGCCGACGATCAATTGAAATTTTGACCTTTCGTATTGAAGATATGGATTTTTTTCCCAAAACACCAAAAAAAAATTAGGTCTTTTTGGGAAAAAATCCATATCTTCAATATGAAAGGTCAAAATTTTCAATTGACCGTCGGCTTTTCCTCCCTGCTACATACACTTTAAGAATATATCATTAGATTTATATAATTTACTTCGAGGACTGTTATATATCAAAAATTTGAAAAATATCAAATTTTAATAATTTGTCATAAAATTTGTATTATATTGTGATTTTCAAAAAATGAAAATTATTTGATATCAGAAAGACATGCTTCGTATTTAGAATGCAATTCGATAGGTCTGAGGTGCTCTCATGTCCCACAAAAAATACTGTCGAAACCCAATAAACGCTCATTTTAGATCCCTTAACGAAAATGAAAATCATGACGATAAAAAGTATGGCAGAGCCTTATACGGGAAGGTGGGGTAATCCCGAACACATGGTTTTCATGTTTTATAATAGCAAAACAAGGTTTTACGTAACGAGCAGGGAAAGTATCCGCGTTCGGGATTAGGCCTACCCCGTGCCCATTGGGGAACCCAGGCCGTTAGTTTATCAAACGTCGATCAAAGCATTCGATTTTAAAAATTACCAAAGGTACTTTAACTGAAAGTGTGGAATTGAGAGACTGTGAGCAGAAAATTTTTCTTTCGCATATTTAAACGTATTCCTACCGTGTTCCTACACCTTTTTACAGCTGTTTTTAGGGCGTAATATAGAAACGGTACCCAAAGCATCTGTGCCAAAAATCGCTTGCCCCCCCTTTCGACATGCCAACATATGCTTCCCCCAAAATCATCCACCCTAGCCTATAATTTGCCACCCCAGTGGTATACATGTTTATTGCATTACCGCTTAGAAACACGTCTGTACTACGGATGCAATCACCAAATTCTATATTAACAAGTACACAACCTATCTCATAATCACTATAGTTATTCTTATGTATAGTCTGTATATCTGCCTCAAGTCAGTGGCACTAGCTTTAAAGTTCAGCGTGTTCTACGTTACCTTAGCGTTACTTGTTGCGTGTACATACTTTTACGCGCGAGATCAATGTCGCGGCATATGTACACGCTAGATACCACGAAAGGCCAATGCAGCGCACGCTGAACTTCAAAGCTAGTGCCGGCGACTGGAGGTAGATATAGACTATACAGGGCCGGATTTACCATTGGGCCGGATGGGTCCGGGCCCAGGGCCCCAAAAATTGCCCCCCCCCCAAAAAAAACTGCCCTGCGCATCCGAAAAACGCATATGTTTTGGGTCAAAATAATGGTAAAATTGCAAATTTTTGCTAGCCTTTTATAGCAATTTTTATGTTCATTTTTGGTAAAAATAGTCTGAAATTGACTTTATCAATATGTCATTGTCGATAGTATACGTAAACAAAATCTTGGCCGCTTTAATGCACATATGCCTTCCGCACGGTGACTTGGGGGCCTCCAAATTATGGCCTGGCTCAGGGCCAAGGTTAATCCGGCCCTGAGACTATAGCCAAAGTTTGAAACTTGCAACTTGTTTTGACTCATCATGATGATACTTACCACGCTTACAGAAAAACGGAAAGCTATCGACAAAATAATTCTATTCCTGTTTTGGCATAACCACTTTGATGACCAAGCACATACTAGTCGGTGTGAAGGTGTCTACCGTCCGGGCCGCCGCCGTCACGTTCTTGTGCGATTTTATGCCGCATTTAGTATTTATTGTAAAGTATTAATATCATTCATGGTTTATTGCAACCTTTGTACCTTCAACCTTTGTATCTTTTACATCATGTTATGTTGCGGTTAACTGATCTGTTCAATATTAAAGTGACTCTCTTATTCTGTCTTCCTTTACTTTTTTATTTATTTTTTCTGTGTATTCCATTCTATTTTACCCTTTCTTCCTCTCTCACCCAGCAAACACAAAAACGTTTTAAAAACGTTTTAAATAAGTTATATTTTGGCTTTTGGTTTAGGTAAAAACGTTTTAATAACATTAAAATGTCGGGTTATATAAAGGTCATGATAACGTTTTAAAACGTTTTGTATGAAAAAACACACTACAACAATATTTTTAAATGTTTTCAAAAATGTTATTGTAAACTATTTTTGCAAACATTTTTGCCAAATATTGTGTCAATATGTAAATAACATTATGTTAAAATATTTGAACCCAGCAAACACAGAAATGTTCTTAAAATGTTTTTTTTCAAAACGTTTTAATAACATTTAAATGTCGGGTTATATAAAGGTCATGAAAACGTTTTTAAAACGTTATTGCAAATATTTTGGGCAAACATTTTTCGCAAAATGTTTTTTCAACCCCAAAATAACATTCTGTTTAGAATGTTTTATATCAAGTTTTTAAGAATGTTTTTGGAATGTTATTAAAACGTTTTTATACCATTTATATAATCCGACATTTAAACGTTTTCTGTAAAACATTTTTGTTTGCTGAGCAGTAGATTATCAAAAATGTTTTTTAAGGTTATGAAAACGTTTTATACTCTTAATATACCCTTTATATAACCCGACATTTAAACGTTTTCTGACAACCTTTTATAACCTTTTGCGAATGATGTCGAAAACGTTTTGTGTTTGCTGGGCACTTTCCGTTCTTCGTCTCTTCGAGGGCAGTAGAAAATAATTTCCTTTCTGGGAACGGAATCTGTTGGGTTGGAATATTTACTGCGAGGGAAGTGCACAAGCATTATAGCAGGGAGTTGTGGGCATATGTCGTCCAGAGGGCAGCGCCCCTGGAACTTTACCATATTTAAGAAGCTCATGGGTTTGATGCAATGATGCTTTTTCATGGTATGGGCAAAAACTAGCATGCTGACTTTGACGAGAGACTGTTGCAATTTTAGTATGTATTAATTTATTTTTGACAGACTTAAATATTTCAAAAGTGATGGTGCGCCCAGAAAATATTTAGAACCACAGAAAAATGGTATAAGATCTTAGGATATTTTTTCCCTTGTCTTGATTTTTCTGCGGCACCGCGGTATATGGTACCCTGGATTTTGTAGCCATGGCTTCATTTCTGTTTCATTCAGTTTTCGATTTCCTTTTCTTCCTTCCTTATCTTCTTTCAGTTTCTGTTTCTACCTTCATTTCCTTCTTTCTTTCGACATACTTCTAAAGCAGTTCAGAATGAATTCAAGGATAAATGCGCTGGAAGTATATTACATTGTATAATTTATGTCCATTGCGCTTGTATCCAAATGCCTCCTCAATGTTGACTGCTGCAATGCTATGTCTGCTTTAAATAATATAGCAATAATAGTAGGCATCCTGATCACCTTATTTTTCACTATCTCAAAGCCAAAACTGATGCTTTTCTTTATCACTCCATTCAACGCTTCCCTAAAAAATGGTCTGACCTCCCCCGTCACATAACTGATATTTATTTGTGCAATAGTTTTAACTGCTTCAAATCCCACTTGAGAGACTACTTTCCGTCCATTCAAGAAATTCAACCATGAGCCCGGGTGGTAAAATTTGCAAATGGTGTGCCAAAATTTGTCCCCCCCCCCTCAGTCTACCAAAAATCGCTTGCCCCCTCCCCTCTCGGCCATAAAACATACCATTGGGATTCACAACTTTAAATGGTCTAGACGTATGTTGCGAGCGCAGGCAATGGGAAAATTTGCATATTTAATCGTTTCCGCCTTATTATAGCTTTTTATTTAAAAGGCGCCCCATGAATGTGTGCCAAAAATCGCTTCCCCCTCCCTTCTCGGATTGCCAAAATTGCCCCCCTCCCCCAATTGTACCATCCCACCAGGGCTCATAATTATTGCACAGCCCCTAAAGCGGGGAAATACTTTTTACAGTTCATTTGACACTATGATAGTTAGAGAATTTCTCCCCCCATTTTACCATCTCACCAGGGCTCATAAATATTGCACAGCCCCTAAAACGGGGAAATCTTACTTTTTACAGTTCATTTGACACTATGATACTTAGAGTATCCCCCCCCCCAGTTTTACCCTCCCACCAGGGCTCATAATTATTGCACAGCCCCTAAATCGGGAAAATACTTTTTACAGCTCATTTGACATTATGATACTTAGCATGATGCAGTCATGTCTACAGTAGAATTCACCACGACCTTTGCAGGACTTAAACCCCATTAAAAGCTATTAAACCAAGATAACACTCATTGAAAACAGCTCAACTGATTAAATCAGATCTTCTCTAGTTAAATCCACACTACACATGTTTCTGTTTTACCTGTGCAATGAGCAATGAGCTGGTATTATAGTTTCAGTTGGGTGAACGATTATAAAGCTAACGCAAATAATACTGGTGGGCTTTTGTTAACTTTTGCAGACTTAACACGGTTTGGAAATAATTTCTTCATATTTGTTGGTGTTATCTGTCGTTTACATATCCTTCCTAAAACACAAAAGTGCGAATATTTCCAAACACCTAAATTAGCTAAAAATTTAGGACATGTTACAAAACTATATTTTCTAGAATTTCAGAGAATACTTTAAATATTGGCTGGTTATTATTCACACAGTGACGTTAACTAGGCAATGTCCTATTACCTATATCATACACTAAAACACCAAAGTGCGAATATTTCCAAACACCTAAATTAGCTAAAAATTTAGGACATGTTACAAAACTATATTTTCTAGAATTTCAGAGAATACTATTATTGGCCGGTTATTTTTCACACAGTGACGTTAACTAGGCAATTGCCTATACTTCTAGCATACACTACTTGTAGAGGTCACGCGTGTATTGTATATAGCAAAACGGACAGTAACTGCAGTATGGTGAATCAAAAGAGTAAATAAATAAAACAAAATACAATAATAGTCATTCATCTATTCATTTATTAAGCTTCTTTTGTCTGATGCACAACCCAATCTTTTTTCCAGTTTGGCATAATATGGTCCAAACTAAATACATCAACATTACATTATAATACAGAGATATATTAAATATTTTAATATGTATGTATCTAAAATACATTGAAGTACAAACATAATTACTATAAAATTAAAACAAAGTATAAGTAATTAAAGTAATACTAGACCAGCTAGAATGCTACAAGGTGATATTCAAACATATGTACGTATATTGCACTATATGACACCATTTAACATCTACTTTCTTTAAAATGTCTAAAAGTGGCGTGAAATATAACGACCTCTCAAAAAAAGTTACTCAGTCGTTTAAAAGTACACCTTATAAAAAGGGTGTGACCTAGGTTACCCCGGTTTAGGAAAACTTTGGTCAACTCGTATAAAGCCGTGGGCATAAAAATCAAAATTCAGTTTTCACTTGCAGGGGTGATATAAACAGTTCAATGTTGTCAAACGAGGTCCATAACTTCTGAAAATCACGAATGCTTCTTCAACAAACACTAATGTCAGGTTATATGAAGGGCACATAAAGTATTCTAATAACATTTTGAAGAAATGTTTGCCAAAAAGTATTTTACAATAACAATTTTTATTTATTATTAATTATTTATAATATTATCTTATTTCTTTTTTTATATAACAAAGTTATTTCAATGTTTTTTCATACCTTTATATAACATCATAGGCGGAGAAAGCATGGGGAGGGTACGGGGACGCCCCTACCCCCTGAATATTCCATTTGGGGACGTCCCTCCCCAAAATCCCAATAGAAGAAGAATTAAAGCATTAATATTAATTGTTCTTTGCATCTTCTAGCCCCCATCCGCGTGTTTTGGGCCAAAATAAGGTAACATTTTTTAATCAAATACCATTGATTGGTGGACATAGGTGGACATAACATCACGAACATAAGATATGCAGATGACACTGTCCTATTAGCTGAGTCTGAGGAGGATCTGCAAAGGCTTCTTGATGTGGTGGTTCAGGAAAGTGAGAGGAAAGGTTTATCGTTAAATTGCAAGAAGACAGAATGTATGGTGGTATCAAAGACTGAAAGCCCAACATGCATATTGAAGGTGAAAGATCAGAGAATTAAGCAAGTTTCCTCCTTCAACTACCTTGGCAGTCTAATCACAGAAGATGCCAGATGTATTAAGGAGGTTAAGAGAAGGATTGCACTGGCTAAGTCTGCGTTCTCAAAATTAGACAAGCTCCTAAAAAACAGTGCCCTCAGTATAGAGACCAGAATTCGGGTACTCAACTGCTATGTCATCCCTGTATTAATGTATGGAAGTGAAGCATGGTCAATAACAACAGACATTAAAAGAAGATTGGAGAACTGCGAGATGTGGTTCCTTAGAAGAATGATGAAGATCCCGTGGACTGATAAAGTGTCTAATGACGATGTCCTAAGTAGAGCAAATGTGAACAGGAAGCTGTTACGTGAAATCAGAGTTAAGCAGCTCAAATTCCTTGGTCATATCCTCAGAAAGGATGGTTTCGAGAACCTAGTATTGACAGGAAGAATAGAAGGAACAAGGAGCAGAGGCAGGAAGAGAGTGATGTGGTTATCAAATCTCTGAAAGACTGGCTAAAAGAAAGGGGAGCTGAACATAAAGCGACAGAGCTTCTGGAGATGGCTTATAACAGAGAATTGTGGCATGACATGATCGCCAACGTCTTAGGATATGGCACCTAGAGAGAGAGAGAGACCATTGATTGGTCCATCAAATACCAACATTCACCTTCATTTTCCGCGCTCAAATGTCCCAGTAAAACCGGTACAAAATATGCTCGTCTACCCCCTAAATATTTGAGCATGTTCAATTTCTGACTCCCTGTATAAACCTATGGGGTCATTTGTAGGGGTCATTTTGCCGTGTACTTCGGTTAAATTTATAAATGCGCTTTTATAAATACGCACGTGACTCATGGGCACGACATACCAAGACCAGCAAGCGTGACCAAAACATCATGCATTGACCACTGCACAGAAAAGGATATGAACTCTGTAGATAAATATCATCAAATTTAAGTATTTTATAGCAAAATTATTACACATGGGGGGATTCCGAATTTGTAGTTATCAAAAACAACATTTTGAAAGTATTTGACGACTGAAAAAAAATATTCAACGACGGAAACGTTTACAATATAATTACAAAGTTGAACAAAATAGACAATTTTGCTGCACAGTAGTCTCATGTTGTTCTGCCTTTGCATTCAAATGTATAGGAAGACTATCCGCTATGTAGAAGGTTACGGTCTACAAGCTGTTGGTTATATGGCAGCGCGGAGGTGGCCACGTGCGTATTTATAAAAGCGCATTTATAAATATAAATAACCGAAGTACACTGTTTTGAAGCTCAAAACATCAACATTACTTGTTGGTGTCCATGATTTTTGGATTAGCATAAAGTTCTGATTACCAGTACATTGATGGCTTGTCCAGACCCTTTTTAGTATATATAGTCATAAAAGGGGAATTCTTTTATTCTACAGTGGTCATTTCCGTACTTCAGAACAGTTATTCTTAACCATTCTTCTCCCTCTTCTCCCAGCTCGCAATCACACACATAGAGCTTTTTAAGATTTGGCATGTACCTGATTGCCTCACATAACTTGCCGACAGATTCACCTATTTCATTGTCGTCCAATATCAATGTTTCGATCTTCAAATCCCCAAATGATGGACTTTGTTGATCAGTTCCCGTATTACTGGTTGTATCACCTTGATGTGCTGACATTTTACCTGCTGCAATAAACCCGTCAAACAACACGGCACATTGGGGTGGATTGAGCTTCATATACGCCAAGCCAATTGATTTCAAATGCGTCATGTACGTATATGCTTCGACAAGTTTACCCACTGAATCACTTAATTCGTTCCCCGATAGGTTCAAGACTTCTAGTGCTAGCCCACATTCGCGTGCCTTGCCTGCTGTTATTAACCCATCAAACAACACCATACATTGAGATGGATTGAGCTTTGTATCGCGCAAGTTAAGTGATTTCAAACGCGTCACATACGTATATGATTGGACAAGTTTACCCACAGAATCACCTAATTCGTTTCCCGATAGGTTCAAAACTTCTAGTGCCAACCCACATTCGCGTGCCTTGCCTGCTGTTTCTAACCCATCAAACAATACAGCACATTTAGATGGATTCAATCCTGTATACTTTAAATCGAGCAATTTCAAGTAAGTCAAGTAGACGTATGCTTGAGTAAGTTTGCTCACTGAATCACCTATCCTATTCCGTGCTAGGTCCAGGACTTCTAGTGGTATCTCACTCTTGCCTCTTTTACAGGCTATCGCAATCAAACCATCGAAGAGAACTTCACAATGCTGAGGATCCAAATGGGCACCATTTAACTTAAGAGAATTCAAGTTTGGCATATACCTGTACGCACGTACAAAGTTTTCTATTGAGTGACCTATTCCCCCTATTCTACTCCCTGATAAATCTACCTCCTCAAGCTGTACATTGCTGTTGCAAGCACTATATGAGCTCAACTCTGCATCACAAGCGCTCGTGGTCGTGGGTATACATTTGCATCTCTGTATATCATGCAATGCTTCTGCAAGTCCATCGAGCACCTTTCCCCACTCGTCTGGCTGCATACCACCGTTTTGATAAAAGGCGGATAAAGCTAAACGTCTCAGATGTGGCAAATACTTCATTGCCTTAACTAAATTGCATGCATTGTCAAATCCGATATCCCCAACGTGTATTGTTTCTAATGATATGCAAGTTTTGGAACAAACAGATTGTTCAAGATTTTTCCAAAAGAATTTCCAAAAGTTTGGAACCATTTCAGTCATTGCATTTTGACCATCAAGTTCAACCTCTGGTGCAATATGTAGGTGTTTTAGTGGTGGATATGGAATGTTTACAGGGAGGACACCAGTTATCTTTACGCGTCGCAGCTCTAGTTTAGTGAGACCGGACAAGGAAGTTAAAAACAAACCAAATGACTTGGCATCACAACTAACCCCGCGGAGACATAATTCTACAAGTGAGTTAGGAGCAAATTGTCGTTCAATGAGGTTGTTAAGAAATGATGTTATCTCAGGCAAAGGAAGAGAAATCATGTCATGGGTCACGTGTAAAGCAGATAACTTGGACAAAGGAAAAAGAAAATGCTCGGTCTGTTCTTGAAAAGATGAAGTTCCAAGCTGTACATTACATATTAGTACTCTTATATCATCCAAGCAAGTATACTCTGTTTTATGTAACACCTTATAGTGATTAAACACTTCATCAAACTCTGATGGTACTGAATACCATCGTTCAGTTTCATCAATGACAACAATATCATACAAAGGTTTCATCAACGAATGAAGATTGGGACAACTTCCTGTCTGTGTATTTATTTCAGCCTCATAGAGCAGACAAAGGGGCATTTGTTGACAATTATTGTCATAAATAGTATGGAGATCACCGTCCCGATACCTCATTCTACCATGATCGCACATAAGTTGTACAATATGCGGTAGGATCACCTCAGCAGCCTTTACACTCCAACCACATGCAAACCGTAATAAATATTCCATTTGAAATACATTGCTGTATTTTATCCGTCCTAAATACATCTTGAATTTCTCCCTGTCTCTATCGACCAACTTTGCCAAGAATGAAGCCGCGCACATTTCTTGAAATGTTTTATGTAAAAATGTAACACTATTTGTGACTTTAGTTCTTGACCTTTTTCTTTCTTTGATCACTACGCCTAGTGTAAAAGCATTCTCAAGATGTTGTTTCTCAAATTCATTATCTTGAAAAAGTAATCTTTCCTCAAACAATCCTATGATCGCTTTTTCGCCAATATGGAATAACACACTATCAATCCAATCATGAATATCCGACTCATCAAGATCATCTTCAGTAGTTTTTGCATATTTGTGTTTTGCTAGATGCACAAGCACATCTTTGTAGAGTGCTGTTACACTGACAGGTAGTTTTGTATCTGCTGTCCACAGCAAGCACAACATGGACAAAATGATAGGAATAACCGAGAGTGCTTTAAGGGAATTTGACCTCTGAATGCATTGCAAAAAGACTTCACCGTCATCATCGTCAATATCTTGTTTCCTTGATCGTAGGAACTTCTCCACGTACCTTTTTTGAGCATTGCAAGAGAAACCTTTAATTTCAACTTGCAGATATGCGCCATACTTTCGACAAAATGTGCCGACTTGGTTGGGCCGAGTAGTAACAATTACACATGCCCCAGCCAACCATTTGCTGCACAACACATTTCTGATATCAGGACACTGATTAAAGTGACTGGTAGCCTCATCGTATCCATCAAATAAAATGGCCACCGAACTAGCATGGGATTGAAGAAGTTGTTCAAGACTCTGCTTAGAAATCTTAGGTAATAATTGTTCTTGAATGATGCCAATTAGATCAGTATCAGCGTCAATCTCATTTACTGTGATAAGAAACACTAAGTCAAACTTTGACATAGGTGAGTCTTGTTTCTTACATGCCCAATCATATGCTAGTTTAGATATCGTGGTTGATTTTCCAGCTCCTGGTTTTCTCTTTACTAGAATACGTTTTACAAATCCTTTATCTTCACTGTTGCTTTCAATACATACAAGGTCACCGTACGAGTTTAGCTTTTTACATATTACCCCAGCAGGTTTCTTATCTTCTTCGATGATTTCCAGATCGACGAAGATGTCTTCCATCTTGGCAAACTCTTCTGGCATACCAGGAAGCAGAGGTAGCGTACCCCTAGTTTGGCGGTATTCTTGCATCAACTGCCTTCTTATTACTTCTAAGTTGGAAGCTGTACCTAATACACAGAAAATATATATGTGTTCAGTTAAATACTATTATACTGGATGCGTTAGTTTCCTTTGTCATGCAAGTCAAAACCCAGATAAGGCGTTTCTCTTTCCAACTACTTCTGTAAGTATTGACGTTACCATGGTTACCATGTCCATGATTATAATGACAATAATCGTCAATGCATGCACTTATTTCAGTCTGATCTGTTTACCTCCTCATCCCTTGACCAATTAATGTACCGAGATAATGCCAACAATCATGATTGATTATACTTTTACAACATCCCATGTTTAGAATCAGTAAAGAATATCCTTACAACGAGATGTTAAAAACAGAATATCTGCTTCCATGTATATTATCATTTTAAAATGTGGTGCTGCCATGTTCCTTGACATTGCGTTTCTATTTGGCGTTTATTTTGATATGCACCAAGGCCTATTAAAATAATTATGGCATTCAAATTATGACCACGAGGTATTCGAATCCCCGTCAGGGCCAACATTTTGTGTCATTGGACAAGACACTATACCTCGGGATCCTACGTTTTTGTTGGCTGCTAAATGGTGTCTTACTAGTGGTACATTACTAGTGGTACATGTAGCGGCATATAATTATGTAAAGCGCGTTGATATCAAAGGTGATCTACATGTATAACTGATTACAGTTTTTTATTGTTTTATCTAAAATTATAACAAGATTCTCCCAGACTAATAGTTTCCCAATGGGCACAACTGACGTTGAAATCACGTTGAAATCAGGTTGAAATTTCGACGTCGAAATCAATTTCGACGTTGAAATCACGTTGAAATCACGTTGTATTTGCAAATGGACCTCAACCTGATGGACTTCAACCTGATTTCAACCCGATTTCAACCTAGAGGTTAGTTGAAATCAGGTTGAAATTTCAACGTTGTATCAACGTTGAAATTTCAACCCGATTTCAACTAATGTCTAGGTTGAAATCAGGTTGAAATCAGGTTAGGTTGAAACTTCGACGTTGTATCAACGTTGATTCAACGTCGAAATCCTAACCTGTGCCCACTGGGTTCCTTTTGAAAGTGAGTGCTTAAGGGGGTACTACACCCCTGCCAAAATTTATGCCTATTTTTGCATTTTTCTTACAAATTATAGAGCATTTGGGACAAGTAAGATATGTATATTATAGGGGCAAGGACTACAACTACTGCACTATAAATTTTATTTCAGCACAGACAACAGTTGTGGGGTTACAGTCAAAAATGAGGGAAAACCAACATTTGATCAATAAATCAATAACTACTTGCTTTGAGTTGCTGAATTTTCAGTACAGTAGTTGTAGTCCTTGCCCCTATAATATACATATCTTACTTGTCACCAATGTGCTATAATTTTTGAGAAAAATGCAAAAATAGGCATAAAATTGGCCAGGGGTATAGTACCCCCTTAAGGGTAGACTAGGTATTTTTGGTCGAAGCAGCCAAAAATCAATTTTTGTTATCTAAATCAATATATTATTGAAAAATAACACTTTGATGATTTGCAAAAGTTCATTCTACAAATCATGTACCTTGAAAACATGCTTGATTTATTGTTGTGAATGAGTTATGTACGTTTTACAAAAGTGTTGTTGTTTCAGCCCTCTTTATAAAATAACTCAAGAACCACAGGAACAACACAAGTATATATGTGATATTTAAATTCTTCTACACGCTGGCTATGAAATGATCAGTGCAATTTTTGCCAAAGCTCCCTACCTTTCGCAAGATGCTGTGAAGTACCAAATCGCAATAGTTTAAAATAGTTGCTTACCTTAAAGGGGGTAACCCTATTGGTTTTGGATATGGATTGTCTTTAAAATTACATAATAATATCAAATATCGCCCCCTTTATGCTGCTTTGTGAAAAAACGAGAGCATTTTCAGCGTAAATGTGAATCCACCAAAAAAACGTTGACAACGTAAAGAAAGCAGCAAGTTTAAAAAGCCCCCACCTCGGCTCACTTTTTGAAACTTTGAAATTATCAACTTCAAACATTTCCAGAAGTGTTATGTATCTTTAATGTGCCGATGCGATATTAAGTTGTTAGCATTCTGGAACGATCAGAAAGGTTATTATGTTGTTCTTGGCCAATATCCTATATATGTTTTGTTTTATAATAATTATTAAGTTCATGACCAATGATTGAATTAAACGAATAAGAAGTAGGCATGTTAATGGTAATGATGCTATTGTTTAAACGTTAAAAACACCGATTTGCTGTTGATATTCAAAATGGGACCAAGTTTCAAAAAGTGAGCCGAGGTGGGGCTTTTTAAACTTGCTGCTTTCTTTACGTTGTCAACGTTTTTTGGTGGATTTTCTTTCTTTTTATGAATGTAGCCAAGCAGCTCTAAGCTTGGAAAGTCATCGGGTTACGAAGTACTCCATAAAACGAATAAAACGAAAAATAGATGTTTGAAATTATGTTATCCTTGATTTATGACAGTAAATTATTTAATAAAACTTTATCAGCCGTTTATTTTGAAAACTTGCTGGTCACTGCTACCGCGTGACTGTAATGTTAATAGGGATACATATACATTTTAATATACTTTAATTATTCAAGGCAACTAAGAAAATGTAAATATGAACAACGCATACCCAATGTTGACGATGCCAGCGAGACACAGAGTCAGTCCGAGTTACTTCAAATTGAAACTATGTAGCAAGGCTTATACTACGGAAGCGTCTAAGTGCCACGACTTAGCAAGATAATTATGTTTTAATGATTGCGGTTTTTGTAGCCCTGCGGGGCAATATAGTTGGATATCCAAATTTCGCGGTTGATAGTTCTTTGTAGCCCTGCGGGGCAATCTAGTTGGATTTTCCTATTAAGCGGCGGTTGTTGGCGGTCTTTCGCGGTTTGTAGTTTTAATTTCCCTCATTCTTTATGCCCTACCCTCTATCGGGGGTTAATTTATAGTTGAAGCTCGTTGGATAACTATACTTCGCGGTGTGTGGTTCTTTGTAGCCCTGCGGGACAATCTAGTTGGATATCCAAATTTCGCGGTTGATAGTTCTTTGTAGCCCTGCGGGGCAATCTAGTTGGATTTCACTATTAAGCGGCGGTTGTTGGCGGTCTTTCGCGGTTTGTAGTTTTAATTTCCCTCATTCTTTATGCCCTACCCTCTATCGGGGGTTAATTTATAGTTGAAGCTCGTTGGATAACTATACTTCGCGGTGTGTGGTTCTTTGTAGCCCTGCGGGACAATCTAGTTGGATATCCAAATTTCGCGGTTGATAGTTCTTGGTAGCCCTGCTAGTTGGATTTCACTATTAAGCGGCGGTTGTTGGCGGTCTTTCGCGGTTTGTAGTTTTAATTTCCCTCATTCTTCATGCCCTACCCTCAATCGGGGGTTAATTTATAGTTTAAACTTGTTGGATAACTATACTTCGCGGTGTGTGGTTCTTTGTAGCCCTGCGGGGCAATCTAGTTGGATATCCAAATTTCGCAGTTGATAGTTATTTAGATTTATAGATCTAGTTGGATTTCCCTATTAAGCGGTGGTTGTTGGAGGTCTTTCGCGGTTTGTGGTTTTGATTTCCCTCATTCTTTATGCCCTACCCTCTATCAGGGGTTAATTTATAGTTTAAGATTGTTGGATAACTATACTTCACAGTGTGTGGTTTTTGAAGCCCTGCGGGGCAATATAACTGGATGTCTCTATTGAGCGGCGGTTGTTGGTTGTCTTTCGCAGTTTGTGGTTTTAATTTGTTGCCTATCCAAATTTCGCGATTTGTGGTTCTTTGTAGCCCTGCGGGCCAATCTAGTTGGATATCCCTAGTGAGCGGCGGTTTTTGGCGTTCTTTCACGGTTTGTGGTTTTAATTTCTCTACTTGTTCAGGCCCTGGCCTCTATCGGTGGCTAATTTGTCTTTTAAACTGGTTGGATATCCATATTTCGCGGTTTGTGGTTCTTTGTAGCCCTGCGGGGCAATATAGTTTGACATCCCTATTGAGCGGCGATTGTTGGCGGTCTTTCGCGATTTGTGGTTTTAATTTCCCTCATTCTTCAAGCCCTGCAGTCTCTAGGGGGGTAATTTATAGCTTAAGCTTGTTGGATAACCATACTTCTTTGTAGCCCATGGGCAATTTAGGTGGATATCCAAAATTCGCGGTTTGTGGTTCTTTGTAACCATGTGGGGCAATCTAGTTTGACATCCCTATTGAGCGGCGGTTGTTGGCGGTCTTTCGCGGTTTGTGATTTTAATTTCCCTCATTCTTCAAGCCCTGCTCTCTATCGAGGGTTAATTAAATAGCTTAAGCTTGTTGGCTATAAAAATTTCGCGGCTTGTGGTTCTTTGCAGCCCTGTGGTAAATCTTGTTGCACATTCCTATAGGCTGTGCCAAGTTGTTCTGTGTGTCTGTGGTGGGGACAGTCCCTCCTTTCAATAGGCCTTTGTGTATTTTTGCCGCTTTGCTAATTTGTCTTTACGTATGACTTTAATGGCCTTCCATATTTGGTTGTCTCTTTTTGGATACGTTTTTGTCCCTGCTGGCCTTCCATATTAGTGGAACAATTTTTCACACCTATAGAGTGTATGCAACAAACCAACCGGAACGGTATAACAATTGAAATGACAGTCATGTAGGAATACAGTTCTACGATAGCTGAAGATGACAGAGGGACAGGTCGCTGGATCGATTCAACAACCATTCATACATATTACATGTTTTATTGTCCTATTATCATGCGAATCGCCCCGTGGTAGGACAGAACTTTATTTAAATGAGAAAATATTGGTAACCTGATCTAGTATTTGTGTTATTCAGATTGTTGTGTTGTTCAGATTTAAATAAATAAAGAAAGTAATAAAGAGATTTCTTTTATTATTTGTTCTGCTAGCGGCTGCACTGTAGGTTTTTTTTAATGGGCCCTTAATATAATAAGTAATAAACCTGAGAATCAAACATCTTGCATTGAAAAAAAAAAAAAATATCACAATAGCACTGGATGATTAAAATTGTGTTATCCTTGATTAATGACAATAAAATTATTGTTTAATACAATATTGAAAAAAAAACCAGTTGGTCATTGGGTTTCGAACTCGGATCCCCGGATCCGCAGTCGAACGCCGAAACCATTGAGCTACGGGACTCTGATATACATTGCTGTGTCGAAGTACATTATTTATTATATGAATGGGTGCATCCTCTGGAAAGAACAAAAGAATTGTGAAAAACTTGATTTTTTGGCGAATGGGGCTCAGAATTTTTATGTAGGGTATCTCAGAAAATGCTAGGGTATAATTGGAAGTAAATCTGAAAAAGTAGTGTGTAGGTGATTACCCGCTAGTGCTGTAGCCTTGTCCAAAAATTCTGGATCATCATTATTTTCCACTAATTTTCGCTATGAAATACCGGGTGAAATGAAGCAAAAGTGTTTGTTTATTATTAAACAATGGTTGACTGTAGGATTGGTGTCCGTTTTTGAATTAATGAGTTGTCAAGATATTACATTTGGGACTCTAAATAACATTAAACATGGTTTTAGATACACTTTGTACCCAGCGAAACATATCATAGAACAATAGAAGTCAAGTGTTTTAATGTTAGGTGTAAATATAGTCTCGCGGGAGCATCTTATTAGTCTTCTTTAACAGTCTTTTTTTTTTTAAAAACTTGCTGGTCACGGCTACCGCGTGACTCTAATAAATAGCCAAATTTGCAATCCAATACCTTGGTATACGTGAATTGCATTCTAGGCAGGCAAGCAACAACAACAATTCGCGTTCGTATGACGTACAATGCCCGGCCCGTATTGAACGGAAAATATTTGTTTTTTTCGTACCGTTTCAGAAAAAAAGGAAACAAAATATATTTCCCCTTGCAATATGTACATTTAAAATGAAAATAAAAAAGTTTGGGTTAAAAATGGAGAGAAAAAAAACTTCTGGTGCCGGGATTTGAACCGGGTATCTCTCGGGTAAGAACAAACGCGCTAATCAATTGAGCTAAACAGCCCACTACGTGAAGCGTGGAAGTTTTATAATTAAATACGGCGCACAGTCTCCTCAGCAATTAGTGTGGTTCGCTTTTTTCACAGAATGTGTATGACGCGAAACTAAAGTAGCTGTTGAGGAGACTGATGATCGTTCATAATTCCCTGCCCCAGAATTCCGGAGTAATTTTTAGTATTTACAAACTGGTAACCTGTAAAAACCGCTGTGTTTCATGATTTCTCCGGAAATACATTGACTTGGAGCGTCAAATTTCAGGATAGTAATGAGAAAAATAGTATCTATTATGTGATACCAAAACCTCATCAACAATGAACAAAATCGGGGGCATGATGCTGTCGATCGGGTTACGGACCTTTAAGTTGCTTACACCAAGCTTTTATTTTCAGTGAAAATTTACTTTCAAATACAGGGCAGGTTGGTTGCAATGATGGAATGCTTTTTGAACCTACCTGTGTCTTTTCCTTTGTCTCCAATTAAGGTTAGCCGAGAGTTTTTCATGCGCGTGATTTCCGAGTGGCGTAAGTTCATAACAGAAACAGCCATGCAGAAAATGAACAAGCGTACCGGGACGTAGGCCTACTTACAATAGAATATCGATCCACGGTCAAGACATGAAAAGGCTATGAAACTTGGCTTAGCTCGTGCCCGGAGCTCGGATGCCATTTTCGGCCATTTTCACAAGGATTTTATAAATTTTAAAATTGATTGGGGGCCCTTCGTCAAGCTACGCCCTGGAAAATGTGTTGATTTTGAATTTATAGCCTTGATATCTTTGATGAAATCAATGCTGCTATTCCCCTGATTACAATGTAGGCCCTAAGGGTAGGCAACAACAACAATATCAAAAAGCAATTATTTGTAAATCGAATTTGGGATGAAAATCAACAAGACAGACTTAGCAGGCCTACAAAGTGAAAAACAATCAATCACGATTCACTGCACTCAGCGAATCAATCAAATAAAACTAAAAAGAAAGGAGCAAGAAAGAATAAAGAAATAGTGAAAAGAGAAAGAAAGAGAGAGAAAGAAAATGAACGAAAAAGAAAGAAAGAAAGAAATGAAAGAAATAAAAAAAAAAGAAATGATAAAAGAAAGGAGAAAGAAAAGAGGAAAGAAAGGAAGTAAAAATGAGAAAAGAGAAAAAAAAAAGAAAATTCAGCCACACGGAGACTCGAACCCACAAAAATAGTTCATATTAGATTCCCAGTCCAACGCTCTATCCACTCGGCCACCGATCAACTTACACAAATTGACTGTTCTCAAAGCGGATGATATATAACTATAATTGGATGCAATTACATATGATTACAATCGCGTCCGCATTATGGCTCTTAGAATAAACACGCATGTCGGCGCTGAAATTTTGAACGAACTGATGGAGGAAAACCTCGTTTTTTGCAAAACTAGCTTCAATTTGGAGTGAAAATCAAATGGAATAGCAATTGGCAGAATGTTGAGAAATAATGTAGGTATTCAGATGTCTAAATTAACGTCTCGTAATCAAGATATCGATAATTTCACAAATCAGCTTTTTCTCAAGCAAATTCTCCAAAATTTTCCCCCAAAACGGGCTTTTAAAATTTAATCGGTACTGTATTTGGTTCTTCCCCATGGCAACATTATTTCTTTGATCGATTTGTAATACAATACGAAAAAGAAGAAAACAATCGCTCTGTGTGGATTTATACGGAGCGCACATTTAAAAAAAACCTCATGGAACGTGTTTTTGATCTTGTGAACATGGTGGGTAAAAATGCTTTAAACGAAGGATTTTAAAATTTATTCTAATAATTTGTATATAACACACACAAAAATGTTAAGCTACATCCAATGCACCAACATTTCACTCGCTGCGATATTTGATTACTGAGAAAACTCTGTTTTAGAGAACAACTTTATACGTCTTTTATACGTTTTTTATACGTCTTTTGTGTAACCTTAACGTCGTAGTTTGTGCTTGGTAATTAATAGACGCTGACATGAGAGTCGTTGAAGAGGGTCTCTTTGTCGCAACGTGATCTGTGTAGTTACAAGATGATAAGTTCATCAGTAAATTTCATATAAATGAAGACTTTTTTTTGATCAGATGACCTTGTAAATTTGTGGCCTTCGATGCTAATAAATTTCGAATGGTGCAATAATTATATGCAGCCTATGGTGTTTCAATATAGGGGTTGTTTAAAGATTTTTGCAAGCCAATCGTTTTTGGCAGGTCATACGGGGGAGGGGGTTCAAGGTATTTTGACACAGTGTCCCAAAATTAAGGTTCTAAATTTGGATTCCCAAAAATCCGGCATAATTTACAGGGGGCAGGGGTACAATGATTTTATTGGTGTAGCCAGGGGGGAGAATTTTTGGCAGGTCATTTTGAGAATTCACGCATAATTTATTAATTGTACCTCAGATACCCTCTCGTAAAAATTGTATTTTTTATTCCTGATCATCTTCACCATGTTTCATTAAAATCCAACAATCTCAACCTATTTGACCATTGATGACCTTCAATTTGGTCAAAAACCCACCCACTACCTATTATTCACCTTTGAAAACATGGCGCCATTTGTCCAATAGTATCTCTTTGCTTTCGACCTAGCCGCACTCTCCCAAAGCTTCAATGACTGCCTTTCTCGTCGCCTTTGCTCCATTACTTTGTCGCCAGAATTGTAACACTTGATTTGACTGACTTCTGAAATCCCTCGTGTCTGCTATCCGCTCAACATTCTCAATATCTGGCCGTTTTATGCCAAGTTGTCCGAAGAGATATTGTAGCTGATCACGCCCAAGATTGGCTTTGTATGCAATATCAAGCGTATCCATGTCTGACACCTGAATATCTAGACCTGTAAGAGAGAAACATGTTAAAATTAAAAGTCATGGTGTAACATTGAATTTGGCTGAAACCAATAACATGTAAGTTGGGACATGTGTATGAAACATTATAAATATGCCAACAAATCAGATTTGAAAAATACTCTCCATACTCATTTTAAGAGATCGTACATTATGGCTTAATCAAATGAGCAAGAATCAAAGTATTTGTTTTGAGCATCCTTACAACCCTAGTTTTACCTAAATAATATGATGATATTTATTGCTTCGCACAGTAGGAGCATTCATGTAATAAATATATTTAAGTGCTACGATTTATTTTGTTTTGTACTTGAGTGAAATTCACGTAATAGCCTTTTTTTATACAGATGATAATATCAGGGCCAGATTTACCATTGGGCCAGATGGGCCCGGGCCCAGGGCCCCAAAAATTTGGGGCCCCCAAGTTGGCAATGAGCATGTTTCTTTTTAGCCCCAAAACACCATATTTTGAATGTTTTTTTCGCGCGCAACTGTCTTAGTTAAACCGATCTTATTTAGGTCCCCTGTTTGTAAAACCAAAACTTGGCCGCTTGAGTGCACATGTCTTTCTCACGGTGAGTTTTTGGCCTGGCCCAGGGCGTCCAAAAAGAGAAAACCGGCCCTGGATAATATCCCCAAAATGTAAAGACACATTTAAATAAAATTTGCAGATCGAGTAGCACTATCTTGAAAACGACTCATGTTTTGGCACCTATCATTAGATAATGCTTGTAATATGAAAACAAATACAGCCAGAGACCGCAATTTAAAAAAAATGCTTTATTAAACGCTTCGCACAGGCACAACGCCTAGCTGTTGCTCCACAAGCCTCCGCACACTTAAAAGGTTGCCGCTGACCACTATGGCCCACATCATTCCACAAACCATTTAACAACAACCCAGGGACATTGCAGCTTCAAGAACGCATACTCTGGAACATTTTACAATTGACCTTTGCAACCAGGAGCCACTCCACGAGTTTCTAACGGATTACAACGCGACATTACTAGCAGTAAGTTCAATGCCCATAGGAATTTCAAGGTAACTCAATTTTTCCACGAGAGTGTACTAAACCACCGCCCGGGTTCAATCCAAAAACTGTTTGATCCATTCTCATGTTCTCATAGCTGTCTAATGCTGCCTTCGATCATTTTAACGTCCGTCTAGTTTTAAAGCTTCCACACTGTTATCTCTTGAGGATATTCACAATGTCTATAATTGTTGTCAACTTACTTTCATCAACTTTCATCACTTTTATGGGTGGTTCTGCCACTGCTTCACATCCGTCTTCACCCCTTTCCATGTTTGTACTCTATGAATTAGAAACAAGTCAAAGAACATCATTCAGAGGAATTTCTATGCTGCTGCTGATCAAAAAGTCCACTTTTTCCCATACAATATATTATGACATATTCATACCTTCGGCATGCTAGCCTAGAATTTTCTAAATGATTCTTTTAATTTTCTAAAATAAATACAAATATATTCCTTGTCTTTATGTAGGTCTGTTCGATAAAACTGATTGTATCAATATTGCATTATCATGATTATTCGCCGTAGAAGTGACATAATAAGAGGATTAACTACCATAGTAATGGATTAATACAATTTTTGACATATCGCCAGGGGGTGGCACTAAATTCACGGTTTTTCGTTTAGCAACGCAAACCTATGGCACATTTATTTGTTACCTGTCAACAAATTGAGGCAAGTTATCGATCGGTTATGAATAATTCACACCAACTCTTATTCGGCCCATGTGATTGAGGTCACCACACACAGCGTCCATTTATTGAATTATAATCTTTGAAGTTTACGTGACTTTATACCATCTAGAAAGTACAAAGCTGAAGTGAAAGCTAAACTGCGGAACACCCTGACTGCGGGAGAGAATTCTAGTCAAATATTATTGAATTACTACAGATAGGGCACAGCGTCATCATCCCTATATCTTCGTGTCAAAAATTGCCGTGATAGTACGATGAATCCACTCGTTTTTCAACAGCTACGCATGGCGATTTTGTTCGAGATAGGCCGAGCGACTCAGGCTAAGCATACCATTTACAGACGATATGAGATTCCACAGAGCCTGCCACACAGTTTCTATTCTATGTTTTCAGTATGATATAGTATATGATCAGTATCCCATATGGTATTTCTATTACAAGAAAATTTGATTTGTTGTCAGGTAAATCCAAGGTTTTATTTTTAATACACTAACTGGAAATTAAATACAATAATTAGCGGGGACAGGTATTTTGCTGTGGATATGTTTTACTGCATTTTATATGTAACGATTTTGAAATCAAAAGTTAAAATTGTGATATATTCAACTGTTTGAGAAACGAATTATATAAAGGAATCCGTGTAAGATCCAGGTGCTGTATCTATAATACAATGTACATTATCGACTTTCTTTATCTGCGTCAATAATAGAATATCGATTTCAATCGAATTGAATACATGTCTCCATTTTGAGTTTGTACTACACCACTGAGCGATCAAGCGATCGATTTCTAGCCAATCAGATAGGCCTCCTTTTCTTGCGTTCGGTGAAATCTAATTGCTCCGTGCTTGTATTAATTAATTTATTGCAGAAAAATTTAAGCATTACTTACCTCTTTCTATATGTGACTATGGAGTTGCTAACCTGTTACATCTCCAACTCTCCGCTAATCTCAAAATATCTTGTCTACAGCGCCTTCCTTTACGTACGATATCCTGATATGCAAAAGACAAATATTTTAGTATTTAAAACCGCAGCAAGCATTTTGAAAATGATGGAACTTTGACAACTTTCTTTGTAAAGGAGATATCTTTATTACAGTTGTATGGCATGAGGTAAGGATGACGTCCCAGGGATGACGTGCACTTCAATAATGATGTTATTGGCATTCAAATTGTCTTGATATTTGTACAATACAGAGTAATAATTTACTGTTATATAACCATCCCTGAAGTGCTTTGTTGGGCGAGCAAGAGTAACGACAAAACTGGCTTTTCGCTGTCAAAAATGGTTAACACCGCCCATTGTAGATAAACTAATACAAAGGGGTGTGGACGCGGACGGTTTTTAGTTGAATTATATTCGACACTATGCAGTTAATCATAACGAATACAAACTACTGCTTATTGCATTATATACTGGGCTGTACCTCGATGCTAGTACATTGATCGGTTAAAAATTCATGGCGGGCTGTTGACCGTTTTCAGTTACCAAGCCGAATGCATGGCATGGCATGTTTCAAATAAAAGATTTATACAACCTGATTACAGATGCAGGGCCTCCAACAAGGGGGAATTAAGGGATTTCGTTAGTCCCAGGCCAGGAGTAGAGGGCCGCGACCTGTGCACGTAGAGCCAGGGTCCATGAGTTTGTAAGGGTCGACCAGAAAAATTAAAAGTATAGGCTCTTGTAAACGCAAAGAAAATACAAGAACGTATTAAAAGACCTGAGGACATCTGTTATTGCACTACCAAATCTGTTAAGTAAAGAACGGGCATGTTAAATCGGAAAAATCCCTCTCGCTTGTTAATGTTCATAATATCCTTGGGATACTCCGGGCCCGTAATGCCTCTGTACAGATGAGAATCAATGATTGACTCCACAATAGACGAATCTATCGAGCCAAGTCATGGTCAGGATTTGGTCGGCCGTATGCACCAAACAGGTGTTTTGAGTGCCCAATTGGGTGGATTAAACCCGCTTAAAATTCGATGTTAGATACTTTTGTGTTATAAACTGTCATCATTCTTTTGTCTACGTGTAACACGGGTGATAGAATGCAGTTTAAAATACCCTTCAAGGCCGCATCATTTCACATTTTAGGTGAGATAGCTGGGTCCCCGTCGCGGCTATGGCTGCCATTGAGGTTTAAGAATGCGTGAAATTGGATTCGTCTATACGTGACGTTTGTGTACACACTTTGGTGTGATAGTACGTGTTTGAAATTATTATTAGAATGTCCATGCGGCAGAATTAACTGTCGAAAAGGGGACAATATCCAATTAAGATTGTCTCTGACGAGAACACCTTCAAATGTATCAAAATTTAGAATTTGTTTATAATTATTTTATTTTCGGAATAATCAACAATTTAATCTAAGCCATCAAGAATAACAACTAATTTGGACGTAATCATGGGTAATAAAATTTACTTACCAGTGTATTAAACCACGTCACGCATCGTAATATGTAGCCTCAAAATAACCTGGTTGCTGAAAGGAAATAGTTACGATGACGAATAAAAAATAGGACTCAAGTTTGGTTTGGGTAGGGGTGTGCCGCTGAGAATTTGAAAGTGGACCCATCAATATACCAATTTGTCTAGAAATTTGGACCCATGGATATACAAAAAATTCAAAATATATGGCCAAATTAAACACAAATTGCCTTAATTTTTATAAATTTTCCTCAAATATTGAGAAATTAAAAAAAATGTTGGCTACAGTGAGGCAAAATTTGGGTATTTTCCGAAAATGACCTATCCATAGAGCAGGAGATGGGTCATTGAAATACCAAAAGGCCGAAAATGCTACACATTGGGTCCAAGTTTGGTCATTTACACTGAGTAATCCCCCTGGGATAAGATGCATACAATGTTCTGACGTATATATCTATATCGTTGAACCTTTATACTTCCTGTTTGGGTAGTCGCTACGTGTGCAAACAAATACAACGTGTCTAAATAAAAACTCTTATAGAGGTTATCCGTGTTCTATAAGCTGCATATCCTACCAGCGACTCCTATACCTTGTTTAGGACTTTCAAAAGAAGTACCTGCATGTGCAACCATGACTATTTCAAAATAGCCCGCCAAAGTCATGCAGGTAACTCCGAGGTCGTGCATTGAATTAGTTTGAATGAGGAATACTACGGGAACCAGTGCCTTTTGTTAGAAGTCACGCATGAGTAAAGTGGATAACCTCTATTATTCGCATAATATTGCCTATCATATTTTGAATATCGATCGTAATATAATGCAAAGAATTTGACAATATTTTGGCTTAATCGATAATTCATCTATATAAATGTAAGCTAGTCTTCCAATGTGCTATTGCAGGTTTAATCCATACACCCCTTTTATGGACAAATGTAATTTAACCTGCCTCCACCCCCCCCCACAGGGGGTGCAGATTTTCATTTGAGACACTCATTCAGCTAACCCCATTTGAAATTTATTCACACTCCATGTAATGCCGGCGGAAGCATTAACATTTATGGGAGAGGAGCATATTTTTCCCAGTTCTGCTTGGACATTTACACGAAAAATTGTCACTTTCAGACAATTTTTACCCAAAATGAAGGTGAATTGTGCAATTTTACGCTATTTTGGAAACATTGTTATTCTGGTTGAAAAGGAAGGGGAATTATTGCTTAAATATGCTCTTCTATTAGGAATTTTAGGAGGGACTGTCCCCCAAGAAAATATAGGATGGGCGTGTCCATGTCAATGATTTATTTTTATTAAGACACTCTATAACGCACTTTGATCGGTATGCTGTCAATTTAATAGATAACCTTACCTAAGTTAATACTCCATTTAATATTTCATAAGCAGAAACAATTTAATTGTTCCTCTTTTTGTAATTGTTGCCATCATTAAAGAAGGTCGTGAATAGCAGTCGACAGATATTCGAATATTGTAAGGTTAAATGCAGTCGGCGTAGCCAATGGGTGTGCCCAAGAGGGCACTGCGAGAAGTCTTGCCCCCCTCCATGCTGATAGCTCTGATATTCAAGATTTGTATGTATTTTTTGTGTATTTTAGCACAATTGTGTCAAATTTGGCCAACTTGAAAGGTGCCTCCCTCCCCCCAAAAAATCCTGGGTAAGCCAACATCAAATTAATCGTTCCTAAGTGCATAAACATACAATCATTAAATCTATCATCCCCCAAAAACGAAGTATCTGGAAATTGATAACACGTAGATGTGTTTTATCTTCTATTCCAAGGCTTCACAAACTCTTTTCCCCCGTGACCCAAATTTCATAACAAAAATATGGCGCGACCCAGAGCATAATAAAATCTGTTACTTAACAAAAGTATGAATAATTATGAATCCACGAGAGGTTAGATTGGGCAATAATTTTACCTAACCAAAAAGGGGACAAGTAAATATTGTTGGCAGGTCGAAAGATGGTGGGGCAACGGTACAAAAATGTTCAAATACCATATTGAGCTCAACTATTTTTAACGATTTGAAAATTGGGGGCCCAAACATTAGGTGGGATTGTTTGGGGAAAACCTAATTTTGGGCAGGCCAAAGCATTTTTGGTACGACGATTGGAAACCCCCGGCACAATTATTGCACAGTTGCTTATTTTTATAGGAACAACAGCAAACGATACTCTCTAAATGTAAAAGAGTGAAATGTCATACTTTATGGATATCCTACAGTAATCACTTCAATGGAGTCAAATTTTACTCTTTTCAAAATGAATAGCACTCCGTGTTCACTCTTTACAGAGTGACATTGACACAACTCTCCACTCTTGTCATTTTACTCCATAAAATGATCACTGTCGGTAATCTTTTCGAGTAAAATTGACTCTTTTCGCTCGTATGTTTTGCATGTTTATTCTGTCCGAAGTGGATAATATCAACACTATGCTCTCGGTAATTTTGACGTCAGCTTAATACAAAATTTGTTAAGTTTTAGGAACATGCATGTACTACGGATGCAATTTTTCATTTTTGTGGCAAGCACACATCATTTCTCATAATCACTATTAGTATTTATCGTCAACGTTTGAATAAGCTTGTAAACTTGTTTTTGAATACTTACCATGCTTAGAGAAACGGAACGCTATTTTGGCATAACCACTTTGATAAAAAGATGTCCGCCGTCACGTTCTTGTGCCATATACGAGGGGCAGTCAGTATGTTTTAAGAGTTAACTCGTGACATCATTTGTGGATCGTTTTCATGGCATTTCTCAATGATTACATAAACACTGTACCTTTGTCTTTCAAACAACACATTTAAAAATTATATCACACACATGAATACGTACCAGCATTAGCATAAAATCAATGGTCTACAGTCACCTGGTGAAATTGAGTCGTTTTTGTTAAGGGAAATAAGAGGCTGAAATGAAGTATTGTTGTATTTTCTATATTTTCTCGAGAATTAAAGAATGGAGAATGCTGCCTTTTGGAACAGTAATAGAATAACAAACCACCAGTTCATTAAACCATGTTTGTTGGGCTGTAAAGGTTTTAGTTTATTTAAAATGCGTGGTCAAATACGTCTTATTTTTGACAAAAACAAGGCTTTTCTTTCTTTAAAAATCTTGATATTGCCAAAAATAGCAAACGTGGAAACTTAATTTTTTTTTGCCAGTTCTGTTGACTAATCTCTAAACTTTCAAACGGGAGTCTCCCTAGAAAATATTTAGATCCGTGATTAAAATATGACTGTTATTCTACCATTGTTACATTTTATACAAAAAGTAGTGGTACAAAGAGAGAGGCCATCGTTTGAATGAGAAATTTATTTTAAAACTTTTCTGTTCATTTCAGGTTGAGATCATCCATAAAAATTCATATGAATATTTAAATTACAATTTTCATAGCATTTTGTAATATTTTAGGCCCTATTTACATGGAATTTTGCAATTTTCGTGCATTTCCACCATGTTGTATCGGTCATCCCACCTACGCACGCGCAGATTGTTGTTTGATTTGCACTAGTTATCATTGCACTGAGTACCAGCTCTCACACGTGACCAGTCATTATATTTTAGTCTGTTTCATTTTGGAGATAATTAATGTCATTTGTAATAACTGCTTTTTCATTTTCGCCATTTTTGCAGAATAATTTCGCTTCCATTCAAGCCCTAAAGTTGTTGAAGTTTCCAGCCGTCCCATTTCCACCAAAGTTTAATGGCAAGTCTCATATTTTACCAAATGCAAACTGAGGACCTAGTGTTAATTCCTGCCCAACACTAGCCATATGCACCTTGTACTTTTGCTCTTCTCGGACATTGTAAGCACGTGTTTTTTCTGTAATTTAAAAGGCCCGCCTTTTTGAAATACCATGAAAACAATCCAGATATGACGTCACGAGTCAACTCTTAAAACATACTGACTGCCCCTCGTAATATGACGCATTTGGTATTTATTGTAAACCGTTATCATGGTTATTGCAACCTTTGTGCCTTCAACCTTTGTATCCTTCGCATCACACTCGTATCTTGTTAACTGAATATGTTCGATATTAAAGTGGCTTTCTTCTTTTGTCTTCCCGATATTAAAGTGACTTTCTTCTTTGTCTTCCTTCCTTTTATATTTTTGCTATGTCTTTCATTAATCTTTTACTTTTATTTCTCTTACTTTCATTTTCCGTCTCTTCATTTCTGTTTCATTCTATTTTCTTTTTCCTTTTCTTCCTTTCTTCTCTTCTTTAAGTTTATCTTTATGCTTTCTTTTTCCTCGTTCTTTTCATAAACTCATAAAGTAATGAGAATGAATTAAAGGACGAATACCGGACTATTATTGCATTAAGATGTTGACCTATTCGCTGGCGTAGTGCACGTTAGAATATGACCGTTGCTAGGTCAACTGGCTCACGCTTTCTTTGATACGAACTACTGAACGAAATGATCACAACACAAAGCCTATGACATATCATAATTCGGAATAGGTGTATGAGCCTTAGCTTGAACCAGTAACCAATGGATACTAACGTGCACTACGTCAACGAATTCAGTATCGAAGTTACGTAATGTTACTTCGTCAACGGGATCAGGCGCTTGAGTAATGAATCACGATTGAAACAATCACCACACAAAGTATATGGCACTCAGCATACCAAAATAGCGCGATCCGGAGAATTAGGTAACCACTTCGATGCTGAATACAAGCTGTATCAAAATGTTTGGTAGGCTACCCATCAGTTTTGATATTGATTGAAAGGCCTGTCTTTTCGAAATGTAACATTTTGTCCTCTTGAGATGACCACAAATTACCGTTTTAGGACTTTATTATTAAATAATAAATAAATAAAACAAAACGACAATAAATTTATTTACATATTTATTTATTAAAACTTCTTTTGTCTGAGGAACAATTTTTTTCCAGTTTGGCACATGGGCCACACTAAATATGTCAAAACATTATAATACAGCATTACATAGAGATATTATAAAAACACATTAAGGGATCTAGAATGAGCGTTTATGGCGTTTCGACAGTATTTTTTGTGGGACATGAGAGCACCTCAGACGTATCGAATTGCATTCTGAATACGAAGCATGTCTTTCTGATATCAACTAATTTTCATTTTTTGAAATTCACGATATATATTGAAGATATGGATTTTTCCCCAAAAGATCTATTTTTTGGTGTTTTGGGAAAAATCCATATCTTCAATACTGAAAGGTCAAAATTTTCAATTGATCGTCGGCTTTTCATCCCACCTACATACACTTTAAGTATAAATCATCAGATTTATAAAGTTTACTTCAAGTACTGTTAAATATCAAAAATATCAATTTTTAATGATTTGCCATAAAATGTGTATTACATTTCGAATTTCAAAAATCAAAATTATTTGATATCAGAAGGACATTCTTCGTATTCAGAATGCAGTTCGATATGTCTGATGTGCTCTAATGTCCCACAATAAATACTGTCCAAATGTTCATACCCCTTTCCTTTAATTAATACAAACATTATTTTGATAAAATTAAAGCAAAGTACAAGTAATTATAATACTTGACCAGCTAGAGAATGTTACAAGGTGATATTTAAAAATATGAATATAAATATAAATATAAATATAAATATAAATATAAATATAAATATAAATATAAATGACCTGGTTAACAATGATGCCGTTGGAAAGTTTGGACTGGGCAAAGCTAATGAGAGAGGGGAAAGACTAGCTGATTTCTGCAACGAAAATGAGCTGATTGTAACAAATACGCTATTCCAACAGCATCCTAGACGGCTTTACACCTGGATATCTCCAGATGGGAGGACCAGAAATCAGATAGATTACATCTTAATCAAACAAAGATGGAGGTCGAGTGTGAAGGTAGCAAAAACATACCCAGGAGCAGATTGTGGCTCAGATCACCAGCTTCTGGTTGCTGAAATTCGATCAAAGCTTAAGTCAGTCAAACGGGACACTCCTCCACGTAGATATGATGTTAATCGTATTAATGAACAGTACCGAGTGGAAGTCAGAAACTCTTTTCAGATACTCCTTGAACAGGAAGAAGAGTGGACACCTAATGAATTATGGGAACAAACCAAGAAGGCAATCTCTACAGCAGCACAGAACAACTTGCCGAAACCAAAGAAAACCCGATCGCCATGGATATCAGAGGAAGTGGGTACAATGGCAGATGAAAGACGACAGGTGAAAGCAAGAGGCATACTAACGGAGAAGGACAAAAGGCAGTATAAAGACCTAAGCAGGAGAATTCAACGCAGAACCAGACAAGATAAACAGGATTTTCTTGAAAGGAAATGCAAAGAGGTTGAATCACATTCTGCTACCAACCACTCCAGGGATCTCTTTAGAGCAGTGAAAGAAATCACAGGGAAGAAAACACCAAAGCTGGATGTAATCAAAGATGAAGATGGTGAAATTCTAACTGAGAGTGATCAAATCAAACAGAGGTGGCAACAGTACTGTCAAGGGCTGTATGCAAGTAAAGATGGTTTAGGAGGTGAAACAGAACCAATTGAGGTTGATGAAAATGAACCTGACATACTGAGATCAGAAGTGGTGATGGCAATGAAGAAAATGAGGACAGGTAAAGCACCAGGATATGATGATATCCCAGCTGAGTTGATCAAAGAAACCGGAGATGAAGGAGTGGATGTGATGCACAAATTATGCAATCTTCTATGGAAAGACAAGAGCTGGCCAATAGACTGGACCAGATCAATATTCTTACCACTCCCCAAAAAGGGCGACACAAGAGAATGCAAAAACAACAGGACCATCTCTCTAATCTCCCATGCAAGTAAGATCATGCTGTACATTACGGTTTAGAGGATCAAACAGCACATGCGTCGTGAGATTCCCCCAGAGCAGGCCGGTTTTGTGGAAGGCAGAGGCACAAGAGACCAAATAGCAAACATCAGAAATATTTCAGAGAAAGCTATTGAATTCAACCGTCCAGTCTACATGTGCTTCATCGACTATTCAAAAGCATTTGATACTGTTCAACATCAAAACTGTGGGACACCTTAGTATCAATGGGCTTCCCAAAACATGTGGTAGAACTGCTTAGGACACTCTATGATGACCAGGAATCAATTGTTAGAACAACATGTGGTGACAGTACCTGGTTCAAAATCGAGCAAGGGGTGAGACAAGGATGCATTTGTCTCCTCATCTGTTTAATGCATATGCAGAGTATATTATGCGAATGGCCCTTGAGAGTTGCAGCATTGGAATATCTGTCGGAGGCAGAACCATCAACAACTTACGGTATGCGGACGACACTACCCTACTAGCAGACAGTGCTTGTGAACTTGAGGAGCTGATTGAAAGAGTGAGAACGGAGAGTGAAAACTGTGGCCTTTTTCTAAATGTAAGCAAAACCAAGGTGATGGTCATCAACCAACAAGAAGAGAACACCACTATTCATGCAGGGAACCAAGCAATTGAGGTTATCAAACAGTTCAACTTCCTTGGATCCATGATTTCAAACCAAGGCGGATGCTCTATTGAGATCAGACGTCGCATAGCAATGGCAAAAACATCAATGTGCACCATGCACAAGTTATGGAAGGACAGAAGCATCAGCAAGTCAACAAAGATTAGACTTGTCTCCTCTTTGATTTTCCCGATCGCAACATATGCATGTGAAACGTGGGTGATCAATGCGGCAGATCAAAGAAGGATTGAAGCGTTTGAGATGTGGTGCTGGAGAAAACTTCTATGCATCCCATGGACCGCCAAAAGGACAAATGAGAGTGTTCGGCATGAAATAGGAGAGAAAGTCTCACTCATCAACTCAGTGAGGAAACAGAAGTTACAGTATTTTGGACATGTTGCCAGGCGAGAAGGAGTCAATCTAGAGAAAGTGATAATGTTTGGAAAAGTTGAGGGGAAGAGAAGCAGAGGAAGACAGAGACTCAGGTGGACAGATGGAATTGTTTCGTTAACCAAAATGTCAATTTACAGCTGTTACACCAAAGCACAAGATCGACATGAATGGAGAAACTTCATCAGAAAGGTCACGAATACTCAGATATGAGTAGATCGACGACGACGATAAATATAAATATAAATATAAATGTAAATGTAAATGTAAATGTAAATGTAAATGTAAATGTAAATGTAAATGTAAATGTAAATGTAAATATTGCACTATATGACAGGTAGTGGACATCTGCTTGAACAGATTTTAAATGTCTAACAGTGTCGGGCAATATCTATAGGCTATAAATGCCATAATTGGTTGTTCGCTCGGTTCAACGCTATAAGCAAATATAATTATACAAAATATAAGAAATCGATGTTGATATGCAAATTGACCTATTTCGATACCTTAGAATATATTAAAGCAACGTGCAAATAATATGAGTCCTCAGCTCAAATGCCAGAGAAATAAAATATGGGAGGGATAGCTTTTTGCACGAAAATTCGTGCAAATTTAAAGTTAGTATTAATATTTCAGATATTAAAATTTGGAAATAAATCGACGTAAAATAGAGATTTAAAAAATTATATTATGCTGTTCTGTCTGTTTCGTACTGGCCGGGATATGGTGCGCCGTTTTACGGACGATACGTGCACAGACCCTGGGCTATATTCCTAGTCAAATCCATACACCCACCTCAATCTTCCACACAGGGGGTCATGTCTTCCATAGGGGGTGTAGGGATTTCAACTGGAATAGCCCATTTGGCTTTGTTTTCCTACTCGACATTTTCTGCAGTAGCAAAATTTTTAACCGCTGGGGAAGACGTACGCAACAGTCGCAACAGAAAATCGCCCATAAGATGTCCGACTAGTCGCCGTAGAAGTGACGTAGGTAATCGGATTAACTACCATAGCAATAGATAAATAAAATTGTTGATATATCGCCCTGCACTATAACGTTATCGCGGTACCTATGCATTGAACCACAGATGTCAAAGAAATGCTGATCACTCGCAACTGTAAGATTAGTATCTTTGAAAAGAGTGGTATTGTATGCAATCTATGATTGCAGACAGACACAGGTGATTAGTGCAACCTGCTTTTAGTGCAGGGCGATATATTCACAAATTATATTCATCTATTGCCATGTTAGTTAATCCGATTAGTGCAACCTGCTTTTAGTACAGGGCGATATATTCACAAATTATATTCATCTATTGCCATGTTAGTTAATCCGATTATAACATCACTTCAACGGGGAATAATCTGGCCTGAATCCGTACGCGCAGATTCTGTGTTAATCCAAGATGTGTTTGTCATCATGCAATAGAGCCAGGATTCCTGCATTGGCCTACAAGAATAGTTGGACGTACGTGGAAGCGGTGCCTTCCACCGGGATAATTATTCGCACTCATTCTGCACAAATATTGTGTATTTTGAATTTGTATGGGGTCTTAGGGCTACAAATGGTGTGACCAGTTGGTTTAGAACAACTTTGATCAACTCTAATAAAGCATGTGGGTACAAAATAAAAATATTCTTTCACTAGCAAGGTGATATAAATAGTTCAATTTTGTCGAACGAAAGTCGTATAAAGTTGTGGTTATCACTTTCCCCTAAATGCACCTCGATGGCTTATCCATGCCCCTTTTCCAGATATCCGACTTTAATATTTTCCTGGAGACTTTTGATGAGAGGGTATTTCAAGCGTACATCGCGTATTTATTGCGTTGGAAGGCACTTGTCTCTGATTGGCTGCTGAGACCACATGCTGTTGCCGAGTGGAAATTGATGAATGAACTTCTCAGCTCCGACGTTGCAACATGATGGTAGTACGCGCTCGTCAAAGGTCTAGCCAATCATAGTCGTCATCATTGCCATAAAAGCGGAATTCCTCTATTCTACAGTGGCAATTTCCGTACTTCAGAATAGTTATTCTTAACCGTTCTTCTCCCTCTTCTCCCAGCTCGCAATCACATACATAGAGCTTTTTAAGATTTGGCATGTACCTGATTGCCTCACATAACTTGTCAACAGATTCACCTATTTCATTGTCGTCCAATATCAATGTTTCGATCTTCAAATCCCCAAATGATGGACTTTGTTGATCAGTTCGCGTATTACTGGTTGCATCACCTTGGTGATGTGCTAATATTTTACCTGCTGCAATAAACCCATCAAACAACACTGCACATTGGGGTGGATTGAGCTTCGTATCCGCCATGTCAAGCGATTTCATATGAGCCATGTAGCTATATGATTCAGCTAGTTTACCCACAGAATCACCTAATTCGTTATTCGATAGGTTCAAGACTTCCAGTACTAACCCACATTTACGCCCCTTGCCTACTGTTTTTAACCCATCAAACAACGCCACACATTGAGATGGATTAAGTTTCGTGTCGCGCAAGTCAAGTGATTTCAAACGCGTCATGTAGGTATATGATTGGACAAGTTTACCCACAGAATCACCTAATTCGTTCTCAGATAGGTTCAAGACTTCAAGTGGTAACCCACATTCGTGTGCCTTGCCTGCTATTTCTAGCCCATCAAATAATACAGCACACTGAGATGGATTCAATTCTGTATTCTTTAAATCGAGGTATTTCAAGTAGGTCAAGTAGACGTATGCTTGAGTGAGTTTGCTCACTGAATCACCTACCCTATTCCATGATAGGGCTAGGATTTCTAGTGGTAACTCACTCTTGCCTCTTTTGCAGCCTATCGCAATCAACCCACCGAATAGAACCTCCCAATGCTGAGGATTCAAATGGGCATCATTTAACTCCAGAGATTTCAAGTTTGGTATATGCCTATACGCACGTACAAAGTTTTCTATTGAGTGACCTATTCTACTCCCTGATAAATCTACCTCTTCAAGCTGTACATTGCTGTTGCAAGCACTGTACGAGCCCAACTCTGCATCACAAGCGCTCGTGGTCATGGGAATACATTTGCATCTTTGCATATCATGCAATGCTTCAGCAAGTCTATCGAACACCTTTCCCCACTCGCCTGGCTCCATACTACTGCTTGGATAAAAAGCGGATAAAGCTAAACGGTTCAGATGAGGCATATAGTTCATTGCCTTAGCTAACTTGCATGCATTATCAAATCCAATATCGCGAACGTGTATTGTTTCTAATAATATACAAGTTTTGGAATAAACAGATTGTTCAAGTTTTTTCCAAAAGAATTTCCAGAAGTTTGGAACCATTTCAGTCATTGCATTTTGACCATCACGTTCAGCATCTGGTGCAATATGTAGGTGTTTTAGTGTTGGATATGAAATATCTCCAGGGAGGTCACCAAGTATCTCTACGCATTGTAGCTCTAGTTTAGCGAGACATGGCAAGGAAGATAAAAACAAACCAAATGACTTGGCACCACAACTAACACCACTGAGATACAATTCTACAAGTGACTTAGGAGCAAACTGACGTTCAATGTGGTTGTTAAGAAATGCTGTTATCTCAGACAAAGGAAGAGAAAACATGTCATGGGTGACGTGTAAAGCAGATAACTTGGACAAAGGACAAAGGAAATGTTCGTTCTGTTCTTGAAAAGATGAAGTTCCAAGCCATAGATCATATACTAGTACTAGCTGTACATTACATATTAGTACTCTTATATCATCCAAGAAAGTATACTGTGTTTTTTGTAACATCTTATAGTGATTAAACACTTCATCAAACTCTGATGACATTGACATCCGGTGTTCTATTTCACCAATGACAACATTATCATACAAAGGTTTCATCAACGCATGAAGATTGACACAACTTCCTGTCTGTGAATTTGTTTCAGCCTCATACAGCAGAAAAAGGGGAATTTGTTGACAATCATTGTCATAAATACTACGGAGATTACCGTTCCGATACCTCATTCTACCATGATCGCACATAAGTTGTACAGTATGCGGTAAGATCACCTCAGCAGCATTTACACTAAACCCACATGCAAACCGTAATAGATATTCCATTTGGAATACATTGCTGTGTTTTATCCGTCCTAAATACATCTTGAGTTTCTCCCTGTTTCTATCGACCAACTTTGCCAAGTATGAAGCAGCGCACATTTCTTGAAATGTTTTATGTAAAAATGTAACACTATTTGTGACTTTAGTTCTTGATCTTCTTCTTTCTTTGATCACTACGCCAAGTGTACAAGCATCTTCAAGATGCTGTTTCTCAAATTCATTATCTTTAAAAAGTAATCTTTCCTCAAACAATCCTATGATCGCTTTTTCGCCAATATGGAATAACACACTGTCAATCCAATCATGAATAATCGACTCATCAAGATCATCTTCAGTAGTCTTTGCATATTTATGTTTTGCTAGGTGCATTAGCACATCTTTATAGAGTGCAGTTACACTGATAGGGAGTTTTGTATCTGTTGTCCAAAGCAAACACAACAAGGACAGAATGATGGGAATAACTGAGAGTGCTGTAAGGGATTTTGACATCTGAATACATTCCAAAAAGTCTTCAACGGCATTATCATCATCATCAACATATGTTTCTTCTTCTTTTTTATCATTGACGTTTTCATCGTCGACGTCACCATCGCGATCGTTTATATCTTGTTTCCTTGATCGTAGGAACTTCTTCACGTACCTTTTTTGAGCATTGCAAGAGAAACCTTTTATTTCAACTTGCAGATATGCGCCATACCTTCGACAAAATGTGCCAACTTGGTTGGGCCGAGTAGTCACAATTACAGAAGCTCCAGCCAACCATTTGCTACACAACACATTTCTAATATCAGTACACTGTTCAAAGTGACTGGTAGCTTCATCGTATCCATCAAATAAAATGGCTACCGAACTAGCATTAGATTGGAGAAGTTGTTCAAGACTCTGCTTAGAAACCTTAGGTAATAATTGTTCTTGAATGATGCCAATTAGATCAGTATCGGCGTCAATCTCATTTACTGTGATGACAAACACTAAGTCAAACGTTGACATAGGTGAGTCTTGTTTGTTACATGCCCAATCATATGCTAGTTTAGATATCGTGGTTGATTTCCCAACCCCTGGCTTTCCCTTTACTAGGATGCGTTTTACCAATTCTTTATCTTTACTTTTTCCCTTATTTCTTTCAATACATACAAGGTCACCGTACGAATTAAGTTCTTTACATATGACTCCAGAAGGTTTCTTATCTTCTTCGATGATTTCCAAGTCGACAAAGATGTCTTCCATCGTGGTAAACTCTTCTGGCATACCAGGTAGCAGAGGTAGCTTACCTCTAGTTTCAAGGTATTCATCCATTAGCTGCCTTCTTATCGTTGCTAAGTTGTAAACTGGACCTAGTATACGGGAAATATGAATGGAAGAAATGTTAAAACCATCTAAACTATTTTGATGCTACTACATTATCAGAGGTGTCAGGGGCGTTACCAGCTTTCTGTTGCATCATTTTGACCCGGTATTAACAGTGGGATATAAAGAAAAGAAGAACAACTTCATTTGGACAATGTGCGCTTTTTTTTCTATTTTGTCCAATAATCTTGGTGAATTTTGGTGGGAAACGGGTTCCTTTCCCCTTTTCTTTTCCCTTGCTTTCCGATTTCCTCTTTCATTTTTAGTCAGGGGCACTTTTCTCTTCCATTTTGTGTCAGCTGGCTACGCTACTGAGGGGCATGTTGTATTTCCCTATGCCAATCGACCCTCAACTAAGGATATATGTTTTCCCCTTCTGTCTATGGGAGATCATCCAGGTATAATAAAAAATTTAACTCATTTAACTGGACTCACGTTTTTGAGAAGCTACGGTATCGCACCTTATCGTAGCTACATTTTCAAGCTTTCGCCACAATTTGGCAGGCGCCTGCAATTCTGAAATCAAAAATATTCCTAAGAAGTTTGACTCAAAATCAACGATCTCTTGCAACACCATCTTGTCACAGGTTAATGACAAATTACCGCCAGATCAACAGACGGCCTGAAGATGCACCTAGGATATAATGTGATCTCAAAAACGTGAGTCCAGTTTATTTCAATATGCCTAAAAACCATATTATATTCAAAATATAAAGGTAAATTTGCTTTCAATAAACAAGCTGATGCACACAATTAGCCCATTTGTTAGGGTTAAGGCCAGGTTAGGATTAGGATTAGGGATAAGGTTATGGTTAGTGTTAGGGTTAGGGTTAGGGTTAGGGTAAGTGTTAAGGTAAAGGTTAGTGGTACGGGTTGGGTTAGGTTAGGATTAGGGTATATGTTGGGATTAGATCTCTAGGATTAGAATTATGGTAAGGTTATAGTTTAGGTTAAGGTTATGTTCAGGGTTAGGATTAAAGCTTAGATCATAGATTAGGGTTAGTGTGACTTTTAGGGTTAGGGTCAGGGTCAGGGGTTATAACTAAGTTATTGGGTTTTCGACTGATGACCCAAGTTCGGATTATTGACCTGTAACCTACCTAACCTACACGCCGGGCCAGTTAGTCACACTGACGGAATCCCAATAAAGGCTCCTACACCTACCTGTTTCTCGCTCTTTGTCTCCGACATGTACATTGATAGTCTCTGCTTGGTAATTATCTCCTGCAACTTGCAGGATCTTCTGGTCTCCTTTGACAATGGTCTGTTGTTCTACCACGCTGACGGTTTCACCATGGATAGATGTTGGCACGAGTGTCGTGGGAGAGGGTCCCTTTCCTGCTACTTGATCTGTTTGAACAAAGATGCAATTTCGAATTCTTACTATCATTAGCGGTAATCTCATTATAATTAGGCTGTAGTACCGCAGCGGTAGCCCCCCCCCCCTCGATTTCAAAATTTAGAAAATCCCATAGGAAATTTGCCAAAAAACGGCTTGTACCTCACCCCCCATCAGGCCCGGTCCCCCCATCATGGTCGGTGCCCCCCCCCCCCATGACTCACGGTACGCCACTGCAGCGGTATTACAACTTTGTTTCTTAACTATTGATGTATAGCACAGGGCTTTAGTGTTCATTGATTTTATGTAACTATACGTTGGATAAATCGGATTAACTACACTACCATAGCAATAGGTGAAAACAATTTTGATTATATCGCGCTGCACTACAAGCAGGTTGTACTCATCACCTGTATATGTCTGCAGTCATAGATTGAATACAATGCCGCTCCTTTCAAAGATACTTATCAGAATTATGCAGAGGTACCGCGTGGACGTAGTAGTGCAGCGCGATATAATCAAAAATTGTTTTAACTATTGCTATGGTAGTTAATCCGATTATTACGTAACTTTGCCAGCGTATAGACGAATCCAACGAGTCAAGTGATGGTCAGAATTCAGTCGGCCATTACTGGGTCCCGTCTGCACAAAATAATCCGCTTGAAATCGATGTTGAATTGTATTGTGTTGTAAACTTTCATCCTTCTTTTGTCTACGTGTATTAAACACGGGTGATGGAGTGCAGCTTAATATCCCCGCCAAGGCCACATCATTTCACATTTTAGGTAGAATAGACCTAAGGGGGGACCCAGCTATGGCTGCCATAGGGGTGTAGGAATGCGTGAAATTGGATTCGTCTATAGATGCAATAATTTGTCATTTCCATGAATATTTGTGTGTATTTGATCATGTTGATTATACATTTAAAAATTGTTGCGATTCAGTTATTACGCTATTAAATCCAATTTCACAACAAACCATGAATGTATGAATGCCTGAATTTAGTTTTTAAGGACGAGCACTCTTTCACAAACCACAGAATTGAATACCAGAAAACTATACCGACATACTGTGCAAACACGTAGATGTGTGTTTGGGCTTGCAGCCTAAAACTACTTTTAAGTAGCTTTAGTCTGACGACAACTAACTCAAGTCAAGAGATACACTTACTTAATAATTTACTACATGCATGGAACTCATTCAATAGTCAGTGCTTGAACAGTAACAAAGTTATCAACACAATGCCGAAGTGGCTTTGGTTCAATCCCGCAAAGACGAAGTTTTGGGATTGTATTAGGTAATTGGATATTCTTGGGGTATATCGGTTACCTTTACCATTAACGCCATTATTTATTATCAACATATTTCTGCAGGAGGAAACCGGAGTACCAGGGGGTTTAACGATTGACGTGATGCACTTTTCGTAACTCACATGAACCACTATGGACCACAGTGGCCTCATCCCAATGACATAGTTCAACAACCTCAATTAAACAATCATAGTGCAAAATTTGACCTCAAGTTGCAGAGTATGAGTTTTTGTACTCACAATTTCAAAGGTCATGTAATGAATGTACAAATGTATTGTGGTTAAAGAACTGTGCCCTGATAGATGCACATGTTGGTGATCCTAGTGAACATACTTGAAGCTGACGATGACATACCTTCCAGGTTCTCATGTTGGTGTACAACTGATGACTGCGTCAGGTTGTCTTTGGAGTTGCTTGCCATTTTGGACACCAGTGGAAACTTGTATTTTTCTTGTAGCTGTATGACATGATATAAGGATAATTTACCCTTAAATAATGAACATATTGGCATTCAAGTTACTCTCGATTTTTGCAAAATACCGATTAATGGTTATAAACGTCCTTATAGCCCCTGAAGTGCTTTATTTCACGAGCAAGATGAAGATTAATGACAAAACCAAAAAACGGCCTTTCACTGTCAAAAATGGTTAACATCGCCCTCTATAGCCAAAATAATACAAATGGATGTAGACACGGACGGTAATATAGGTGTATGTTATTCGACACTATGCGATCATAATGAATAAAAACTGCTGCGTATTGCATTATAGACGGTGTTGTACCTCGATGCAAGTATTTTGAGCGATTTTTCAAGTATTTTGAGCAAGTATTTTCAAGCGCTTGAGCAAAGTATTTTGAGCGACAGGAACTAACTTTTCATAGTAATTATTTTGGACGTAATCATAGTTATACTTACAGTAAATTGTGCTTAGGCTTGTGGGTCAACGTCTAAATCACTGCGCTTTTCTTTTTTTCCGTCCTTTTTTACGGGTGTAACCACGTCACGTCACATTCAGTCAAATTAAACTAGTAGCTCTTATCTTGTATAACTGAAATGAAATAGTTACGATAACGAATAGAATGTAGACAAATTGCGTACAATGTTCTGACGTGTCTGTCTATGATGCCTATATCGCCGAACTTTAAACTTTCCTGTTTGGGTAGTCGCTACGTGTGCAAACAAATACAACCTTCTGCACATCACAATGCAAGTTCATGGGTCAAGTTGACTTTAATAATGGGCTATTCCATTTAAAAGCCACACTCCCCCTGTGGAGGATTTTGGAAATATCTTCCACAGGGGGAGTATGAATTTCAGATGGAATAAACACATTCGCAGTTCCATTTGAATTCCATACACCATATGAGAACGATTCAACCTGATTCTTTTACTGAGAGAGGGTGAGTTTCAAATGGAACTGCTAATGTGTTCATTCCATTTGAAATTCATACTCCCCCTGTGGAAGATATTTCCAAAATCTTCCACAGAGGTAGTATGGATTTTAAATGGAATAGCCCAATGCTTCTAGCACAACGTCAGCTAACCAGAACCAGAACCAGAATCTGTCTCAATAAAATGCTTATCTGTCGCATAATATTGTTTTGAATATCAATCGTAATTGGTCAATATTTTTGCCTAATCGATAATGCATTATAAATCTAAGCTAAACTTTAATATGCTATACTGCAGTTAAAATCCACGATATACCCCCTATAACCGGCGGCATGATTATGCACACAGTTGGTGCAGATTTCAAATGGAGTCACCCATTCAGGTAACCCCATTTGGAATACACACTCCTTGCAGCGGTGGCGGAAGCATATTTTGTGCCATTTCTGCTTAGACATTTGCGCGGGAAGCGCTTGAAAAATTGCCACTTCTGGGCAATGTAGCTGATCAGGTTCCGTACATAATCAGGTACAGAATTACTTAATAAGGTAACGAGTTTTGAATTTGGCCTCCTTGGCAATTATTTGCGGTTTGGAAGAGTAATTTCTTTTGTTTTTACGATCTTTATGGAATGCACTACAAATCTATTGCGAGGTTCTAATATTTTGCTGTGATATTTACGTCTTAATTAAAACAAAACAATTAATAGGATTACGTATCAATTAAATTTAACATTGTATTTTGATATACGATGGTAGGCCTATATACCTTGCACCTTATTGCAGGGATATTTTTTCCCGCAACCCCTTTTGAAAAAGTTTGCGACCCCAAAAGGGTCGCCACCCACAGTTTGGGAACCGCTGTTCTGAATATTCAGCCTACTCCCAAAGCCTCAGCAGGCTTTTAAAATAGCGAAAAGATGATATACCATCGGTTAAGGGATGGATACTACAGCTAAGGGGCTGTGCAATAGTTATGAGCCCTGGGAAAGGGTAAAATTGCAAAATCAATTGGTAAAATTTGGCAAACGAAAAGGGCAAGCAATTGCTGGCAGGTCAAAAATCTGTTTAAATAACATGCTCTAAAAAGCTGAGGAAAACACTACAGAAACCATAATAAGTTAATCTATAGTAAGCCAAAAAATTAAGGTACCAGTTATGTTCACCCATTGTATATCCTAAACAAAGACAGATATGTCATAATTGGAACCAGTAGCCAATAGCTGCATCTTTTAGCTCTAATTTAAGACCTCATTTGTTGAAATTGTTCTAGAAATAAAAACACGACGATCCAAAAACCAAAGGAAGATGCCAGTTGCAGTTTGCTACATTGCATGCCCTATTGAGTTGTACACAAAGCATACGCGAACAAGAGGACTGGCGCCGTGCTTCCATTGATTAGAACACAAATGTGCAACTTTTGATTTCGTTTCTTCATTAGGTTTTAGATCACCGTTTCTTTAATTCTCAACCAATGTCAACAAATAAGGTCTTAAATCAGAGCTAAAGAGTCCAGAAAGTGGCTGCTTGTATTAATTTTTGACATACTTGTATTTATTTAGGATATACAGGGGAAAGAGATTTTTGGCAGCCCGAGAGGGGGAAAGAATCTGGTACGCCGTTTAGCCTTGTATCCACCACAGTCATGCACAGCCCTTATATTATATAGGAACTACAGCGAAACTAAAGTTAAAATTTTACGGATATCTGACAGCGATTATTCCAATGCCGTAAAATTTCACTCTTTTGAGAGTTATTGTGTGCGACACATTACACATTTTTCACTCTTGTCATTTCACTTTAGGCACAACATCTTTTTTGGTGCTATAGCGGTATCGGTGCTCGAAGAGGTACCGATGGCACTTTTTATCGTACCCTGAACATTTGTAGGCCTACAGTGCATACGTTTTTTATTTCAATGAAAACCAATAACACTATGCAAATGTTCATTATTATGCTTTATACAATGTATTACATCTCCAGGGAGCGATGTTAAGAGTTATTGGTACCTTACCGGGTACCGATAGTTCTATAGGACCAAATTGGATGTGGTGCCTTAACACTGTATATAGGCAATCCTTTAGAGTGATATTGGTCCCTTTTCACTCTTTGTCATTTAGTATGTTTTGCATGCGTATTATGTCCGAAGTGGACGATAAAGATATCAATCATAAACATTATTTATCTGAAATAAACTGTATGATTTTGACAGTTTAATAAAAAATTGTACAAGTTTTAGAAACATGTCTGTACTAGAGATGAAATCATCAAATTCTTTATTTTGAGCAAGTACATAGTTCCTTTCTCGTAATAGTTATTCTATGTTATCAAAGTTTGAATAAGAAACTTGCAACTAGTGTTTGACTCATCATAATACATGATACTTACCATGCTTAAAGAAGCTTAGAGAGAAACGGAAAGCTATCGACAATATATTTTATCGGGACATTTTAATCCTGTTTTAGCATAACCACTTGATGAAAAAGATGTCCGCCGTCACGTTCTTGTGCCATGATATAATATGACGCATTTGGTATTTATTGTAAAACGTTATCATTGTTATTGCAACCTTTGTGCCTTCAACCTTTGTATCCTTTCCATCACACTCGTATGTTGTTAACTGATCTGTTCGATATTAAAGTGACTTTCATCTTTTGTTTTCCTTCTTTTTTTATTTATTTTTTTGCTGTCTTTCATCAGTGGCGTAGCGTGGGTCATCCGATTGTGGGGGGGGCACCAACCATGATTGGGGCACCGGGTCTCATTGGGCGGAGACACAAGCCGTTTTTGCTCCCCCCCTCCCCCCGGTGCCCCTGAGCAAACTACGCCTTACCACTCCAACCAGAATTAATGAAGTACCTATCTGCTGCTGATAAGGGTAGGCCTATTGATGAAGTAGTCATCTAATGCTGATTATGATATCAGTATTGATGAAGCAGATATCTCTACTGCAGTTGATAAGGGTATGAAGTAGACATCTACTGCTGATGTAGTATTGATGAAGTATATTTAATTTACTGCTGATAACGGTATTGATGAAGTAATTATGAAGGTCTATAGGCCTACTGCTGCTAGCTAATTAATAATATCAGTAGCCTACAAACAAACAAAAAAAACATGATAATAAACTATAGTGAAATATGATGACTTCTTTACACAGAACACAATCAATCAGAAGGTTCACTCCATAGGCACCCATTTGTTGAATTGAATATAACTTTGAGAGTCTTTTAGCAAAGTAATATTCCAGTTTCCTGGTATACAAAATCATATTTTTAAAAGCATTAAAAGATGACCACCACATCTACATCTGTAAATATATGATAATAATATCAGTAAATTCAGTGCGTTACAAAATACTCACGGTAGCTGATAAAGGTAGGCCTATAGGTAGCTATATCTACTGCTGATGTATTTCCAAATGTCGTGCCTAAAATTGCCCCCCCGGCCTGCCAATAATTGCCCCCCCCCTTGGCCTGCCAAAAATCAAGCCCCCCCACCCCCCCATCCCCGACCGTCTCGGACATGCCAATATACCACCCGCATTCTTGGATTCCTTATGATTTGCGGAACCGAAGAGGGGGGGGTTGAGGAGAGAAATGGGTCGCTAAAAAGTATTTTAGGTCTAAGGCATAGGCCTACATATCAACCAGGCTGGCCAGCCTGACCACGGAGAATCTGGGATGGGCAAAACTTCTCACGGGCGAGGGGCGTTCAAATGATCACCAATCAATTAAGGTAAATGTGAGCTAATGTGGCACGCAGCTCCCAGGATCACTCAAAGTGGGAAATTTTAGACATTGTGTTTTGTATTGTATCTTTAAAAATAATGATGGTAAGTAAAAGTATACATTTTCAGAAAGGAAATCTCAATTTTTTTAGAAAAGTGGGGGTATGATGCTGTGGATCACCTTTATTTATTCTCGGATAGGCCTATTCATTGGTTGAACTTGGCCTACTTGATTATAATAAATAAATGGATTTGGTTAAGGGGTACTACTCCCCTGTGGTAAATTTGTGACTATTTTTGCATTTTTCTCAAAAATTAATAACACATTGGTAACAAAAGTTATGTATATTATTGGGGCAAGGAATCCAATTACTACACTGAAATTTCAGTGAATCAATACAAGCGGTTCAGTAAATATGAGAGGAAATGAGGTACATCCTAGCGGTACCTCATTTTCTATCACAAGTATCGAACCGCTTGTCTTGGGTCACTGAAATTCCAGTGTAGTAATTGAATTCATTGCCCCTATAATATACATAATTTTGTTACCAGGGTGTTATTCGTCTTTGAGAAAAATGCAAAAATATTCACAAATTTATTGAGGGGTGTAGTAACACCCCTTAATTAAGGAGGCACGCAGCAGGATCACTCAAAAAGTGGGAAATTTTAGACATTGTTTTGTAATTTTGTGTCTTTAAAAGTATTGATGATAAGTATCAGAAAGGAAATCAGCAGATTCCTGCAAAAATGAGCAGTTTTGTTTGTTTTTTTTGTTTTTTTTATCTTCATGTATTTTTATTAACAAAACAAAGAAATCACATAGAAATCACAAGAAATCACATGGAAAAAGCAACAAAAAAAAGCAGCATACAAAAATAGATTACAGTGGTACAACTAAAACATTATACAGTGTACAAGTGAAAAGTTACAATTCAAATCTCCATTTTTTTAATGCATAGATAATTTACCTTTCCTCTTAGCAATATAATATTCAGTATCTTTAAGAACATTCAGAAAAGTTTTAAATGAAACGAAAGTAGGTTTTTTTCTTGAAATTTACACAGATAGATATGATATTTCAAACATAAGCAAATGTAAGTGATATATTTATCTAAGGGCACTCCAAATAATTTATCAAATGTTGACAAATCAAAATCAATGTCATGTTTAACTTTGATAACTTGAACAAGCGCCTCCCAAATAGGTTTAACAATATCACAATTGCAAAAAATGTGGGAGGAAGTTTCTGGAGCTTTATCACAAAAAGCACAGTTGGGAGAATCTTTTCTTTTGATTTTAAATAAAAAATCATTAAAAGCAATGGCATCATGAAAAAATTTGAAATAAAATGAACGTAATTTGGAACTAATGGAACATTTGAAATTCCTAAGATGAATTTCTTCCCAATCCTCAGATCAGAATCCACAGTGAAGCCCGCAAAAGTTTCCCAGGAGGAAATTTGTTTATCTGGAAGGCACTTGTCCAACATCAACGAATAAGCATATTTAGGAACTTTTGGAGCATCGATTAACTTCTTCACAAATAAGTGCCCTAAATATCCAAATTGATGAAAATTGCATATTTGTAGGCCTATTCTAAAGACACAAAACTAGATTCGGTTTTGTTAAATTTTTAAATTTTTTCTTCGTTTTAAAAATATGGGTCAAAAAAGGTCCAAATTTGACTTTTTTTTTCAATTTTGACAAAATTTTTGGACATTTTAAAGTATATTTTTAAAACGAAGAGAAAATTCAAAAAATTGAGAAATTGGTTTTTTTTTTAATAGGATCGACGAGAGCGTCAGACCGAAACTGGCTGTGTGTGTAGGAGACTACATCCGTATACTTAGTAGTTGGTAAATACGTCACCTGGTTAATTATTCATAACTACCTTGATACATGGATTACCAAAAGTAAACATGGACGTGCAGTGCGTGAAATGTAGTAAACAGCAACATGAAGTAGCAATTCCGCGAGTTTCTTCCATAACTCTTGAAGATTTCAATGACAAATATCTTGGAAAAGGTAACGGTATTGTTTGTTGGTTGTTGTTTTTTTAGGACAACGAATTGTTCACAGTAATTTAACTCTTTCGTGTAGAAGTAGGTAAGCTTACAAATGTACAATGACCTGTCGAATTCGGAACTCCTCGGAAGTACTGCCATGCCACTAGTATCACATACATGTATCATGCTACATTGCAGTCTCTTTTTAGTATACTTTTAAATCTCACTTTGGCTAATCATCCATCTTTGAGTATGATTAAGCAGTAAATAACGACACGTTTATTACACTCACGTTTGGCTGGTATATACGTACGGTACGGCAATAACCAATGGCATGCCAATGAAAGCATGAAAGTTGATAATATTAATAATGTATTGAATTTGGAATAATAAAATATACCATTTTGGATTTCTATGGGAAATAGTTTGCGTGTGATGTCAGGGCAAAGGTCTGGTTGACAGGACATCATACGCAAACTGGTCTTTTTAATTCGACCGGTTTCAAAGTTCAATTATAATGATTTGCGCAGGTCAGAGATTTAAACAGTTTCTTTTATGGTGGTACTTCACCCTTGGATAAATTTGTGACTATAAAATTGCATTTTTCTCAAAAAATAATAACACACTGGTATTATATTAGGGCAAGGAATCCAGTTACTACACTGGAATTTCAGTGACTCAAGACAAGCGGTACATTATTTCTGATAAGAAAAAAGGTACTGCTAGAATGTATCACATTTCTATTAAGGATGTGAGCGAGTCCCTGGAATTTAAGTTCCGCCCGTGCAGCCACATACTCAGGAGCAAAAACCATCTGCTCTATATACCTGAAGGACATTATATAAGCCTGACCCAGTTTGTGTGAAAAGTTTGCCTGTAAAGTTTAATGGCATCATAGTGAGTTGATAAACTTGCTCCCTATGGTATAATTTAGCCAAAATCCAATTACATTACAATGAGGACAGAGTTCAATGTGAAAGAGCTTCGTTGTTTTACTTGTTTACATAATATTTTGCAGATGTTATATTTTCAAAATATCATTGCTACATACACACAACTGTTTAAGGAGACCATTGCAAATTTTGCACTCCACTTTGGACTTGAGCCCTGGTGATACACCCATCGAATGTGTGTCATCAGCCTCAGATCGGCCCTCAGACACGCACATACAGGCATAGAGTTCTGCAGTAGCATGTTTTGTTGACATTTTGTGTAATGTTTACATCCATGACAGTTCTAATACCATCAACAGACAACTCAAATACAAAGGATGTCAGTTGGCAATCTTAATGTTATGCAATCAAGTTTACAACACTATCACTCTTACAATGAGCAGAAAGTCACTGAGTCATGCAATTCAAGCACCAATATTGATTACCTGAAGTGGCCTACTGCAAATGACCAGATATATAACCTTTCTGATTTTCTTGTAATTTTGCATATATTAACAAAACCATGTTTTCCTTGAAATTGAGCAAATAGAATTAATTGTCATGTCAATTTGGAGTTATTAGGGGCAACTAAAACTGATATGAGGTAAGTTTTGTATGTTTGGAATCTGTATTGCCTATTCTGAAGGAATGATTGCCATGTAAACAAACCATCCCTTGGCCCATATGGACATGGTGTACTACTTTTCAGTACCCTGTTTTCCATGGGTGACTGTATCACCATGTACCCTGGTGATACTTTTACCCCGGGTACTTTGATGTTTTCTTCTCAATATAAAACATGTTTCATTGTGTTTTGAAGTCCCAAAGTATGTCAAGGAGCTTAAATAAGACCAAAATATATATTTATCCTGAGTAAGCAGTTGGACAACCACATCTTGAAAACATTTTTAACCATTTCTGATATACCAAATCTGTATGTGCTTTAAAACCAATATATCGTAACAACCAAATATCACATTTTTTATTTTGTAGTCTAGATTGACAAGTATAAACATGGGTAATTTCAAATGCCTGGCACTTAAGATAACGGAGGTGTGATGATAGAGGTAGAACTTTTTGAATGACCCCCGTAGTTGAACTTGAATATGATGATTTTTGCTTTAAAAATGGCACGACTGGTGCCTTACCACTTTTTTGTTTTGAATTGGACATTTAATACACAGTAAGAAAGAGAGGGTTGACAGATAATATTGCATTAATTTCTATCTTCATACAGGAGAGCCAGTGGTAATCACAGATGTTGCTGATAAGTGGCCTGCTGCCAATTGGACGTTAGATTCATTGACTGAAAGAGTTGGGGATAATATTGCATTTATAAGGCAACAAACTGATCAAGAAGCCTACAAAGTAAGTCTATGTGTTCATTGTGTTGTGTGGCGGAAATGGGTGTTAGCAAGAGAGGGCCTCCTTTAGTTCAGTCATGTGGTTTCATTGGCTATAAGCAGAGTGCACCAGGGCAAAAAAATATTTTCCTGTTTTGCCAAATTATGTATTATATGTATCCGTTTTGTTTACACAATGCTGTGATCTGAACCAAATAGCGCTAAGACTGCATTTTGTGAAATTCACGAGATATGTGCGTCCTACTTAATTTGGTAATTTAGGTGTAATGATATTGCTTTTGTTTTAAGTGCACAGATTTTTTTTGTGTGTTTATAAAAAGAATTTATCCACTTATCTAACCATTCACCCATGCATCCAGGTGGGCAGGACATACACGATCAGAGAGAGTCCTCTGAAGGAATACATTGCCGACCTACGAGCTGCCAATAGCAGGGCAAGAAGTTCTTATTTGGCTGTACAAAATATCAAGAAGTCTTTCCCAGAGCTACAGGTAAGAACTTGAGCAACATGAACAATGTCTTCAATTTTATATGCTTAGCAGGAATTGAACCTTGTGCACCACAGATTAGATTACACGGTCTTTAGGGGATATGTTAAAAAGCGGTCTTAGATGTCCTGTGTACATACAGAGACCGGTACATGCATATTCATAACATGCACGATTTGAGTTTTTTTTTAATCTTTTGCTTTCCTTTTTCCAACTAACACTTTCCTCCTGGTGTTTTCACTGTTTCTTGTTCCTGTTGAACCAAAAAAAACATGACAAATTACCAACCTCAATCGTGCACTGTCTATGCATATATAGCACAGTCAAGTTTATTTGCCGCCAATTTATGCACAAACATATGATTTGTACAACATGGAGGACAGAGAGGTTTTTGGTTAGGACCCTCTCCTCTTTTAGTGCATGAAGCCACAGGTCCAATTCCCTGCAGTGGAAACTTGCTGTGATAAAATAAACCAGAATTTAAATGGTAATTAATATCTGTAGGTTAGACTTCCACTCTCCCCATGGTGCATTTAGAATTGTGTAAATGAACCATGATAGCTACTCAGTCCCTTGGAGGGGATGTTACGCATCGATTCAGTGTACAGATACCTGTACATGTATGTATCTCATAGTCAGTTTCAAAAAGAGTAGGGTGTTAACCACTGACTGTCCAATACATCATGGTACTGTTTTGTCATGGACCCCAGTGGGCTATTCTACACCAGGCACAAAAAGAAACTCGTCAGTTATATTCATCCTTGCTGTTCAATAACATGATAATTTTGGATTATTCTGAAATAAACATTTTGTTAATTGGACTTTTCTTTCTCATTTGACACCCTGTTCGTGAACATTGAGCAAGAATTGACCAAGATATGCGCCTCCAAACTCTCAAACCCCAAAATGAAAAGTTACAATTTTAACGATTCAATTGTGCCTGTTACACTGTGTGCTTTATTGATTGGCCCGTGGTGCTTGTGTGCAATACAACGATGCATTCCCATTGAAAATTGTTGAAAATGCAACTTTTGATTTTGGGGTTTGAGGCTTTGGAGGCACATATCTTGGTCAATTCTTGTTTGTTTTTCACTAACAGGGTGTCAAATGAGAAAGCAAAGTCCAATTAACAAAATGTATATTTCAGAATAATCCAGCATTATCAAGTTATTGAACAGCAAGGATGAATATAACTGACGAGTTTCTTTTTGTGCAAGGTGTAGTTTAAATCCATACACCCTCTATATGGAAGACATGCTATAAGTCTTTCACACAGGGACTGAATTTCAAATGGGGTTACCTGATATAGGTCACTCCATTTAAAATTTGTACCCCCTGTGTGGGAGATTAAGTTAATTGACCTTTACCTCTCATGGCTAATTATTAAGCCACTGAGCTGAGGTTTTTAACTTTTTTGTACTCACCAAAGAAACTGTCAAAATTTCACCAAAAATGGTTGAAGAATGCTCAATTTTGCAACAAAAAAATTGTTTAAAAAGCCTGCCTGGTGAAGTTAATCAAAATTTAAAAAAAAAATGTTTCCCAGATATTCATCTAGTTTAATAAAAAAAGAAATTATTGAATTTATGTTGCCTGAAAAGAATTTGGATTTAAAAGAAAAAAAACCTTCTATGGGATTTACTCACAAACTGAGCATTTTTGCCAAAATTTTACCTAACAGGTGGATATGTCAAGACAAGTCTTTGCCATTCTAAATACGTGTACATCCATATCAAAACGATGCACTTGTCGGCTGAACATGTGTCTCTTTTTACATCATAGTTAGGAATAAATACCAGACTCATCTTAAGTGGGGGTCACTTCAAAACATCCCCAAGTTACATTGTTTAGGAATACAGAGAACATTCTTATTCCTGCAGAAGCCGACAAGTGCATCTAATCGTTTTGATGTGGATGTACACATATGTACTTTAGACCAAAAATTTAGCAGTTATGCGGCCCAAAGGTTTCCGTAATTCCAGAGTTAAGACCAACATTAACATTATATTGAATTTGTACACTTACTTTTCAGGATGATCTACCAATTCCTGGCTATGTGGGGAAGCTGCACAGAGGCCCCTACCTCTGGATAGCATTAAAGGGGCACTATGGTAATTATCAATATATTTTTTGCCTAAATTCATGAGTTCCTGAGAAAAGTATGTTGTTTGAAGCTGATTGTAAATATGAATTGGAGCTTACAAGTAAATAATGTGATTTCCACAAACTACTGAATGCCAAACCAGGGTTGTAGATACATTGGGTGGTGGAGCCCACTGTTCCCTTCTGGAGCCCGCAACTAAAGGTTAATTTTAGTGCTGGGGACCATCACTCAAACTCAAACTTAATGGTGCCTCAGTCAAATAGATTCAAAACTTCAAAAGTAAAATGGGTAAAACTGAAATTTAAATTAGTATAGTTATTTGAAATTGTTTTAAAACGAAGTACGGTCCGATTTCATCGCTTTGGTTGAACAAACATATTTGTGACCCAATCCAGTCCACTCAGGCTAAAGTCATGTTTTTTTGTTTTCCAAATTGTCCAAACCCCATATTTATAACTGATTTGGTTGCAAAGTTATAACATTTTTACATGTTCATAGTCTGTGACTAATCTAAAATCTAAAAAATAATCTTGTTTGGCATACTTAAGCTGATTAGAAAGTTGGTTTCTAACCTCTTTATACTTCTTATAATCATTAATCTTCTTTCCATTGGTTGAACAATCTGTGCTTTCTACTCTGAATTGCGCCATGGAGAGTCATTTGACTAATACATTTAACAGACTTTTGAGGAATATAAGTACACATGGTCTGCATAAAGGCTCCATGGAAACTTATCCAAGCTTGGTCAACATCATATTCATTGAATTGAATATTAAGCAGCTCCCTATTAGCTCTTCCCAGTCTGCTTTGCTGTATTGCCAGATTGGTCGACTAACAGCCTTGGTTGGGTAGGCTGAAGGTTAATAGAACACTAAATGACAGTATGGTAAGTCCTTATATTTGACAGAGTCTAAGGGCCCACACTTATTTATCAGTGTGCAGACTTCCCCAACCATGCAGTAGCTAACTGCAGCCTATATGCTTAAGCTCACATTGAATGAGGTATTAGGTATGAGCCCTAAGAGAAAAGAAAAATGTGGGCTTTCCTTTGAATTCCAAACTTTTTATTTTGTGTCTAAAACCGTGCTATTTTGTACATTTTATTTTACAGAATTCTGTCATTTTGACCCTGATGATGGCTTACTGGTAATGATACAAGGCCACAAGAGAGTTCATCTCTATGGCTGTGACCTTTCACCTATGTACCCCAATGCATTGGGGTCAAAGGGTCGTACCATTCAGTCACAAGTGAATTGCATCAATCCAGATTTGGAGCAGTTCCCATTGTTCAACACAGCTACATGTTACTATTGTGATCTTAGGCAAGGAGAAATGTAAGACAATTGTTTGTATTATTCAATGTTCAATTTTTCAAAACAACTTATAATAGCATGAATTATGTAATTTAATTATTCATTTTGCTTATCGAGAGCACTTTCGAGAACTTCCTCATCGTCACCCAATGTTGTTAGCTCTGATATTTCTTGGAAATGGTTAAAGACCAACTTGATCAGATGACGTCACACAAGGCAGAGATGCCAATCCTCTGATTCATCACGGAGGCACCATGAAATTAATGAATTGTTTAACATTCCTACCAACAAATTTGGGTCGATCCTTCATGTAATTATTTTGTGTAATCTAATCCTAACTCTAACCCTAATCCTAACCCTAACCCTAATCATAATCATAACCCTAATCCTAACCCTAACCCTAATCCTAACCCTAATCCTCACCCTAAACTAACCCTAACCTTAACCCTAACCCTAACCCTAATTTCGTGTAAAATTACATGAAGGAATAACCCAAATTTGACAACCTCTGTGATACAGGAAGGTTTTGTACCCATAGGTTGCATGTTATTCTGAAAACCTCCATTGTCTTTCTTTGTCAGGTTATACATCCCGGCATTCTGGTGGCATCAGGTGACATCGGTGGAGACGTGTATCTCAGTCAATTATTTCTATGGGGATGCTGGGGAAAACCGGTACCTCACTAAAATAATGGTAATTATAAGCCTCTCAACCTTAAAAATCAAAATCTTAGGATATTTTTATACATTCAAATCTTAGAAATCTTGCTACCATGATACTGGAGACAATCGGATTGTGAAAAGAGTGGCACAGTTTTTGGTACAAGTTGTGTGTTCTCAAGAGCTATAAAATCCTCTTTGTGATTAAGGCCTAAAAAATCATTTGATTGGCGTAATCCGACCGACCCTAGAAATAGGTCCGACCCTAGACTTTTTTTCTTATTTTTTTGCAAAACAAAAAATTATAAAAAAATTTAAATTAAAAAAAAAGAAAAAAAAGTTCCAAGGTCTTTATCAAATGCAATTTACAGGTTAAAAGTGTGTGTGTTAAAAATTTAAAAAAAATGCCTTTTTTTATGTTACGCCAATCAAACATTTTTTAGGCTTAATGCAACCAGAACTAATATGCAGGTAGAAAACTTGATGACAAATTATGTGTGATTTAGAGAAGAAATTATTTTTTTTAATAGCCTCTGTCATGTAGGGCTCAAAGGATCATACAGGGGATATGCCCATTTTGTTCAAACAGCCTTTAAAATGGACAACACTCAAAGGATAGGAGTGACTTTTGCTAAGAAAATTTACCATAGAAAGTGTTTCAAATCCATTTTAATTCCTAGGTTAACAATATACACATCTTTTTGTTTACCAATGGCATTCAGTTACTGAGGCTTTTGAATTTGATAAAGGATTTGAGTAGCATGAATTAAAAGGGCACTTCGTGATCCACAGCCTCATCCCCCCACTTTTCTCAAAAAAAGTTGAGATTTTTATATCACTGGAATACTCTGGCTACATAATGTTTATGTACAAAATATTTCTTGCAGATTGATTTGTTCAACAAAGATATCGCAAAATTTGAATTTCGTTCTGGTGCACCAGAACGAAATTACAACGTATTGTCTATGGAGCAGTGTAATACACATAATCATGCATAACTCGCAAACGCAAAATCGGAATCAACTGAAATTTTGGGAATATGCTTTTTCGTGGATATGTACTGAAAATGTCATAAAAAGAGGATGCTAGGATCACAAAATACTCCTTTAAATCTTGTTTCATCCATTCTTACAACTTGTTAACATGTTTTGTCTTTTGCAGAAACCCCCAATCTGGCCAACCTTCTCACATTGGATCCTCAACATCGTAGAACAAAACAGGCTGCTTGAATCCTTCCAAAGAGTGTTAGGTCATCTCCCAGAATCTTTAGAAGCTTTCTTGCTTAATACCTGGCATGAAATACCGTCCAGTGAACAGCTTAAGAGACTAGTCAAACTTATAATGGACTATCTTGAGTTAGACAAATTGCCAGAGGTGAAAAGGACTAGTAAGAATGCCCCCATCTTGAAAATTAGGGGCTTGTTGTGGAGGAAATAGACGGGGTTGTGTCATTATGATTATAAAACCGTCCCCAAAAGAGTGCCGTATGGAATATGCCAAGTATGGGAATCTCCAGGGCCAGGTGTCCATGGGTAGGCATGCTCATCATCGAACTTTGAAAACACACATTCTTTTTTAGCGATTTCATACATTTTTTGCTCTACAACAGTGCCCTTGTTTGGTTAAAATGCTATTTCAAAGATACCCCTTTCTTTTGAAACTGAGCATGCCAAGGTTTGTAAGGTTTGTGCATTTGTGCCCATCCACCACAAACTGGTCGTAAAGTCGGCATTTTCCATTTTGAGATACAATCAAAAACAGTATATGGATTTCAATGTAAGATATAAGAAATTTGACCTTTGATGAACCATAACTTTACTTCCAGATGTCCAATGAAGCTTGTTGAGGTGTCATTTTAAAACTGGAAGTGCATTCTTTCCAAATCTGCAATCAACAGAAAATGATCTAGAGCCGACTTTACTACCACTTCGTGGTGGATGGTCACATTTTAGTTTTCCAAAATAAGAATTTCTAGCAATATTATGAGCATGATGAATGATTGAATATGCACATTTATTTTCTTGATTCATAGCTTAATATCACTTTTTTTTTTTAAACAACTGTGCAAATATACGAGTGGATATTCATACGTAGTGGTAGATAAAATGATGAAAGAGTTTAACTTCAACACTAATTTTTTCGCTCACCTGGAACGTTCTCACCATGCAGTTCAACTAGCATCTTCCAGGTGAGCGAAAAATAGTGTAGTGTTGAAGTTAATCAACTTTGCAAATGTGTTTTGAAAAATTACCTCTTTTTTAAGTGTTTCGCGGATCATCTTTCTTCAGCAGAAATTCAGGCGATATTTCTGATAAGCATGCCTACCTGCAGATACACAGAGTTTGGGGGCCTAGGGGATGTGCCAAATACCAAAATGGCTCTTCACTATATTTCATATACCTTCCTCGAGTAAAATCAAATTTTGGGATTTTCTCAAAAAACTGTTGATTTTTGCAGGAATCTGTTATGCTTGTTAGATTCCTTGCATCATTTTCTGTAAGAAATTGTATACTTTTATGTACTTCGCATCATGACATTTAGAGTTACAATAAAAATATATCGAAATTACTCAAGAAAGGTATACAAGTTCCTGCGATTCTTGATTTTGAGAAAACCGCAGTGATGGTATGGATTGGTAAAGAGTGGCCGGGATTAGCCAAGCAGCTAAAATACAGTGGCATAACTAGGGGGGCAACGTGTCCCTGGTGCCACCCTTAGGGGCGCTAAATTGACCAATTCAGCATCGATTCTGCGCCCCTCCAAGCGATAAAAATCACAAATTTCGGGTGCTTTGCACGCATTTCAGCACAAAATCAATTGAAAGAACATTTTAAGACTGATATTCAACTTCTAGTAACCAAAATCAATTAGTGATAGGCCTTATTTGTCCAAAATTTTGCGTGTTCCGCTCGCAATTGTTTCAAGAATTGAGGGGGGGGGCATTATGTATCCTTATTAGCCCTGGGCGCCACAACCCCTAGCTACGCCGCTGCCCGTGTTTAAGATATTCTCGGGTGGCGGGTAGGGACGCCAATTTTGTTTCTTACCCCGGGCGCTACCAACCCTAGTTACGCCACTGCTAAAATGTGACATCTGAAATATGGAAATGTTGTCTGCATGCATGGAGACCGTATAGGATACATGTGTTGGACTTGTATCATTCTGAATATTACTATAGTAGAAATTTCATTTGAATGAACACAGCTGCCAACAGTGCAGCAATTGTCTGTGCACACTGCATGATGAACATATGCATGCATGGTGTGTGCGTTATGCGGAAGTGAATCCAACGCACTCGTGATTGCTTAGTATTTTCATTAAAGGCCTATTCCGTCATCCCAGGCAAGGTGTAAAAAAATATAAAATTGTTTATAAATTGCCTAACACTAGAGTTATGAACAACCACCGTAGGAAATTTAAGTCATATCATATAAATATTCATGAGGTCATGTCGTGTGAATAGGTCATGCTAAATGTGAATATTCATGTACTCATGTGAAATATGAATATTCATGAGGTCATAACAATATTTTCCTGGTGTCATGAATATTCATAATTTAAGCTAATGTGCCAAATGGACAATATTCATAATATTATGTATTAGATTATTTATGTGAAAATGTATTGATGAAGGGTAGAAATGTTTTTAAGAGTCTTACAATAAAATATATTTTATCAGTGCATGATGCAATTCAGTCTTTGGTGACAAACATGTGATGTCAGAAAGGATTTTTTATCCTTTATATAACCCGACATTTAAATGTTTTCTAGCAACCTTTGCCAACCTTTTGCGAATAATATCAAAAACGATTGATGTTTGCTGGGAAATGCACTCAGTGATGTCGTCAACTGTACATGTTGGTAGCAAATACTTTCAGTGCAGTGATACTGTTTACTGAAGATAGCAATACACTCACAGATGCTGCTGCTGTAGGTAGCAAAATATACTCAGTAATGCTGTCTACTGAAGGTAGCATATACACCCAGTGATGCTGTCTACTGAAGATAGCAAATACACTCAGTGATGCTGTCTACTGAAGGTAGCAAATACATTCAGTGATGCTAACTGCAGTGCATAACAAATACACTCAGTGATGATGTCTACTGAAGTCAGCAAATACACCCAGTGATGCTGTCTACTGAAGATAGCAAATATACTCAGTGATGCTGTCTACTGAAGGTAGCAAATACACTCAGTGATGCTGTCTGCTGAAGGTAGCAAATACAACCAGTGATGCTGTCTACTGAAGATAGCAAATACACTCAGTGATGCTGTCTACTGAAGATAGCAAATACACTTAGTGATGCTGTCTACTGGAGATAGCAAATACACTCAGTGATGATGTCTACTGAAGATAGCAAATACACTCAGTGATGCTGTCTACTAAAGATAGCAAATACACTTAGTGATGCTCTCAACTGAAGATAGCAAATACACTCAGTGATGCTGTCTACTGAAGATAGCAAATACACTTAGTGATGCTGTCTACTGGAGATAGCAAATACACTCAGTGATGCTGTCTACTGAAGGTAGCAAATACACTCAGTGATGCTGTCTACTGAAGGTAGCAAATACACCCAGTGATGCTGTCTACTGAAGATAGCAAATACACTCAGTGATGCTGTCTACTGAAGATAGCAAATACACTTAGTGATGCTCTCAACTGAAGATAGCAAATACAGTACACTCAGTGATGCTGTCTACTGGAGATAACAAAATGCACTCAGTGATGTTGTCTACTGCAGGTTGCAAATACACTCATTGATGCTGTCTACTGAAGGTAGCAAATACACTCAGTGATGATGTCTACTGAAGGTAGCAAATACACTCAGTGATGCTGTCTCTTGAAGGTAGCAAATAAACTCAGTGATGCTGTCTACTGAAGGTAGCAAATACACTCACTGATGCTGTCTACTGAAGGTAGCAAATACACAGTGATGCTGTCTACTGAAGATAGCAAATACACTCAGTGATCCTGTCTACTAAAGATAGCATATATACTCAGTGATGCTGTCTACTGAAGATAGCAAATACACTCAGTGACGCTGTCTACTGAAGATAGCAAATACTCGCAATGATGCTGTCTACTGAAGATAGCAAATACACTCAGTGATGCTGTCTACTGAAGATAGCAAATACACTCAGAAGCTGCTGCTGTAGGTAGCAAAAATACTCAGTTATGCTGTCTACTGAAGGTAGCAAATACACTCAGGGATGCTGTCTACTGAAGGCAAATAAGTTCAGTGATGCCAACTGCTGTACATAACAAATACACTCAGTGATGCTGTCTACTGAAGATAGCAAATACACTCAGTGATGCTGTCTAATGAAGATAGCACATACTCAGTGATGCTGTCTACTGATGCTGTCTACTGAAGATAGCATATACACTTAGTGATGCTGTCTACTAAAGATAGCAAATGCACTCAGTGATGCTGCCTACTGAGGATAGGGTCAGTCCATGTCGAAACAGATTGAGTGTACACCCACCCTCTTGGATTTTGCTCTCCTTTGGCTCAGGGGTACCTTTCATGGATCCCTAGGTGAGGTCACAAGAAAAAAATTCAAATTCCATTTCGTTTGCGAATGGCGGGCAATCAAAGTTTGGCGACCTCGACCAAAATTGTGAATTTAAGGGGTCCAAATGACAAAGTGCTCTCTTTGAGGGGCACTTTCTTCTTAATTGAATCAGTTGTGATCCTCTTTTTGAATGTGGTCACTCACTGGCTGTGTCTGAAATACCTAATGCCAAAAAAGATAGATTTCGGAATTTCGTTGGGATTTCAGGGGGGTCAAAATCAGCACTTCGTACTGTTCAATCAAATTATCTTGATTTTGAAGGACCCATGATAATGTCACAGTGCACTTATAGGTCCTAATTATGTTCAGAATGGATTAACCATATGCCAATGTCTATGAGCAATTAAAAAAAAAGAGAAATTTCTAGACCCCTACAGAATTTTAGGCCCCCCCTAAAGTGGTTCAGCCACAAATGGCACTTAAAGTCGGCAAATTTTGACCCCTAATAACTTTAGGTGTACACCAGATATGAATTTCTAGTCTTTTGCATCTGAAAGAATGTAGTTTAATGTTACTAGGAACATAAGATTTGTTTTGTATTTTTGTGTTTTAGTATTAAGTTGACGCTTTCAAAAATAGTCATTTTTGCCTAACATACCATGCATACAGGATACGGTACAAAATGCCAATTTTAGTATGATATTTTTTATATTTTTGATCACTTTATAGCCATTTGTATTATTTATCCTGATATTTCAAGTTGCTCTTGAGTCAAGTAATAAGAAAAAACTACTTTCTAATCCTCTGTATGGATTTTTAACGGGGTCAAAAATGCACTTCCTGGCAACGATGCACATGCAAAGTACAGGTTATGGGGGTCAAATTTTCAGAATGCTCCCAATTATGTCAAGTAATATATCAAATTACTCGTATGGTCATGAGGATAAAAAAAATGTATAGTTTGTTATGTGTCAGACCTTTCAGGAGGGCGCTATGACGAAAAATGTTCATAGGTCAACGACCTTTTGAAAGTATCAAAACACAAAAATACAAAACAAATCTTATGTTCCTAGTAACATTAGACTACATTCTTTCAGATGCAAAAAGACTAGAAATTCATATCTGGTGTACACCTAAAGTTATTAGGTGTCAAAATTTGCCGATTTTAAGCGCCATTTGTGGCTGAACCACTTTAGGGGGCCTAAAATTCTGTAGGGGCCTAGAAATTTCTCTTGTGTTTGAATTGCTCATAGACAGTGGCATATGGTTAATCCATGCTGAACAGAATTAGGTCCGATAAGTGCACTGTGACATTATCATGGGTCCTTCAAAATCAAAGATAATTTGATTGAACAGTATGAAGTGCTGATTTTGACCCCTCTGAAATCCCAACGAAATTCCGAAATCAATCTTTTTGGCATTAGGCATTTCAGACACAGCCAGTGAGTGACCACATTCAAAAAAGAGGGTCACAACTGATTTAATTAAGAAGAAAATGCCTCTCAAAGAGAGCGCTTTGTCATTTGGACACCTTAAATTCCCAATTTTGGTCAAGGTCGCCAAACTTAGATGGCCCGCCATTCGGAAACGAAATTGAATTTGAATTTTTTTCTTGTGACCTCACCTAGGGGTCCATGAAAGGTACCCCTGAGCCAAAGGAGAGCATAATCCAAGAGGGTGGGTGTACACTCAGTCTGTTTTGACATGGACTGACCCGATAGCAAATAGTCTGTGTATCAAACTCTTGGAACATTACTCGTTGACTGCCGATAAACGTCCCAATAAATCGGACTGTCTACTGAAGGTAGCAAATACACTCAGTGATGCTGTCTACTGAAGGTAGCAAATACAACCAGTGATGCTGTCTACTGAAGATAGCAAATACACTCAGTGATGCTGTCTACTGAAGATAGCAAATACACTTAGTGATGCTGTCTACTGGAGATAGCAAATACACTCAGTGATGATGTCTACTGAAGGTAGCAAATACACTCAGTGATGCTGTCTACTGAAGGTAGCAAATACACTTAGTGATGCTCTCAACTGAAGATAGCAAATACACTCTGTGACGCTGTCTACTAAAGATAGCATATACACTCAGTGATGCTGTCTACTGAAGGTAGCAAATACAACCAGTGATGCTGTCTACTGAAGATAGCAAATACACTCAGTGATGCTGTCTACTGAAGATAGCAAATACACTCAGTGATGCTGTCTACTGAAGGTAGCAAATACACTCAGTGATGCTGTCTACTAAAGATAGCATATACACTCAGTGATCCTGTCTACTAAAGATAGCATATATACTCAGTGATGCTGTCTACTGAAGATAGCAAATACACTCAGTGACGCTGTCTACTGAAGATAGCAAATACTCGCAATGATGCTGTCTACTGAAGATAGCAAATACACTCAGTGATGCTGTCTACTGAAGATAGCAAATACACTCAGAAGCTGCTGCTGTAGGTAGCAAAAAATACTCAGTTATGCTGTCTACTGAAGGTAGCAAATACACTCAGGGATGCTGTCTACTGAAGGCAAATAAGTTCAGTGATGCCAACTGCTGTACATAACAAATACACTCAGTGATGCTGTCTACTGAAGATAGCAAATACACTCGGTGATGCTGTCTAATGAAGATAGCACATACTCAGTGATGCTGTCTACTGATGCTGTCTACTGAAGATAGCATATACACTTAGTGATGCTGTCTACTAAAGATAGCAAATGCACTCAGTGATGCTGCCTACTGAGGATAGCAAATAGTCTGTGTATCAAACTCTTGGAACATTACTCGTTGACTGCCGATAAACGTCCCAATAAATCGGACTGTCTACTGAAGGTAGCAAATACACTCAGTGATGCTGTCTACTGAAGGTAGCAAATACAACCAGTGATGCTGTCTACTGAAGATAGCAAATACACTCAGTGATGCTGTCTACTGAAGATAGCAAATACACTTAGTGATGCTGTCTACTGGAGATAGCAAATACACTCAGTGATGATGTCTACTGAAGGTAGCAAATACACTCAGTGATGCTGTCTACTGAAGGTAGCAAATACACCCAGTGATGCTGTCTACTGAAGATAGCAAATACACTCAGTGATGCTGTCTACTGAAGATAGCAAATACACTTAGTGATGCTCTCAACTGAAGATAGCAAATACACTCAGTGATGCTGTCTACTGAAGATAGCAAATACACTTAGTGATGCTGTCTACTGGAGATAGCAAATACACTCAGTGATGCTGTCTACTGAAGGTAGCAAATACACTCAGTGATGCTGTCTACTGAAGGTAGCAAATACACCCAGTGATGCTGTCTACTGAAGATAGCAAATACACTCAGTGATGCTGTCTACTGAAGATAGCAAATACACTTAGTGATGCTCTCAACTGAAGATAGCAAATACACTCAGTGATGCTGTCTACTGGAGATAACAAAATGCACTCAGTGATGTTGTCTACTGCAGGTTGCAAATACACTCAGTGATGCTGTCTACTGAAGGTAGCAAATACACTCAGTGATGATGTCTACTGAAGGTAGCAAATACACTCAGTGATGCTGTCTCTTGAAGGTAGCAAATAAACTCAGTGATGCTGTCTACTGAAGGTAGCAAATACACTCACTGATGCTGTCTACTGAAGGTAGCAAATACACAGTGATGCTGTCTACTGAAGATAGCAAATACACTCAGTGATCCTGTCTACTGAAGATAGCAAATACACTCAGTGATGCTGTCTACTGAAGATAGCAAATACACAGTGATGCTGTCTACTGAAGGTAGCAAATACACTCAGTGATGCTGTCTACTGAAGGTAGCAAATACATTCAGTGATGCTAACTGCAGTGCATAACAAATACACTCAGTGATGCTGTCTACTGAAGATAGCAAATACACTCAGTGATCCTGTCTACTGAAGATAGCAAATACACTCTGTGACGCTGTCTACTGTAGGTAGCAAATACACTCAGTGATGATGTCTACTAAAGATAGCATATATACTCAGTGATGCTGTCTACTGAAGATAGCAAATACACTCAGTGACGCTGTCTACTGAAGATAGCAAATACTCGCAATGATGCTGTCTACTGAAGATAGCAAATACACTCAGTGATGCTGTCTACTGAAGATAGCAAATACACTCAGAAGCTGCTGCTGTAGGTAGCAAAAATAATCAGTTATGCTGTCTACTGAAGGTAGCAAATACACTCAGGATGCTGTCTACTGAAGGCAAATAAGTTCAGTGATGCCAACTGCTGTACATAACAAATACACTCAGTGATGCTGTCTACTGAAGATAGCAAATACACTCAGTGATGCTGTCTAATGAAGATAGCACATACTCAGTGATGCTGTCTACTGATGCTGTCTACTGAAGATAGCATATACACTTAGTGATGCTGTCTACTAAAGATAGCAAATGCACTCAGTGATGCTGCCTACTGAGGATAGCAAATAGTCTGTGTATCAAACTCTTGGAACATTATTCGTTGACTGCCGATAAACGTCCCAATAAATCGGACTTAGTCACCGGTCAGTTCTCATGATAGATATCCATGGCTAACGATGGTTAACTATGAAAACATGTTAAAGGACATCAAGAAAATTTTCTAAGTTATTTATTTTGAGCTCTTTCGAGTATCGACGAGTAATGGATATATTCTGTAGATTTAGGTTTTGTCTGTGACTGCTAATGTGAGGCCGTCGTAGGTCGTACGGGGCTCAAACTCGGTGGGTGGGTGTAGCTCTGTCCTGGCAAGAAGAAGTTTATGTTCGTTAAGTCATCCGACCCCGGGGCCCCCTCCCAGGGGTCATTTGAGGTCAAATGACTAAAAACTGTCATATGGGCATGAAACTAGGTCGTACGGGACTCAAACTCGGTGGGTGGGTGACGTTCTGTCCTGGCAAGAAGATGTTTATGTTCGTTAAGTCATCCGACCCGGGCCCCCTCCCAGGGGTCATTTGAGGTCAAATGACTACAAACTGTCATATGGGCATGAAACTAGGTCGTACGGGACTCAAACTCGGTGGGTGGGTGTAGTTCTGTCCTGGCAAGAAGATGTTTATGTTCGTTAAGTCGTCCGACCCCGGGGCTCCTCTCCAGGGGTCATTTGAGGTCAAATGACTAAAACTGTCATATGGGCATGAAACTAGGTCCTACGGGGCTCAAACTCGGTGGGTGGGTGTAGTTCTGTCCTGGCAAGAAGATGTCTATGTTCGTTAAGTCATCCGACCACGGGGTCCCCTCCCAGGGGTCATCTAAGGTCAAATTACTAAAAAGTGTCGTATGGGCATGAAACTTGGTAGGTACAGTCAACATTTAAAGCAGCATTTTTGAAGGTCATTTTGGGGTCATCCAAGGTCACCATGGGTCATCTGAGGTCAAATTAGTAAAAGCTCATATATGGGCATGAAACTTGGTAGGTACAGTCAACATTTAGAGTTATAAGTTTAGGTCATTTTGGGGCCATCCAATGTCACCCTGGGGTCATCTGAGGTCAAATTAGTAAAAATTGTCATATGGGCATGTCACCATCAGCCTGGTAATCGCGCCCAGCCGAGAACCGCCAAATATGGGTAACCGCCTAGTCTATTTTAAAACTGATGCATCAATGACTATGTTCATCTATCTATATTTTTACTTCTAGTAGAGCTCCAATCTAAGGGTTAAAGTTATGTTTTAGGTTAGGTTAGGATTTTTTTAAATTACCCAGTACAGTGAACCTTATGATTTCACACCACCAAATAGTATATATGGTTGTGCGCCCTTGAATTTCACTTCTCAGAAAAACCCATTGATTCTGAATTTAAGCATTAAAATGAGCAGAAATTTGCATAATTTTAGCCAAATTTGGATTGGTCATGATTAGTAATATTAATTCCTGCAAGTGTACCACAGATGGGAGAGATCGAATAACTTTTAATGATTTTAAGCAGCCTTTTCTTTACAGAAACACCGGCATGGTTTTGCCTGAAAAATAGGAAATTCCCAGACATCGTAGACTTTGAGGGCCAGTCGTAAAAAATAATGACGGTCAACCTATATTTTTTCCCAGCCAGAGGGATCAGGCAAGGGCTGATTTCAACCATCATAGCTGTCGCTTAAAACTGAGTCGCTAATGTAAAAAAAAAATGACGTTTTCTTAAGGCAAATTTAGCACATATCTCTATGGGACTCTGATTTGGTGCTGTGAGATCTGAATGGAGCTGTGTGTGTGAGTCTCAACTTTTGATTGAGCAAGTTAGCCCTGTGCCTAATTCGTGTTTGGATTCACCGAAGAAGTGCTTTGACTGAATTTATGTAATTAAAGGCTAAAATTGAAGAGAACTGCAACATTTGCTACTAATATACCAGTGCTAAGGTGAGTTTATGACCCAAAATGTGTGTTTGAGTGAAAGATTCCATTTCGTAGAGTGACTTAGGCCCATGCAATGTAATCATAATATTTTTTAAGCTTACATCAACAATGGCATGCAATGACTCAGTGCCAGATAGAGAAGACATTGCAGTATGGTGCTAGGGTACTGGTCGGAACTCATGAAATAGGCGCCTGGATCAGGTAAGCTTACGGTTTGTGTGTTGGTTGGGGGGGTAGGCTAAGCTTATGATTCCACTACTGGTAACCCAGGTAATGTTTACAATCATGATGGTATGCAATGACTCAGTGCCAGATGTAGAAGACATCAGTATATGCATGGTGGCACGTGGGCTAGGGCACTGGTTGGAGCTCATAAAATGTGTCTATGGATCAGGTAAGCTTATGGGGGGGGTAGACTTAAGATTTCACTAATAGGCCATATAATTGAACACTTATAATTCAGACATTGTGGTCATGTTCTTCTTTGTTTTTGTGTGTCTGCCTGGTTACTTGTCCCTCTTGACTGTAAATTGCTGAAAGCCTAAGTCTTGGTGAATTTTTAACATGGTAATCACAATGCTATCTTCAGTAGATAGCAGATGTCACAGACACAATGATTCTGCTTGAAAAAAAAAATTTAACCAGCTTCTTGCTCAAATTATGCTAAAAATAAGTTAATTAGATTAAAATAGTCTGAAATTAAGGATAATCAGAAACATTTTGCATCATTCATGGAGCTGTGTGTGTGAGTCTCAACTTTTGATTGAGCAAGTTAGCCCTGTGCCTAATTCGTGTTTGGATTCACCGAAGAAGTGCATTGACTGAATTTATGTAATTAAAGGCTAAAATTGAAGAGAACTGCAACATTTGCTACTAATATACCAGTGCTAAGGTGAGTTTATGACCCAAAATGTGTGTTTGAGTGAAAGATTCCATTTCGTAGAGTGACTTAGGCCCATGCAATGTAATCATAATATTTTTTAAGCTTACATCAACAATGGCATGCAATGACTCAGTGCCAGATAGAGAAGACATTGCAGTATGGTGCTAGGGTACTGGTCGGAACTCATGAAATAGGCGCCTGGATCAGGTAAGCTTACGGTTTGTGTGTTGGTTGGGGGGGGTAGGCTAAGCTTATGATTCTATACTGGTAACCCAGGTAATGTTTACAATCATGATGGTATGCAATGACTCAGTGCCAGATGTAGAAGACATCAGTATATGGTGGCACGTGGGCTAGGGCACTGGTTGGAGCTCATAAAATGTGTCTATGGATCAGGTAAGGTTATGGGGGGGGTAGACTTTAATCTTAAAAGATTTCACTAATAGGCCATATAATTGAACACTTATAATTCAGACATTGTGGTCATGTTCTTCTTTGTTTTTGTGTGTCTGCCTGGTTACTTGTCCCTCTTGACTGTAAATTGCTGAAAGCCTAAGTCTTGGTGAATTTTTAACATGGTAATCACAATGCTATCTTCAGTAGATAGCAGATGTCACAGACACAATGATTCTGCTTGAAAAAAAAAAATTTTAACCAGCTTCTTGCTCAAATTATGCTAAAATAAGTTAATTAGATTAAAATAGTCTGAAATTAAGGATAATCAGAAACATTTTGCATCATTCAGATTTCACACCACCAAATAGTATATATGGTTGTGCGCCCTTGAATTTCACTTCTCAGAAAAACCCATTGATTCTGAATTTAAGCATTAAAATGAGCAGAAATTTGCATAATTTTAGCCAAATTTGGATTGGTCATGATTAGTAATATTAATTCCTGCAAGTGTACCACAGATGGGAGAGATCGAATAACTTTTAATGATTTTAAGCAGCCTTTTCTTTACAGAAACACCGGCATGGTTTTGCCTGAAAAATAGGAAATTCCCAGACATCGTAGACTTTGAGGGCCAGTCGTAAAAAATAATGACGGTCAACCTATATTTTTTCCCAGCCAGAGGGATCAGGCAAGGGCTGATTTCAACCATCATAGCTGTCGCTTAAAACTGAGTCGCTCCTGTGAAGAAAAAATGATGTTTTCTTAAGGCAAATTTAGCACATATCTCTATGGGACTCTGATTTGGTGGTGTGAGATCTGAATGGAGCTGTGTGTGTGAGTCTCAACTTTTGATTGAGCAAGTTAGCCCTGTGCCTAATTCGTGTTTGGATTCACCGAAGAAGTGCTTTGACTGAATTTATGTAATTAAAGGCTAAAATTGAAGAGAACTGCAACATTTGCTACTAATATACCAGTGCTAAGGTGAGTTTATGACCCAAAATGTGTGTTTGAGTGAAAGATTCCATTTCGTAGAGTGACTTAGGCCCATGCAATGTAATCATAATATTTTTTAAGCTTACATCAACAATGGCATGCAATGACTCAGTGCCAGATAGAGAAGACATTGCAGTATGGTGCTAGGGTACTGGTCGGAACTCATGAAATAGGCGCCTGGATCAGGTAAGCTTACGGTTTGTGTGTGTTGGGGGGGGGGGTAGGCTAAGCTTATGATTCCACTACTGGTAACCCAGGTAATGTTTACAATCATGATGGTATGCAATGACTCAGTGCCAGATGTAGAAGACATCAGTATATGCATGGTGGCACGTGGGCTAGGGCACTGGTTGGAGCTCATAAAATGTGTCTATGGATCAGGTAAGCTTATGGGGGGGTAGACTTAAGATTTCACTAATAGGCCATATAATTGAACACTTATAATTCAGACATTGTGGTCATGTTCTTCTTTGTTTTTGTGTGTCTGCCTGGTTACTTGTCCCTCTTGACTGTAAATTGCTGAAAGCCTAAGTCTTGGTGAATTTTTAACATGGTAATCACAATGCTATCTTCAGTAGATAGCAGATGTCACAGACACAATGATTCTGCTTGAAAAAAAAAATTTAACCAGCTTCTTGCTCAAATTATGCTAAAAATAAGTTAATTAGATTAAAATAGTCTGAAATTAAGGATAATCAGAAACATTTTGCATCATTCATGGAGCTGTGTGTGTGAGTCTCAACTTTGATTGAGCAAGTTAGCCCTGTGCCTAATTCGTGTTTGGATTCACCGAAGAAGTGCATTGACTGAATTTATGTAATTAAAGGCTAAAATTGAAGAGAACTGCAACATTTGCTACTAATATACCAGTGCTAAGGTGAGTTTATGACCCAAAATGTGTGTTTGAGTGAAAGATTCCATTTCGTAGAGTGACTTAGGCCCATGCAATGTAATCATAATATTTTTAAGCTTACATCAACAATGGCATGCAATGACTCAGTGCCAGATAGAGAAGACATTGCAGTATGGTGCTAGGGTACTGGTCGGAACTCATGAAATAGGCGCCTGGATCAGGTAAGCTTACGGTTTGTGTGTTGGTTGGGGGGTAGGCTGCTTATGATTCTATACTGGTAACCCAGGTAATGTTTACAATCATGATGGTATGCAATGACTCAGTGCCAGATGTAGAAGACATCAGTATATGGTGGCACGTGGGCTAGGGCACTGGTTGGAGCTCATAAAATGTGTCTATGGATCAGGTAAGGTTATGGGGGGTAGACTTTAATCTTAAAAGATTTCACTAATAGGCCATATAATTGAACACTTATAATTCAGACATTGTGGTCATGTTCTTCTTTGTTTTTGTGTGTCTGCCTGGTTACTTGTCCCTCTTGACTGTAAATTGCTGAAAGCCTAAGTCTTGGTGAATTTTTAACATGGTAATCACAATGCTATCTTCAGTAGATAGCAGATGTCACAGACACAATGATTCTGCTTGAAAAAAAAAATTTTAACCAGCTTCTTGCTCAAATTATGCTAAAAATAAGTTAATTAGATTAAAATAGTCTGAAATTAAGGATAATCAGAAACATTTTGCATCATTCAGATTTCACACCACCAAATAGTATATATGGTTGTGCGCCCTTGAATTTCACTTCTCAGAAAAACCCATTGATTCTGAATTTAAGCATTAAAATGAGCAGAAATTTGCATAATTTTAGCCAAATTTGGATTGGTCATGATTAGTAATATTAATTCCTGCAAGTGTACCACAGATGGGAGAGATCGAATAACTTTTAATGATTTTAAGCAGCCTTTTCTTTACAGAAACACCGGCATGGTTTTGCCTGAAAAATAGGAAATTCCCAGACATCGTAGACTTTGAGGGCCAGTCGTAAAAAATAATGACGGTCAACCTATATTTTTTCCCAGCCAGAGGGATCATGCAAGGGCTGATTTCAACCATCATAGCTGTCGCTTAAAACTGAGTCGCTCCTGTGAAGAAAAAATGATGTTTTCTTAAGGCAAATTTAGCACATATCTCTATGGGACTCTGATTTGGTGGTGTGAGATCTGAATGGAGCTGTGTGTGTGAGTCTCAACTTTTGATTGAGCAAGTTAGCCCTGTGCCTAATTCGTGTTTGGATTCACCGAAGAAGTGCTTTGACTGAATTTATGTAATTAAAGGCTAAAATTGAAGAGAACTGCAACATTTGCTACTAATATACCAGTGCTAAGGTGAGTTTATGACCCAAAATGTGTGTTTGAGTGAAAGATTCCATTTCGTAGAGTGACTTAGGCCCATGCAATGTAATCATAATATTTTTAAGCTTACATCAACAATGGCATGCAATGACTCAGTGCCAGATAGAGAAGACATTGCAGTATGGTGCTAGGGTACTTGTCGGAACTCATGAAATAGGCGCCTGGATCAGGTAAGCTTACGGTTTGTGTGTTGGTTGGGGGGTAGGCTAAGCTTATGATTCCACTACTGGTAACCCAGGTAATGTTTACAATCATGATGGTATGCAATGACTCAGTGCCAGATGTAGAAGACATCAGTATATGGTGGCACGTGGGCTAGGGCACTGGTTGGAGCTCATAAAATGTGTCTATGGATCAGGTAAGCTTATGGGGGGGTAGACTTAAGATTTCACTAATAGGCCATATAATTGAACACTTATAATTCAGACATTGTGGTCATGTTCTTCTTTGTTTTTGTGTGTCTGCCTGGTTACTTGTCCCTCTTGACTGTAAATTGCTGAAAGCCTAAGTCTTGGTGAACTTTTAACATGGTAATCACAATGCTATCTTCAGTAGATAGCAGATGTCACAGACACAATGATTCTGCTTGAAAAAAAAATTTAACCAGCTTCTTGCTCAAATTATGCTAAAAATAAGTTAATTAGATTAAAATAGTCTGAAATTAAGGATAATCAGAAACATTTTGCATCATTCATGGAGCTGTGTGTGTGAGTCTCAACTTTTGATTGAGCAAGTTAGCCCTGTGCCTAATTCGTGTTTGGATTCACCGAAGAAGTGCATTGACTGAATTTATGTAATTAAAGGCTAAAATTGAAGAGAACTGCAACATTTGCTACTAATATACCAGTGCTAAGGTGAGTTTATGACCCAAAATGTGTGTTTGAGTGAAAGATTCCATTTCGTAGAGTGACTTAGGCCCATGCAATGTAATCATAATATTTTTAAGCTTACATCAACAATGGCATGCAATGACTCAGTGCCAGATAGAGAAGACATTGCAGTATGGTGCTAGGGTACTGGTCGGAACTCATGAAATAGGCGCCTGGATCAGGTAAGCTTACGGTTTGTGTGTTGGTTGGGGGGTAGGCTAAGCTTATGATTCTATACTGGTAACCCAGGTAATGTTTACAATCATGATGGTATGCAATGACTCAGTGCCAGATGTAGAAGACATCAGTATATGGTGGCACGTGGGCTAGGGCACTGGTTGGAGCTCATAAAATGTGTCTATGGATCAGGTAAGGTTATGGGGGGTAGACTTTAATCTTAAAAGATTTCACTAATAGGCCATATAATTGAACACTTATAATTCAGACATTGTGGTCATGTTCTTCTTTGTTTTTGTGTGTCTGCCTGGTTACTTGTCCCTCTTGACTGTAAATTGCTGAAAGCCTAAGTCTTGGTGAATTTTTAACATGGTAATCACAATGCTATCTTCAGTAGATAGCAGATGTCACAGACACAATGATTCTGCTTGAAAAAAAAATTTTAACCAGCTTCTTGCTCAAATTATGCTAAAAATAAGTTAATTAGATTAAAATAGTCTGAAATTAAGGATAATCAGAAACATTTTGCATCATTCAGATTTCACACCACCAAATAGTATATATGGTTGTGCGCCCTTGAATTTCACTTCTCAGAAAAACCCATTGATTCTGAATTTAAGCATTAAAATGAGCAGAAATTTGCATAATTTTAGCCAAATTTGGATTGGTCATGATTAGTAATATTAATTCCTGCAAGTGTACCACAGATGGGAGAGATCGAATAACTTTTAATGATTTTAAGCAGCCTTTTCTTTACAGAAACACCGGCATGGTTTTGCCTGAAAAATAGGAAATTCCCAGACATCGTAGACTTTGAGGGCCAGTCGTAAAAAATAATGACGGTCAACCTATATTTTTTCCCAGCCAGAGGGATCATGCAAGGGCTGATTTCAACCATCATAGCTGTCGCTTAAAACTGAGTCGCTCCTGTGAAGAAAAAATGATGTTTTCTTAAGGCAAATTTAGCACATATCTCTATGGGACTCTGATTTGGTGGTGTGAGATCTTATGGTACAAATGCGCGCGAAAATTTTAGCATAGGCCTATTGAAACTAAACTGGTGAAATATGGGACAAAAGTGGAATAAATTCGCGCAAAGCGCTAAAATGGCATTCTGTGGCTATAAAATGGCCAAATATGAGGTTAATTTCGACACAAACCAATACACAGGCGTCAATATTGGGGGGGTGATTATATTGACCATCCCCCTGGCAAAATATTGTGGCATTTATCCCCCGATCTACGCCTATGTAATTTAGAGCCCTGTGACTCCATCGGTCTCCTCTCCTCTCTCTCTCCTCCTTCCTCCTTTTTTTTCTTCCTCCCTTGGCGGAAACTCTAATAGGCACAAAGGACCAATATGCGATACGTAATCTATTTCCTCTTCTTTCTATATCTAACCTCCTTGGGCCTACATATTAGTACTGATATATCATACGCTGGCGAAATTACGTAATTAATCGGATTAATTAACATACTGAGCAATAGGTGAAAACAATTTTGACAAAAGGAGTTGTCCTTGTCAATTTGTAGACATGTACTTTTGATTATTTACATAGCTTCTTCTCCAATCACTGTGTAAAACATCCATCCAAAAATCTGATTGCTATTATTATATGGATGAATGGACATATTGGGCGTTTTATCGGAGGTCACCGAGTAATGCCGAAGATCAAAATCGATTTTATGTATTGTGTATGTATCATAGGACGCTCGTATTAATTGTCTCTATGCGCTTGAGAATTCAACAATATAAATAATTTTAGCTCTATTATAATACACATTAATGTTTTAAGCAGATAAAATTCCAAAATATAATACGTTTTCTGCCTTTGCTTGTCACGTGGTAGGCCTATGTTGAAGTTGCGATTATATTTTTAAATAAGTTTCAGCTGAATAACAAGAAGACAAGTGGTCTAAGGCGCTAGGCTCATAGAGTACTAAGCGTTGCGCCGTGAGTTCGAACCCCGCCTCTGCCAAACTTTAAAAGAACTAAATTAAAATTTGACTTTTTTAATTTCATATTTGGGAAATGTGACTGGGAGAATTTATGTATGGTGTGGAGTGGTGTGATAGGGCATGTACTTTAACTGGCCGGCGCGGTCCGGTGACTAAGTCTTTATTGGGCGTTTTATCGGCAGTCAACGAGTAATGATCAATGCCAAAAAGAGTGAAATTGCCCAAAAATTTACGTCGTTTTTTTGGCCTGATATAAAATCAATGACGCCACATTTTATGATTGTGTATCCAAATACTCTGGTACTGAGGGTGCATTTGTCACTTTTTATGATCTTTAGGTGATGGGTTAAGGGATCTAAAATGAGCGTTTATTGCGTTTCGACAGTATTTTTTGTGGGACATGAGAGCACCTCAGACCTATCGAATTGCATTCTGAATACGAAGCATGTCTTCCTGATATCAAATAATTTTCATTTTTGAAAATCACAATATAATACAAATTTTATGACAAATTATAAAAATTTGATATTTTTCAAATTTTTGATATATAACAGTCCTCGAAGCAAATTATATAAATCTAATGATATATTCTGAAAGTGTATGTAGCAGGGAGGAAAAGCCGACGGTCAATTGAAAATTTTGACCTTTCATATTGAAGATATGGATTTTTTTCCCAAAAAGACCTAATTTTTTTTGTTGTTTTGGAAAAAAAAATCCATATCTTCAATACGAAAGGTCAAAATTTTCAATTGATCGTCGGCTTTTCATCCCACCTACATACACTTTAAGTATAAATCATCAGATTTATAAAGTTTACTTCAGGTACTGTTAAATATCAAAAATATCAATTTTAATGATTTGCCATAAAATGTGTATTAAATTGCGAATTTCAAAAATCAAAATTATTTGATATCAGAATGACATTCTTCGTATTCAGAATGCAATTCGATATGTCTGATGTGCTCTGATGTCCCAAAATAAATACTGTCCAAACGTTCATACCCCAGCCCTTAAGCTTATCAGCAGGTAAAATTCCACTGAAAAGTGGCACTTTCCTTTTATAAATGATTATTTTCTCTGATTTTCAACTGAATGGGTGCAGGTAATATGGGACACATAGGAAATTGCGTGCATTGTCAATGCGAAAAGCAAAACTATTTAGAAAATTGAATTTTCTTGTTGAAATTTGCATTTAACATTCAAAATCATGTAACAAAAATGTTTTTAGAACAAAAGAGTGATTTTCTGAACATTTTGATTTTCACCATAGAGATAACACAGTGGCCCATATTACCTGCACATGCAGGTAATATGGGACACTTGACGAGGACGTCATTTTGACGTCATAGCGTCCAAACAAACATAAAAACAAGATAACATTGCCTGTTTTATTAATCTTAAAGGACAGGTTGTTCATCATAACAATCTCTTTTGGGCATATCTTCTATAGTTTTTATGCACATAAGCTAAACGTCCTTAATGGTCCCATATTACCTGCAGGTACCCTACCAGAACCTACACTCGCTACACTCGCAAATGGGCAAATGTTGTCCTTTTCTGACTGAAAAAGCATTAAAAAAACTGTTTTTTTGCTCGCTACGCTCGCAAAGTGGACCTTTCCGGCTTTTAGTGATCATAGGGGGCGACTACTTCCCGCCTACGCTCCTGATTTCGGCTTTCAGTTTGAAATATAACCTCAAGACACCCCCATTCATATCATTTTATCGTGCCAATTTATAAAAAAAACCCGGCATATCATATACAATGCAACTGACTTAAAGGGGCACTTCGTGATCCACAGCCTCATCCCCCCAATTTTCTCCAAAAAAGTGAGATTTTTGTATCACTGGAAACCTCTGGCTACATAATGTTTATGTACAAAATATTTCTTGCAGATTAATTCGTTTAGCAAAGATATCGTGAAATTTGAATTTCGTTCTGGTGCACCAGAACGAAATTACAACGTATTGTCTATGGAGTAGTGTAATACACATAATCAGGCATAACTCGCAAACGCAATATCGGAATCAACTGAAATTTTGGGAATATGCTTTTTTCGTGGATATGTACTGAAAAATGTCATAAAAAGAGGATGCTAGGATCACGAAATACTCCTTTAACACACCGCGTTGCGACCAGAGGCATAGGCTAGATCCGACCCGGGGTGTGGGGTATAAATCCCCCCAATATTTTGATAGGGTAGATGGTCATGGATACAATCATTCCCCAATGTTGACGCCTGTATGGGTTTCTGACCAAAGTAACCTCATATTTGGCCATTTTAGCCTAAAAATTGACAATTTTTTCGCGCTTCTTTAACATTTCCACTTCATGCACATTTGTACCATGAACTTATTTTGTTGCCAAAAGGTGCTGGATTTACTAGAGTAGGTCCATACCTAAAACCAGCGGGCTGAAAGTCGGGCCCGTGAATGAAATCCATAAAAATATGCGGTTGGAAAATAAATAAATAACCCTAAAATGGTGCATCAAATGGCTTCATTTGTGCTTTCATTTTGAACATCCCCCTCAGACACCCCCTGTGTCGCGCAAGTGCGACAGGCAGCGCTATTGCGCCGCATAACAAATTTCAAAAATTGTTTTGCCCCCCCCCCCTATCAAAATACCCTGGCGCCGCCCCTGGTCCCCCTTCTCTTTTCGAATAGCTCTGACGCTTAAGTATAATGCTGAAGCATTCAGTCCAGATTAGCGATATTTGAGTTTTGCGGGCTATTGGAAAATGAGTATAGGCCTATGTTCACACGTGTATGCTATTTGTCTAAATAATCTAAACAGAGTTTGGTGTTGGATGCCTAGGAAGTCTTGATGTATATTATTCGAATAACAAGAAACAAACTCCATTATCATATAAATAATACCCTGTTTAGGCCCTACTTTCTAAAGCAAAGTGAAAATAGATAATCTAAGGGTCGGTTCATAGTGCATATTCGAAGACGAATATTCGGCTTCGAATACTTTTTGTGACGTCAAAATATATACGGCAACGAATAAAATATGAGTTGAATCGGATTAAATATCGCGCAACTGATAGCGAGATACTATTGATTTATATGAAAGGCTCGAGGTCACCTGAATATCGTTCGACGAACGATGATTTCAAAAATCCCCAATGAAAATTAAAGGATCTGGAATGAGCGTTTTGAGCGTTTCGACAGTATTTTTGTGGGACATGAGAGCACATCAGACATATCGAATTACATTATGAATACGAAGAATGTCTTTCTGATATCAAATAATTTACATTTTTTGAAATTCACGATATATAATACAAATTTTATGACAAATTATTAGAATGTGATATTTTTCACATATTGATATATAACAGTCCTCGAAGTAAATATTATAAATCTAATGATATTTTCTTAAAGTGTATGTAGCAGGGAGGAAAAGCCGGCGATCAATTGAAAATTTTGCCCTTTCATATTGAAGATATGGATTTTTTTTCTTTAAAAGACCTAATTTTTTTGGTGTTTTGTGGAAAAAAATCCATATCTTCAATACGAAAGGTCAATTACAAAAAAATATGGAAAAAAATCCATATCTTCAATACGAAAGGTCAAAATTGTCAATTGATTGTCGGCTTTTCATCCCACCTACATACACTATAAGTATAAATCATCAGATTTATTAAGTTTCATTTGAGTACTGTTAAATATCAAAAATATCAATTTTTAATCATTTGCCATAAAATGTGTATTTCATTGCGAATTTCAAAAAATCAAAATTATTTGATATCAGAAGGACATTCTTCGTATTCAGAATCCTATTCGACATGTCTGATGTGCTCCAATGTCCCACAATAAATAGACCTACTGCGCATTGATTTAGTGGTGTGCCCCCTTATTAGTGCGGTTAGTAATGATTAGTAAATGTTTTATGCAAATAATATGATATTTAGGCTTACAAACATAACCTAAATGTACAAGTGAATGTTTCCATATTAACGTAGCTCTATTTAAATCGACTGATGCAGAAAAAAAGTCTAACTCCAAATTCAGATTTATGCCTCCACACCGGTTTTACATAAATAATGTTTGGCCCCAGTTCTAGGTCCCCATATGCATCTGCCCCTGGCAGATGACGTGTGAGGGTCCGGGGTGGTAAATCATTGGTTATTGATATAAAATACGTTTGCCATGGAAGTTCACCCATTTTTGTTATTTTGGGCCGAATAAAGATGTAATGCGTTGTTATCAATCAAATTCATAATTATAATTAATAATAAAGAGGGCAAAATAAGTAATATGTAGGAATGGATATATAGCGCTTTGCAATGAATCTCTTCATAAACTATGCAGAACAACCAAAACCACGAGCGTTGGTACCCTATCATTGCGTGTTCTTTTAAAATAAATTCTTGTTTATTTCTATAATTTGTGAATCAGGCATTAAAACACACTTAGGCCCTAGCAATGTAGGCCTACACAAGTTCGGAACGAGACTTTTATCTTTTGACGCGTATTTCGGTCAAATGCCAAAATTGATTGCTCAATGAATCATGAAATGAGAGCAATACTACTTTGATGATACCGATCTCAAGTGGATATCAGCCAATGAAAAAAGTATTCACCGGAAATATATTTGTGGGAGTTGAATTTTGTTGAACTCGACAGATATATATTTGGTGGGTCACCGTGGGTGGTCTCATATATAACACTTGTGAGGGCTGTCATATTTGTCGTCGCTTCAATCATATCTTATGATATTTATATATTTATTTATATATTTATTTATTTATTTATTTATTTATTTATTTATTTATTTATTTATTTATTTATATTTATTTATTTATTTATTTAATTATTTATTTATTTATTTATTTATATATATTTATATATATATATATATATATATTTATTTATTAATTTTTTTATTGACTTATTTATTGACTTAGGCCCTATTTATTTATTTTTTATTTATTTATTTATTTATTTATTTAATTTATTTATTTATCTATTACTCATTCATTTCTTGATTTGCTTTGCAGTTGAAACCTACAAGAAGGTATGGGTCAACCTCCGCGCCTGTTACAGGCAGGTCGTAAATGCCCCGAAAACCAAATCTTTTTGACTCCTATTCAGGTCAGGGGCGTAACCAGACCTGACCATCCGGGGGGCAAGATTGAAAAATTGCCCAATTTCTGATCAAAAGTTTTAGTATTTATATTCAAGAGAACGCTCGCTTGCTACGAAGCGTTAAACGGGTGGAGTCGGTGGGGTCCAGGGGTCCAGGGGCAAAGCCCAGGCGGGGTCAGGGGGGGGGGGGCTGAGCGCCATGAAGCTCCTGGTTTTGGCATATTAGAAAATATCAGTGTTTCAGAGTACAAATTTCACAATGAAAGTAGTAGGCCTATAGATCTTCTTCTCTCTTTCTTTCCCTTTTCTTCTCCCTTGAGTCCCTTCCCTTTTCTCTTCTCCTTCCCCTTTTCTTCCCTCTTTTTCTTTTCTTCTTTCCTCTTTCTCTTCCCTCTTTTTCCTTTTTTCTTCTCCTTCCCATTTATTCTCTTCTTTCCCTTTCTCTTCCCTCTTTTTCTTCCTCTTTTTCTCTTTCCCCTTCCCAATTTTTGAATCTTCCGGGGACTCTTCTTCCAGGTTTTTTTGTGTCCGGGGGCAGCTTGCACCCCGGCCCCCACTGGTTACGCCACTGCTCCTATTTGACCCATTTATACAGACATTAAATCATGACAATAGTTCAATGGAGTTTACCTATTATGATTTTATTAACTTCGTTAAAGAAATTCTCTAAATTTTGCTTACCTTGGTCAACGGGCAATACTTGTTAACAGTCGGGCAACGCTATGAATTGTAGAAATATATCTTTCTCCGGTTCATAGTTTTATATTCGAAGCCGCATATATTTTGACGCCCAAAACGTATTCGAAGCCGAATATTCGCCTTCGAATATTCACTTTGAACCAGCCTTAATATGCCTACAATCAAGTGCAAATTTGCTGGGACACTTTCATAGTTCAATGACCCTCCCCGCACCCCTTATTCAATGTTGTATACCAAACGCCTCATTTTTTAAATGGCCTATATTTTTGCTCCAACATTGGTTGGTGGGGGAGGGAGGGGATTCGAAATAGGTTGGAAACTATACAAATAAAATATCACATGGTGAACTTCATATGACCGGTTTTATTGAACAGAGGGCGCGAAATATGAACAAGTGTCCCAGGAAATTTGCACTTGATTGTATTGAAGAAGACAAAAATAATCTATTACTTTCAGTAAAATTACCATAACTCGCAAACGCGTTGCTCGATTGACATGATTTTTTCACTAATTTAAAACAAATAACATTGCGCATATTTTGGTTACTTTAATTGTCATTTTTGTCAAACTAAATATTTTTAGGTATCAAAACGCTGTAATATATGCATTATTTAAGGCATATTTGACACATGATTGCTATTATAAGCGCATTATCTCAAAATTCACTTTTAAAACAATTCAAAACTAATCAAAATTAAATCATATTGGAAATATAGAGTACAATCAGTTAAAAATACCTACTGAAATAACAAACAAAAATCATAAAACAAAACAATTGTTTCCATTTAGTTCATTGATAAATGTAAATGTAAATTGGCAACATAAAGGAAAAAAGAAAAAAGAAAGAAAGAAAGAAAAGAAAGAAAAAGAAAGAAAGAAAGAAAGAAAGACAAAAAGAATTTAAAAAAAGAAAGAAAAATAGCATTACATGGATTCGAACTCGAGATCTCGGGGTCGAGAAGCAAAGCCAGTAACTATATGCCACCGGGAGACTGATGACAATTGCACTCGATTTCAGCGTATTTAATCCTATCATTGCAATGCTACTGTATTGTGTTATCGAGCTTCGATCCAATGGAATCATTCATTAAAACTCATGTTTTGGTCGTATTCAGCATTTATCTAACGTATATTTTGAATATGCACGGTCACATTATACATACCTTCCTAACTTTGATATGTTTATTGGTAATTATTCCTCCATTTAAGCCAAATGAGCACGGTCTACCATAATGTTAAATAAATATATATTACTTTTTAAGTTATATTATTCTGGTAGACCGTTATTGCGTCATTAATTCTTGTTATCCTTGTTATAAATAAATTCGCATGAATAACAACAGCTCAACCATAGTGTAGTGGTTTGCTTACTGCCTTCTGATCATGAGGGCTACGGTTCGAAGCTCATTGTCGCCGATATGTTTACTTTTAAATCCTGCTCTTTATCTCTTTTTTATTTTTGAATACCAATAATAAGCACATTTAAAATGTGTAGTAAATTGTATATAATTGTATATACACTTTTTGGCATGGCATTGTTACGTTGAATTAGCGTTTCTGTGATGGGTAGTTGAAGGCCTATATTAAAGAGTTTAACGTGCATTCCGACAATAGCATTTGAAATAGGGTAATGAGTTTGAAAGATCAATGATGAGACAAACATCATGATTCTGTTCTATTTATTTATATTTTCTTAATTTCTTATTTGGTTTGCTTTTATTATGTTTGTAAATTCTACCAAAGGAGAATTTATATGTCCACTCTAATATAAGCAATCAATGTGTCAAATATTCCTTGAAAAATGCATGCATTGCAGGGTTAGATATTCAAAAAATGTTTATTTTAATAAATTTTTTAAAAATTGGCTTATCATGTAATGCATAATGAAATTAACTTGACATCACTGAAAAAATTATGAAAATCGAGCAACGCGTTCGAGAGTTATGGCGATTTTATTGATATTAATAGATTATTTTTCGCATCCCTATACAATCAAGTGCAAATTTGCTGGGACACTTTCATAGTTCAATGACCCTCCCGCACCCCTTATTCAATGTTGTATACCAAACGCCTCATTTTTAAATGGCCTATATTTTTGCTCCAACATTGGTTGGTGGGGAGGAGGATTCGAAATAGGTTGGAAACTATACAAATAAAATATCACATGGTGAACTTCATATGACCGGTTTTATTGAACAGAGGGCGCGAAATATGAACAAGTGTCCCAGGGAAATTTGCACTTGATTGTATAAAAAAAAAAAAAAAATAATCTATTACTTTCAGTAAAATTACCATAACTCGCAAACGCGTTGCTCGATTGACATGATTTTTCACTAATTTAAAACAAATAACATTGCGCATATTTTGGTTACTTTAATTGTCATTTTTGTCAAACTAAATATTTTAGGTATCAAAACGCTGTAATATATGCATTATTTAAGGCATATTTGACACATGATTGCTATTATAAGCGCATTATCTCAAAATTCACTTTTAAAACAATTCAAAACTAATCAAAATTAAATCATATTGGAAATATAGAGTACAATCAGTTAAAAATACCTACTGAAATAACAAACAAAAAATCATAAAACAAAACAATTGTTTCCCTTTAGTTCATTGATAAATGTAAATGTAAATTGGCAACATAAAAGAAAAAAGAAAGAAAGAAAGAAAGAAAGACAAAAAAAAAAAAAGAAAGAAAAATAGCATTACATGGATTCGAACTCGAGATCTCGGGGTCGAGAAGCAAAGCCAGTAACTATATGCCACCGGGAGACTGATGACAATTGCACTCGATTTCAGCGTATTTAATCCTATCATTGCAATGCTACTGTATTGTGTTATCGAGCTTCGATCCAATGGAATCATTCATTAAAACTCATGTTTTGGTCGTATTCAGCATTTATCTAACGTATATTTTGAATATGCACGGTCACATTATACATACCTTCCTAACTTTGATATGTTTATTGGTAATTATTCCTCCATTTAAGCCAAATGAGCACGGTCTACCATAATGTTAAATAAATATATATTACTTTTTAAGTTATATTATTCTGGTAGACCGTTATTGCGTCATTAATTCTTGTTATCCTTGTTATAAATAAATTCGCATGAATAACAACAGCTCAACCATAGTGTAGTGGTTTGCTTACTGCCTTCTGATCATGAGGGCTACGGTTCGAAGCTCATTGTCGCCGATATGTTTACTTTTAAATCCTGCTCTTTATCTCTTTTTTTATTTTTGAATACCAATAATAAGCACATTTAAAATGTGTGTAATTGCATTTAATTGTATATACACTTTTGGCATGGCATTGTTACGTTGAATTAGCGTTTCTGTGATGGGTAGTTGAAGGCCTATATTAAAGAGTTTAACGTGCATTCCGACAATAGCATTTGAAATAGGGTAATGAGTTTGAAAGATCAATGATGAGACAAACATCATGATTCTGTTCTATTTATTTCTATATTTTCTTAATTTCTTATTTGGTTTGCTTTTATTATGTTTGTAAATTCTACCAAAGGAGAATTTATATGTCCACTCTAATATAAGCAATCAATGTGTCAAATATTCCTTGAAAAATGCATGCATTGCAGGGTTAGATATTCAAAAAAATGTTTATTTTAATAAATTTTTTAAAAATTGGCTTATCATGTAATGCATAATGAAATTAACTTGACATCACTGAAAAAATTATGAAATTCGAGCAACGCGTTCGAGAGTTATGGCGATTTTATTGATATTAATAGATTATCTTTTCGCATCCCCTATACAATCAAGTGCAAATTTGCTGGGACACTTTCATAGTTCAATGACCTCCCCGCACCCCTTATTCAATGTTGTATACCAAACGCCTCATTTTTAAATGGCCTATATTTTGCTCCAACATTGGTTGGTGGGGAGGAGGATTCGAAATAGGTTGGAAACTATACAAATAAAATATCACATGGTGAACTTCATATGACCGGTTTTATTGAACAGAGGGCGCGAAATATGAACAAGTGTCCCAGGGAAATTTGCACTTGATTGTATTGAAGAAGACAAAAAATAATCTATTACTTTCAGTAAAATTACCATAACTCGCAAACGCGTTGCTCGATTGACATGATTTTTTCACTAATTTAAAACAAATAACATTGCGCATATTTTGGTTACTTTAATTGTCATTTTTTGTCAAACTAAATATTTTTAGGTATCAAAACGCTGTAATATATGCATTATTTAAGGCATATTTGACACATGATTGCTATTATAAGCGCATTATCTCAAAATTCACTTTTAAAACAATTCAAAACTAATCAAAATTAAATCATATTGGAAATATAGAGTACAATCAGTTAAAAATACCTACTGAAATAACAAACAAAAAATCATAAAACAAAACAATTGTTTCCCTTTAGTTCATTGATAAATGTAAATGTAAATTGGCAACATAAAGGAAAAAAGAAAAAAAAAAAGAAAGAAAGAAAAAGAAAGAAAAAAGAAAGAAAGAAAGAAAGAAAGACAAAAAGAATTAAAAAAAAGAAAGAAAAATAGCATTACATGGATTCGAACTCGAGATCTCGGGGTCGAGAAGCAAAGCCAGTAACTATATGCCACCGGGAGACTGATGACAATTGCACTCGATTTCAGCGTATTTAATCCTATCATTGCAATGCTACTGTATTGTGTTATCGAGCTTCGATCCAATGGAATCATTCATTAAAACTCATGTTTTGGTCGTATTCAGCATTTATCTAACGTATATTTTGAATATGCACGGTCACATTATACATACCTTCCTAACTTTGATATGTTTATTGGTAATTATTCCTCCATTTAAGCCAAATGAGCACGGTCTACCATAATGTTAAATAAATATATATTACTTTTTAAGTTATATTATTCTGGTAGACCGTTATTGCGTCATTAATTCTTGTTATCCTTGTTATAAATAAATTCGCATGAATAACAACAGCTCAACCATAGTGTAGTGGTTTGCTTACTGCCTTCTGATCATGAGGGCTACGGTTCGAAGCTCATTGTCGCCGATATGTTTACTTTTAAATCCTGCTCTTTATCTCTTTTTTATTTTTGAATACCAATAATAAGCACATTTAAAATGTGTAGTAAATTGTATATAATTGTATATACACTTTTTGGCATGGCATTGTTACGTTGAATTAGCGTTTCTGTGATGGGTAGTTGAAGGCCTATATTAAAGAGTTTAACGTGCATTCCGACAATAGCATTTGAAATAGGGTAATGAGTTTGAAAGATCAATGATGAGACAAACATCATGATTCTGTTCTATTTATTTCTATATTTTCTTAATTTCTTATTTGGTTTGCTTTTATTATGTTTGTAAATTCTACCAAAGGAGAATTTATATGTCCACTCTAATATAAGCAATCAATGTGTCAAATATTCCTTGAAAAATGCATGCATTGCAGGGTTAGATATTCAAAAAATGTTTATTTTAATAAATTTTTAAAAATTGGCTTATCATGTAATGCATAATGAAATTAACTTGACATCACTGAAAAAATTATGAAAATCGAGCAACGCGTTCGAGAGTTATGGCGATTTTATTGATATTAATAGATTATTTTTCGCATCCCCTATACAATCAAGTGCAAATTTGCTGGGACACTTTCATAGTTCAATGACCCTCCCGCACCCCTTATTCAATGTTGTATACCAAACGCCTCATTTTTAAATGGCCTATATTTTTGCTCCAACATTGGTTGGTGGGGAGGAGGGGATTCGAAATAGGTTGGAAACTATACAAATAAAATATCACATGGTGAACTTCATATGACCGGTTTTATTGAACAGAGGGCGCGAAATATGAACAAGTGTCCCAGGGAAATTTGCACTTGATTGTATTGAAGAAGACAAAAAATAATCTATTACTTTCAGTAAAATTACCATAACTCGCAAACGCGTTGCTCGATTGACATGATTTTTTCACTAATTTAAAACAAATAACATTGCGCATATTTTGGTTACTTTAATTGTCATTTTTGTCAAACTAAATATTTTAGGTATCAAAACGCTGTAATATATGCATTATTTAAGGCATATTTGACACATGATTGCTATTATAAGCGCATTATCTCAAAATTCACTTTTAAAACAATTCAAAACTAATCAAAATTAAATCATATTGGAAATATAGAGTACAATCAGTTAAAAATACCTACTGAAATAACAAACAAAAAATCATAAAACAAAACAATTGTTTCCCTTTAGTTCATTGATAAATGTAAATGTAAATTGGCAACATAAAGGAAAAAAAAAAGAAAAAAAGAAAGAAAGAAAGAAAAGAAAAAAAGAAAGAAAGAAAGAAAGAAAGACAAAAAGAATTTAAAAAAAAGAAAGAAAAATAGCATTACATGGATTCGAACTCGAGATCTCGGGGTCGAGAAGCAAAGCCAGTAACTATATGCCACCGGGAGACTGATGACAATTGCACTCGATTTCAGCGTATTTAATCCTATCATTGCAATGCTACTGTATTGTGTTATCGAGCTTCGATCCAATGGAATCATTCATTAAAACTCATGTTTTGGTCGTATTCAGCATTTATCTAACGTATATTTTGAATATGCACGGTCACATTATACATACCTTCCTAACTTTGATATGTTTATTGGTAATTATTCCTCCATTTAAGCCAAATGAGCACGGTCTACCATAATGTTAAATAAATATATATTACTTTTTAAGTTATATTATTCTGGTAGACCGTTATTGCGTCATTAATTCTTGTTATCCTTGTTATAAATAAATTCGCATGAATAACAACAGCTCAACCATAGTGTAGTGGTTTGCTTACTGCCTTCTGATCATGAGGGCTACGGTTCGAAGCTCATTGTCGCCGATATGTTTACTTTTAAATCCTGCTCTTTATCTCTTTTTTATTTTTGAATACCAATAATAAGCACATTTAAAATGTGTAGTAAATTGTATATAATTGTATATACACTTTTTGGCATGGCATTGTTACGTTGAATTAGCGTTTCTGTGATGGGTAGTTGAAGGCCTATATTAAAGAGTTTAACGTGCATTCCGACAATAGCATTTGAAATAGGGTAATGAGTTTGAAAGATCAATGATGAGACAAACATCATGATTCTGTTCTATTTATTTCTATATTTTCTTAATTTCTTATTTGGTTTGCTTTTATTATGTTTGTAAATTCTACCAAAGGAGAATTTATATGTCCACTCTAATATAAGCAATCAATGTGTCAAATATTCCTTGAAAAATGCATGCATTGCAGGGTTAGATATTCAAAAAATGTTTATTTTAATAAATTTTTAAAAATTGGCTTATCATGTAATGCATAATGAAATTAACTTGACATCACTGAAAAAATTATGAAAATCGAGCAACGCGTTCGAGAGTTATGGCGATTTTATTGATATTAATAGATTATTTTTTCGCATCCCCTATACAATCAAGTGCAAATTTGCTGGGACACTTTCATAGTTCAATGACCCTCCCCGCACCCCTTATTCAATGTTGTATACCAAACGCCTCATTTTTTAAATGGCCTATATTTTTGCTCCAACATTGGTTGGTGGGGGAGGGAGGATTCGAAATAGGTTGGAAACTATACAAATAAAATATCACATGGTGAACTTCATATGACCGGTTTTATTGAACAGAGGGCGCGAAATATGAACAAGTGTCCCAGGGAAATTTGCACTTGATTGTATTGAAGAAGAAAAAAAATAATCTATTACTTTCAGTAAAATTACCATAACTCGCAAACGCGTTGCTCGATTGACATGATTTTTCACTAATTTAAAACAAATAACATTGCGCATATTTTGGTTACTTTAATTGTCATTTTTGTCAAACTAAATATTTTAGGTATCAAAACGCTGTAATATATGCATTATTTAAGGCATATTTGACACATGATTGCTATTATAAGCGCATTATCTCAAAATTCACTTTTAAAACAATTCAAAACTAATCAAAATTAAATCATATTGGAAATATAGAGTACAATCAGTTAAAAATACCTACTGAAATAACAAACAAAAAATCATAAAACAAAACAATTGTTTCCCTTTAGTTCATTGATAAATGTAAATGTAAATTGGCAACATAAAGGAAAAAAGAAAAAAAAGAAAGAAAGAAAGAAAAAGAAAAAAAAAAGAAAGAAAGAAAGAAAGAAAGACAAAAAGAATTTAAAAAAAGAAAGAAAAATAGCATTACATGGATTCGAACTCGAGATCTCGGGGTCGAGAAGCAAAGCCAGTAACTATATGCCACCGGGAGACTGATGACAATTGCACTCGATTTCAGCGTATTTAATCCTATCATTGCAATGCTACTGTATTGTGTTATCGAGCTTCGATCCAATGGAATCATTCATTAAAACTCATGTTTTGGTCGTATTCAGCATTTATCTAACGTATATTTTGAATATGCACGGTCACATTATACATACCTTCCTAACTTTGATATGTTTATTGGTAATTATTCCTCCATTTAAGCCAAATGAGCACGGTCTACCATAATGTTAAATAAATATATATTACTTTTTAAGTTATATTATTCTGGTAGACCGTTATTGCGTCATTAATTCTTGTTATCCTTGTTATAAATAAATTCGCATGAATAACAACAGCTCAACCATAGTGTAGTGGTTTGCTTACTGCCTTCTGATCATGAGGGCTACGGTTCGAAGCTCATTGTCGCCGATATGTTTACTTTTAAATCCTGCTCTTTATCTCTTTTTATTTTTGAATACCAATAATAAGCACATTTAAAATGTGTAGTAAATTGTATATAATTGTATATACACTTTTTGGCATGGCATTGTTACGTTGAATTAGCGTTTCTGTGATGGGTAGTTGAAGGCCTATATTAAAGAGTTTAACGTGCATTCCGACAATAGCATTTGAAATAGGGTAATGAGTTTGAAAGATCAATGATGAGACAAACATCATGATTCTGTTCTATTTATTTCTATATTTTCTTAATTTCTTATTTGGTTTGCTTTTATTATGTTTGTAAATTCTACCAAAGGAGAATTTATATGTCCACTCTAATATAAGCAATCAATGTGTCAAATATTCCTTGAAAAATGCATGCATTGCAGGGTTAGATATTCAAAAAAATGTTTATTTTAATAAATTTTTTAAAAATTGGCTTATCATGTAATGCATAATGAAATTAACTTGACATCACTGAAAAAATTATGAAAATCGAGCAACGCGTTCGAGAGTTATGGCGATTTTATTGATATTAATAGATTATTTTTCGCATCCCCTATACAATCAAGTGCAAATTTGCTGGGACACTTTCATAGTTCAATGACCTCCCTGCACCCTTATTCAATGTTGTATACCAAACGCCTCATTTTTTAAATGGCCTATATTTTGCTCCAACATTGGTTGGTGGGGAGGAGGATTCGAAATAGGTTGGAAACTATACAAATAAAATATCACATGGTGAACTTCATATGACCGGTTTTATTGAACAGAGGGCGCGAAATATGAACAAGTGTCCCAGGAAATTTGCACTTGATTGTATTGAAGAAGACAAAAAATAATCTATTACTTTCAGTAAAATTACCATAACTCGCAAACGCGTTGCTCGATTGACATGATTTTTTCACTAATTTAAAACAAATAACATTGCGCATATTTTGGTTACTTTAATTGTCATTTTTGTCAAACTAAATATTTTTAGGTATCAAAACGCTGTAATATATGCATTATTTAAGGCATATTTGACACATGATTGCTATTATAAGCGCATTATCTCAAAATTCACTTTTAAAACAATTCAAAACTAATCAAAATTAAATCATATTGGAAATATAGAGTACAATCAGTTAAAAATACCTACTGAAATAACAAACAAAAATCATAAAACAAAACAATTGTTTCCCTTTAGTTCATTGATAAATGTAAATGTAAATTGGCAACATAAAGGAAAAAAGAAAAAAAAGAAAGAAAGAAAGAAAAAGAAAGAAAAAAGAAAGAAAGAAAGAAAGAAAGACAAAAAGAATTTAAAAAAAAGAAAGAAAAATAGCATTACATGGATTCGAACTCGAGATCTCGGGGTCGAGAAGCAAAGCCAGTAACTATATGCCACCGGGAGACTGATGACAATTGCACTCGATTTCAGCGTATTTAATCCTATCATTGCAATGCTACTGTATTGTGTTATCGAGCTTCGATCCAATGGAATCATTCATTAAAACTCATGTTTTGGTCGTATTCAGCATTTATCTAACGTATATTTTGAATATGCACGGTCACATTATACATACCTTCCTAACTTTGATATGTTTATTGGTAATTATTCCTCCATTTAAGCCAAATGAGCACGGTCTACCATAATGTTAAATAAATATATATTACTTTTTAAGTTATATTATTCTGGTAGACCGTTATTGCGTCATTAATTCTTGTTATCCTTGTTATAAATAAATTCGCATGAATAACAACAGCTCAACCATAGTGTAGTGGTTTGCTTACTGCCTTCTGATCATGAGGGCTACGGTTCGAAGCTCATTGTCGCCGATATGTTTACTTTTAAATCCTGCTCTTTATCTCTTTTTATTTTTGAATACCAATAATAAGCACATTTAAAATGTGTAGTAAATTGTATATAATTGTATATACACTTTTTGGCATGGCATTGTTACGTTGAATTAGCGTTTCTGTGATGGGTAGTTGAAGGCCTATATTAAAGAGTTTAACGTGCATTCCGACAATAGCATTTGAAATAGGGTAATGAGTTTGAAAGATCAATGATGAGACAAACATCATGATTCTGTTCTATTTATTTCTATATTTTCTTAATTTCTTATTTGGTTTGCTTTTATTATGTTTGTAAATTCTACCAAAGGAGAATTTATATGTCCACTCTAATATAAGCAATCAATGTGTCAAATATTCCTTGAAAAATGCATGCATTGCAGGGTTAGATATTCAAAAAAATGTTTATTTTAATAATTTTTTTAAAAATTGGCTTATCATGTAATGCATAATGAAATTAACTTGACATCACTGAAAAATTATGAAAATCGAGCAACGCGTTCGAGAGTTATGGCGATTTTATTGATATTAATAGATTATTTTTCGCATCCCCTATACAATCAAGTGCAAATTTGCTGGGACACTTTCCTAGTTCAATGACCCTCCCCGCCCCCCTTATTCAATGTTGTATACCAAACGCCTCATTTTTAAATGGCCTATATTTTTGCTCCAACATTGGTTGGTGGGGAGGGAGGGATTCGAAATAGGTTGGAAACTATACAAATAAAATATCACATGGTGAACTTCATATGACCGGTTTTATTGAACAGAGGGCGCGAAATATGAACAAGTGTCCCAGGGAAATTTGCACTTGATTGTATTGAAGAAGACAAAAAATAATCTATTACTTTCAGTAAAATTACCATAACTCGCAAACGCGTTGCTCGATTGACATGATTTTTTCACTAATTTAAAACAAATAACATTGCGCATATTTTGGTTACTTTAATTGTCATTTTTGTCAAACTAAATATTTTAGGTATCAAAACGCTGTAATATATGCATTATTTAAGGCATATTTGACACATGATTGCTATTATAAGCGCATTATCTCAAAATTCACTTTTAAAACAATTCAAAACTAATCAAAATTAAATCATATTGGAAATATAGAGTACAATCAGTTAAAAATACCTACTGAAATAACAAACAAAAAATCATAAAACAAAACAATTGTTTCCCTTTAGTTCATTGATAAATGTAAATGTAAATTGGCAACATAAAGGAAAAAAGAAAAAAGAAAGAAAGAAAGAAAAGAAAGAAAAAGAAAGAAAGAAAGAAAGAAAGACAAAAGAATTTAAAAAAAGAAAGAAAAATAGCATTACATGGATTCGAACTCGAGATCTCGGGGTCGAGAAGCAAAGCCAGTAACTATATGCCACCGGGAGACTGATGACAATTGCACTCGATTTCAGCGTATTTAATCCTATCATTGCAATGCTACTGTATTGTGTTATCGAGCTTCGATCCAATGGAATCATTCATTAAAACTCATGTTTTGGTCGTATTCAGCATTTATCTAACGTATATTTTGAATATGCACGGTCACATTATACATACCTTCCTAACTTTGATATGTTTATTGGTAATTATTCCTCCATTTAAGCCAAATGAGCACGGTCTACCATAATGTTAAATAAATATATATTACTTTTTAAGTTATATTATTCTGGTAGACCGTTATTGCGTCATTAATTCTTGTTATCCTTGTTATAAATAAATTCGCATGAATAACAACAGCTCAACCATAGTGTAGTGGTTTGCTTACTGCCTTCTGATCATGAGGGCTACGGTTCGAAGCTCATTGTCGCCGATATGTTTACTTTTAAATCCTGCTCTTTATCTCTTTTTTATTTTTGAATACCAATAATAAGCACATTTAAAATGTGTAGTAAATTGTATATAATTGTATATACACTTTTTGGCATGGCATTGTTACGTTGAATTAGCGTTTCTGTGATGGGTAGTTGAAGGCCTATATTAAAGAGTTTAACGTGCATTCCGACAATAGCATTTGAAATAGGGTAATGAGTTTGAAAGATCAATGATGAGACAAACATCATGATTCTGTTCTATTTATTTCTATATTTTCTTAATTTCTTATTTGGTTTGCTTTTATTATGTTTGTAAATTCTACCAAAGGAGAATTTATATGTCCACTCTAATATAAGCAATCAATGTGTAAAATATAAAAAAAAAAATGCATGCATTGCAGGGTTAGATATTCAAAAAATGTTTATTTTAATAAATTTTTTAAAATTGGCTTATCATGTAATGCATAATGAAATTAACTTGACATCACTGAAAAAATTATGAAATTCGAGCAACGCGTTCGAGAGTTATGGCGATTTTATTGATATTAATAGATTATTTTTTCGCATCCCCTATACAATCAAGTGCAAATTTGCTGGGACACTTTCATAGTTCAATGACCCTCCCCGCACCCCTTATTCAATGTTGTATACCAAACGCCTCATTTTTAAATGGCCTATATTTTGCTCCAACATTGGTTGGTGGGGGAGGGAGGGGATTCGAAATAGGTTGGAAACTATACAAATAAAATATCACATGGTGAACTTCATATGACCGGTTTTATTGAACAGAGGGCGCGAAATATGAACAAGTGTCCCAGGGAAATTTGCACTTGATTGTATTGAAGAAGACAAAAAATAATCTATTACTTTCAGTAAAATTACCATAACTCGCAAACGCGTTGCTCGATTGACATGATTTTTTTCACTAATTTAAAACAAATAACATTGCGCATATTTTGGTTACTTTAATTGTCATTTTTGTCAAACTAAATATTTTTAGAAAAAAAAAAAAAAGAAAGAAAGAAAAAAAGAAAAAAAAGAAAGAAAAAAAGAAAGAAAGAAAGAAAAAAGAAAAAGAAAAAAAAAGAAAGAAAAATAGCATTACATGGATTCGAACTCGAGATCTCGGGGTCGAGAAGCAAAGCCAGTAACTATATGCCACCGGGAGACTGATGACAATTGCACTCGATTTCAGCGTATTTAATCCTATCATTGCAATGCTACTGTATTGTGTTATCGAGCTTCGATCCAATGGAATCATTCATTAAAACTCATGTTTTGGTCGTATTCAGCATTTATCTAACGTATATTTTGAATATGCACGGTCACATTATACATACCTTCCTAACTTTGATATGTTTATTGGTAATTATTCCTCCATTTAAGCCAAATGAGCACGGTCTACCATAATGTTAAATAAATATATATTACTTTTTAAGTTATATTATTCTGGTAGACCGTTATTGCGTCATTAATTCTTGTTATCCTTGTTATAAATAAATTCGCATGAATAACAACAGCTCAACCATAGTGTAGTGGTTTGCTTACTGCCTTCTGATCATGAGGGCTACGGTTCGAAGCTCATTGTCGCCGATATGTTTACTTTTAAATCCTGCTCTTTATCTCTTTTTTATTTTTGAATACCAATAATAAGCACATTTAAAATGTGTAGTAAATTGTATATAATTGTATATACACTTTTGGCATGGCATTGTTACGTTGAATTAGCGTTTCTGTGATGGGTAGTTGAAGGCCTATATTAAAGAGTTTAACGTGCATTCCGACAATAGCATTTGAAATAGGGTAATGAGTTTGAAAGATCAATGATGAGACAAACATCATGATTCTGTTCTATTTATTTCTATATTTTCTTAATTTCTTATTTGGTTTGCTTTTATTATGTTTGTAAATTCTACCAAAGGAGAATTTATATGTCCACTCTAATATAAGCAATCAATGTGTCAAATATTCCTTGAAAAATGCATGCATTACAGGGTTAGATATTCAAAAAAATGTTTATTTTAATAAAATTTTTAAAAATTGGCTTATCATGTAATGCATAATGAAATTAACTTGACATCACTGAAAAAATTATGAAAATCGAGCAACGCGTTCGAGAGTTATGGCGATTTTATTGATATTAATAGATTATTTTTCGCATCCCCTATACAATCAAGTGCAAATTTGCTGGGACACTTTCATAGTTCAATGACCCTCCCTGCACCCCTTATTCAATGTTGTATACCAAACGCCTCATTTTTTAAATGGCCTATATTTTTGCTCCAACATTGGTTGGTGGGGGGAGGAGGATTCGAAATAGGTTGGAAACTATACAAATAAAATATCACATGGTGAACTTCAAATGACCGGTTTTATTGAACAGAGGGCGCGAAATATGAACAAGTGTCCCAGGGAAATTTGCACTTGATTGTATTGAAGAAGACAAAAATAATCTATTACTTTCAGTAAAATTACCATAACTCGCAAACGCGTTGCTCGATTGACATGATTTTTTCACTAATTTAAAACAAATAACATTGCGCATATTTTGGTTACTTTAATTGTCATTTTTGTCAAACTAAATATTTTAGGTATCAAAACGCTGTAATATATGCATTATTTAAGGCATATTTGACACATGATTGCTATTATAAGCGCATTATCTCAAAATTCACTTTTAAAACAATTCAAAACTAATCAAAATTAAATCATATTGGAAATATAGAGTACAATCAGTTAAAAATACCTACTGAAATAACAAACAAAAAATCATAAAACAAAACAATTGTTTCCCTTTAGTTCATTGATAAATGTAAATGTAAATTGGCAACATAAAGGAAAAAAGAAAAAAAAGAAAGAAAGAAAGAAAGAAAGAAAAAGAAAGAAAAAAGAAAGAAAGAAAGAAAGACAAAAAGAATTTAAAAAAAAGAAAGAAAAATAGCATTACATGGATTCGAACTCGAGATCTCGGGGTCGAGAAGCAAAGCCAGTAACTATATGCCACCGGGAGACTGATGACAATTGCACTCGATTTCAGCGTATTTAATCCTATCATTGCAATGCTACTGTATTGTGTTATCGAGCTTCGATCCAATGGAATCATTCATTAAAACTCATGTTTTGGTCGTATTCAGCATTTATCTAACGTATATTTTGAATATACACGGTCACATTATACATACCTTCCTAACTTTGATATGTTTATTGGTAATTATTCCTCCATTTAAGCCAAATGAGCACGGTCTACCATAATGTTAAATAAATATATATTACTTTTTAAGTTATATTATTCTGGTAGACCGTTATTGCGTCATTAATTCTTGTTATCCTTGTTATAAATAAATTCGCATGAATAACAACAGCTCAACCATAGTGTAGTGGTTTGCTTACTGCCTTCTGATCATGAGGGCTACGGTTCGAAGCTCATTGTCGCCGATATGTTTACTTTTAAATCCTGCTCTTTATCTCTTTTTTATTTTTGAATACCAATAATAAGCACATTTAAAATGTGTAGTAAATTGTATATAATTGTATATACACTTTTTGGCATGGCATTGTTACGTTGAATTAGCGTTTCTGTGATGGGTAGTTGAAGGCCTATATTAAAGAGTTTAACGTGCATTCCGACAATAGCATTTGAAATAGGGTAATGAGTTTGAAAGATCAATGATGAGACAAACATCATGATTCTGTTCTATTTATTTCTATATTTTCTTAATTTCTTATTTGGTTTGCTTTTATTATGTTTGTAAATTCTACCAAAGGAGAATTTATATGTCCACTCTAATATAAGCAATCAATGTGTCAAATATTCCTTGAAAAATGCATGCATTGCAGGGTTAGATATTCAAAAAAATGTTTATTTTAATAAAATTTTTAAAAATTGGCTTATCATGTAATGCATAATGAAATTAACTTGACATCACTGAAAAATTATGAAAATCGAGCAACGCGTTCGAGAGTTATGGCGATTTTATTGATATTAATAGATTATTTTTCGCATCCCCTATACATGTATTGAAGAAGACAAAAATAATCTATTACTTTCAGTAAAATTACCATAACTCGCAAACGCGTTGCTCGATTGACATGATTTTTTCACTAATTTAAAACAAATAACATTGCGCATATTTTGGTTACTTTAATTGTCATTTTTTGTCAAACTAAATATTTTTAGGTATCAAAACGCTGTAATATATGCATTATTTAAGGCATATTTGACACATGATTGCTATTATAAGCGCATTATCTCAAAATTCACTTTTAAAACAATTCAAAACTAATCAAAATTAAATCATATTGGAAATATAGAGTACAATCAGTTAAAAATACCTACTGAAATAACAAACAAAAAATCATAAAACAAAACAATTGTTTCCTTTAGTTCATTGATAAATGTAAATGTAAATTGGCAACATAAAGGAAAAAAAAAAAAAAAAAAGAAAGAAAGAAAGAAAGAAAGAAAAAGAAAGAAAAAAGAAAGAAAGAAAGAAAGAAAGACAAAAAGAATTAAAAAAAAGAAAGAAAAATAGCATTACATGGATTCGAACTCGAGATCTCGGGGTCGAGAAGCAAAGCCAGTAACTATATGCCACCGGGAGACTGATGACAATTGCACTCGATTTCAGCGTATTTAATCCTATCATTGCAATGCTACTGTATTGTGTTATCGAGCTTCGATCCAATGGAATCATTCATTAAAACTCATGTTTTGGTCGTATTCAGCATTTATCTAACGTATATTTTGAATATACACGGTCACATTATACATACCTTCCTAACTTTGATATGTTTATTGGTAATTATTCCTCCATTTAAGCCAAATGAGCACGGTCTACCATAATGTTAAATAAATATATATTACTTTTTAAGTTATATTATTCTGGTAGACCGTTATTGCGTCATTAATTCTTGTTATCCTTGTTATAAATAAATTCGCATGAATAACAACAGCTCAACCATAGTGTAGTGGTTTGCTTACTGCCTTCTGATCATGAGGGCTACGGTTCGAAGCTCATTGTCGCCGATATGTTTACTTTTAAATCCTGCTCTTTATCTCTTTTTTATTTTTGAATACCAATAATAAGCACATTTAAAATGTGTAGTAAATTGTATATAATTGTATATACACTTTTTGGCATGGCATTGTTACGTTGAATTAGCGTTTCTGTGATGGGTAGTTGAAGGCCTATATTAAAGAGTTTAACGTGCATTCCGACAATAGCATTTGAAATAGGGTAATGAGTTTGAAAGATCAATGATGAGACAAACATCATGATTCTGTTCTATTTATTTCTATATTTTCTTAATTTCTTATTTGGTTTGCTTTTATTATGTTTGTAAATTCTACCAAAGGAGAATTTATATGTCCACTCTAATATAAGCAATCAATGTGTCAAATATTCCTTGAAAAATGCATGCATTGCAGGGTTAGATATTCAAAAAAATGTTTATTTTAATAAATTTTTTAAAAATTGGCTTATCATGTAATGCATAATGAAATTAACTTGACATCACTGAAAAAATTATGAAAATCGAGCAACGCGTTCGAGAGTTATGGCGATTTTATTGATATTAATAGATTATTTTTTCGCATCCCTATACAATCAAGTGCAAATTTGCTGGGACACTTTCATAGTTCAATGACCTCCCGCACCCCTTATTCAATGTTGTATACCAAACGCCTCATTTTTTAAATGGCCTATATTTTTGCTCCAACATTGGTTGGTGGGGGAGGGAGGGGATTCGAAATAGGTTGGAAACTATACAAATAAAATATCACATGGTGAACTTTATATGACCGGTTTTATTGAACAGAGGGCGCGAAATATGAACAAGTGTCCCAGGGAAATTTGCACTTGATTGTAGTTCGATTACTACCCAGCAAACACAAATATATTACAGAAAACGTTAAATGTCGGCTTAAAGGTTATGTGAGGGTCAAGGGCATTAAAAGTTTTAATAACATTAAAAAACCCTTTGTTCTAAACTTGCTGATAAACGTTCTAACACCAACACTTAAATATGTTTGCCAAATGATATTTTACTATAGCATTTCGAATTTTGGCTTAAAATGTTGTTGTATTATTATTTCAGTATAACACGAGTTTTCATGATTTTTATATAAACATACATCGATATGTTATCAAAACGTTTTAACTAAAACCAAAAACACATGCATTATCATGTTTTAAAAACATTTCAATGGAGTTTGCTGAATAGTATCCATAAGCAAAACACTTTGACAGCTGTTTAATGCACAACGAAAAAGCAAGGCGAAAAATAGCGTTGCACGAACTTCTGTTCCCCGTCCCAAACAGACAATCAGTTATACCGCATTTATGCCGTAACACGACACAATCTTGCCTAAAACGCTCTTCGCAAGCTGATTTTTGGACGGCATTTTCCACACACAAATGAATAGGCAATCTGCCCGTTCGAATTCGCGTCGAAAAAAATCGAAATTTGTTCACTTCTTCTTGTCTATACGAGATCAAATTTTAACTCCCAAAATGGATTTTATTACATGTCGGACTCTACTTGTTCTATTAGGATAATTTGATTCGTTTCATAACATGATAAACATAACATTTTTCTGCATTTTATAATGCGGTTTTTTTGTCATTTTGGAACGTCATTTTTTGCTACCAACCGCAACGTAATCGCCTTACGGTAATTCCACGATTGACCAATTCACAATAGATTTCACCCTCTAGAGGGCATAATAACAGATTTTCGACTAATGTAGCTTGCCGTTCGCGTTCCCGTGTCACGTTTCACGTAAATTTCGCAATCTCTCTACTACCTATATCTGCACGTGCTAAGCAAATTAAATTCTGTGATGTAAAGCTATGTAACTGGACTTGGGCCTAATTGAAGGATTCCCGAGTATAGGAACTTTTGGGGAGGGTAGAGAATTTTCACTTAAGGCAAGCGCAAGGCTCGAACCCTCGTCGATCGTATCATAATTATTATAACGTAGTATTATAATTATTATAACATCTTGATCATTTGAGTTATTCCAATTACAAGATTGCTTGGTTCCCCGCTTGGTTCCTTTGCAAGATCGACCAATCCTGATATGGTTTGATGATCCCAGACAACATGGTTGGGTATAGATTATTTCTCCCTCGAGTGGTATTTGAGTTTTTAAGTGTCACTTTTTAGAAATAATACATCATGGTCAGAACCTAAAGAGTATACACCTTCTTCATCAACAATAAGTTCATTAACATATTCTAATCCATTATCAGATGACAGCTTTAGTTCCTCTTCTCCAAGTAAATTTACCTTATTCATGTTATTAGCTAATTTGCAAGCTCAACCACGAATAAAGCATTTTCAATCCCGCCATCACCTACCTTTTTGCATAGGCCTACCTGAAATACAAACAACAACATAAGACAGCGTTCATGATTTGACTTACGTTTGGCGGACACACGTGTGAAAAAAGTATTTAGGGGTGAAAAGAACCAAAATTCTTGAATGTTTATATGTTTCCAAGGGTAAAATGTCATCTAGTTTCAGATTTTGGCACTTAAAACTCCCTATCTTTTATAAAAAAAAAAAAAAAATCATTTTTGGTCCGATTTTGGCAGAAAATGGCCATTTTGGGGTGACAAAAATTTTGACTTGCAGATTTCCTGTGAGTATATGAACATGAAAACTATCAAATAGTGCCTAATTTTCTATTCTAATTGTGTAACAAGGGTACAATTGTCATATTAAAAGCATTGAATGGGATCTATATATTTCTTTATTTTTGTAGCAGGGGTAGAAACTTGAGGGTTCGGGTGACAATTGATATAGAAAAATATACAATATTCACATCATTTTCAATTTGAAAACGCCATATCCCCACAATGGTATGAGCTATAGGGATGCTTTAAGTGTTTATTTGCTAAGTATTTCATTAGCTAAATGGTGATATAACAAACAAGTAAGCTAGATCTACAGAAAATAAAATAACTTGCAAAATGCTACCCCCACCCCTAAGGATTTGGAGGGCGTGAAAAAAGTCACAGATTTTGCAAAAAAAATAAGTCCTTCAAAATTGGGAGGTTTGAGGCTAAACAAAAGACATGTTGCCCTTACCAATGCCTCCCTCTAGAGCAACATGTTTTTGTTTAGCCCTGAGTATCCCCATTTTGAAGGACTTATTTTTTTGCTCCAATTTTTGCTCCAATTTGGGGATTTCGGGCAGAAATATGCCTGTACAGTGCTATGGGGAAAATTTTCAAGTTGATAATTATGCATTTTTATGTCAGATTCAGTTTCTACACAAAATTTCACCCTAGAAAATGTTCCTTTAAGTAGGATATCTTTCACTTTAAGTTTCCACCATTCTGTCCGCCAAACGCAAGTCAAAGCTTGAACGCTGTCATAAATACACATATTTTGGGGAGCACCAAGCTTTGAGTGCCAGACACGATCCCCATAATCCTCCGATCCGCGTTAAAAATCAGCGATCATGGCTTAATATCAGAAAAGCGCGCATTGTAATTACGAACATAATCATGATAATAAAAATACCGATCCATTGTCTACTCGTTACCTATTCATACAACCTTCCCTCAATTGGTTCTACTCAACAAGAAGTAATACTTGCCTCATTTATCGGATCTCTACAAATAATCGTCAGATTATCTTGAATATGAAATCGATTGTAAAGTTGCACGCCCGTGCCTTGGCTATCAAACTTAGTCAGTGATCGAATCATCCCATCAGACATCAGAAAAGTAACCCAAGTCAAAGACATCTTGCAAAAGATTAAAGAAACTAAATGGAGATGGGCAGGTCACTTATCAAGAACTGACGATAACAGGTGGACGAAGAGACTTACAGAATGGCAGTCAAGGACTGGAAAGAGGAGAAGAGGAAGGCAAAAAAGACGATGGAGAGATGACATCACCACCTTCATGAGTACAACAGCTTGGGCATCAGCAGCTAGGAACAGAAGGAGATGGAAAATGCTGGAGGAGGGCTTCACACATCAGTGGGTGAAACAGCCTGATGAGTGAGTGAGTGAGTGAGTGAATCATCCCATGGATGTATTCGCCCAATACACTCCTTGCTCACCAGAGCATATCCTGCACATTATTATGCAAATACGCTAGCTTTAGCTACTATTGAAAATATATTTTACAAAGCTTTGTACAGTTAGGAGTGAATCATCCCTGAAGTTTAACATTAGATAACAAGCATTCACCGTGTTTTTAGTGGCCACGTACAGACTTTTTATTCGACGTAGAATATTGTATGCAACATATCTACGTTATTTAATCTATTCCCATTCTATTTCCAATAATGTTTAAATTCTAACGAATGTTTGATCATGGAGGTATGGTTTGATGACATAAATCGATAATATATTTTTACTAGATTCTACGTATATACGTCATCAAAGATTCGTTAGAACCCCGGGGGCTCACTCACATGTAAGGTGGTACGGGTATGTGCGGCGGTCAAGGGTCCCTTTTTCAGGCTCTCTGACAGTTCCTTAAGACCTACATTTGCATCATGATCCAGTTCATTGAGCCTCAAACTCTTACAATTGTAACTCTTTAGTTCAAATTTGGAATTTTTTTTAATTTTTTAGTTCCAAAACCTCCAATTTGGCCCAATTTTCATAATATTTCACAGAAAAATGTTGTAATTTCAGCTCATCAAGTCCCTATTTTGCCTAAAAATCAGTTCTTAGTTCCCAAAGTTCGGCGCTCCGCACCGTACACCCCTACCAAGTTGAGTGCCCCCCCCCCGGGGGTTAGAACTTAAAATATTACTGGAAATCGGAATCAAATATTCTACGTGGAATACTTGGAGTCTGTATCAGCCCTTGATCCAAATTTAATAGGCCTATTTCAGCCGATTTGGGTAAAGAAAAATAAATTCAAATTTGATGGAATCGTACATTATAGGGCCTACATGGCTTTGAAGACTTTTGTATATAATAAGCACACTATCTATTCAATCTATGAGCATACCTAAGGGTATACCGGTACGATGCATGTATTGTTGGTCGAAGCAGCCTAAAAAAAGTAGTTCGCAGCATCTTGTGAATGGTAGTGAGCTTTAGAAAAAAATTGCATTGCTCAATTCATAGCGAGCGTGTAGAAGAATTCAAATATCACAGACATACTTTTGTAGGTCCAGTGGTTCTTGAGTTATGTTGAAAAGAGGGTTGAAACAACAACACTTTTGTAAAACGTATACTCATTAACAACAATAAATTAAGCAAGTTTTCAAAGTATATGGTTTGTAGAATGAACTTTTGCAAAACACCAAAGTGTTATTTTTCAATAATATATTGATTCAGATAATGAATTTTTTTTTTTTTTTGGCAGCTTCGACCAACAATACCTCATATATCCTTAAAGCACTTTTGCCAGCATTTTTTTAATGTCGAGTACACTTACCAACTCAGTGATAATAAATCATAATAACAATATAGCCTAAATTAAAAGAATTTTTTGACTTCCTCAGCCGGATGTTATGGCTCTGATGGTTTATAACATTATAGCCTATCGTATAAATATGACAATAATAAACTGCATTTATATAGCGCATTGTGAATGTAAAATAATGAAATATGAAGGCCCTGGATTTCCAAGAAATGAATAGGCTTAAAATACTACACAAAGGCCTATACATGATAATATAGGCCTATTAAAAAATATCATAATAATAATAATACTGAAAGGACATTCACTGTTAGAGATCAGGTTGATGACTTTATATCTGGCATTGTTAGTTAGAGAGCCTTCCCCTATTCACACGCTTCATAAATATATTGTGCCTCTGGTGGAACTGTCTCTTTTGACAGACTGCTAAATTTCTAAATATTTTACAAACTTTGCTATGGCGACAATGTTGAAATTCTTGCGAGGAAATCTTGTTTTTGGAAGGAGTGTTGGCAAACGTTTCATGCATTCATCAGCGGTATGCATGCAGGATATGGGGATTCCGTACAGGTAAGTCAGTTTAAGGGGGTACTACACCCCTGTCCAATTTTGTGCATAGTTTTGCATTTTTCTCAAAAATTTTAACGCATTGGTGACAAGTAAAATATGTATATTATAGGGGCAAGGACTACAACTACTGCACTGAAAATTCAGCAACTCAAGGCAAGTAGTTATTGATTTATTGATCAAATACTGGTTTTCCCTCATTTTTGACTGTAACTCCACAACTGTTGTCTGTGCTGAAATAAAATTTCCAGTGCTGTAGTTGTAGTCCTTGCCCCTATAATATACATATCTTACTTGTCACCAATGCGCTATAATATTTGAGAAAAATGCAAAAATAGGCCCCAAATTGGGCAGGGGTGTAGTACCCCCTTAATGCTCTGTGAGTGCGAGCCAAAAGTACTAATTCTGAGATATCGAGGGTTGACAAACAGAAAGCCTTAACTCAAAAAGTGCCTTTTTGAGAAAAATGAGTTAAATAATATTTTACATTGAAATGTGACCAAGTATTATTGTGCTATAGATGCAATAGGAAGTTGATTGAGTTAAGGCTTTATGATTTTAAGAATCTGTGGGTATTACAGATTATTTTGGTACCAAAATCTCAAAAAAATTTGGCCAAAAATGAGTTAAGGCCTTCTGTTTGTTAACCCTCGATATTTACTCTTTCTCAAAATATCTCGAGCTATCTTAAGAATAATTGAACCAATACCAGGCTTGACTCATTTTAATGCATTTGTCATGCTTTTCAATATGGTCTTAAAAATTAAACATTCTGAAATTTTTGAATTGAAAAAAAAAATTGAAACTTGTTCGCAGTCGAAGCGCAATCGCGGCCGTATAGGGGCCTACATAAAGGTGCAGTATTGGTCTTTTTTTAAATATCGTCACAAAATATCGGCGATATTATCGTTTTAAGGGAAGGGGTATGAACGTTTGGACAGTATTTATTGTGGGACATTAGAGCACATCAGACATATCGAATTGCATTCTGAATACGAAGAATGTCCTCCTGATATCAAATAATTTTGATTTTTTGAAATTCGCAATGTAATACACATTTTATGGCAAATCATTAAAAATTGATATTTTTGATATTTAACAGTACTCGAAGTAAACTTTATAAATCTGATGATTTATACTTAAAGTGTATGTAGGTGGGATGAAAAGCCGACGATTGAAAATTTTGACCTTTCGTATTGAAGATATGGATTTTTTCCCCAAAACACCAAAAAAAATGAGGTCTTTTGGGGAAAAAATCCATATCTTCAATATAAAAGGTCAAAATTTTCAATTGATCGTCAGCTTTTCCTCCCAGCTACATACACTTTATATATCATTAGATTTGTAAAATTTACTTCGATGACTATTATATATCAAAAATTTGAAAAATATCAAATTTTAGTAATTTGTCATAAAATTTGTATTATATCGTGAATTTCAAAAATGAAAATTATTTGATATCAGAAAGACATGCTTCGTATTCAGAATGCAATTCGATACGTCTGAGGTGCTCTCATGTCCCACAAAAAATACTGTCGAAACGCCATAAACGCTCATTCTAGATCCCTTAAGGGTTGGGGTATGAACGTTTGGACAGTATTTATTTTGGGACATTAGAGCACATCAGACATATCGAATTGCATTCTGAATACGAAGAATGTCATTCTGATATCAAATAATTTTGATTTTTGAAATTCGCAATTTAATACACATTTTATGGCAAATCATTAAAATTGATATTTTTGATATTTAACAGTACTTGAAGTAAACTTTATAAATCTGATGATTTATACTTAAAGTGTATGTAGGTGGGATAAAAAGCCGACGATCAATTCAAAATTTTGACCTTTCGTATTGAAGATATGGATTTTTTTTCCCAAAACACCAAACAAAAATAAGGTCTTTTGGGAAAAATCCATATCTTCAATATGAAAGGTCAAAATTTTCAATTGACCGTCGGCTTTTCCTCCCTGCTACATACACTTTAAGAATATATCATTAGATTTATATAATTTACTTCGAGGACTGTTATATATCAAAAATGTGAAAAATATCAAATTTTTATAATTTGTCATAAAATTTGTATTATATTGTGATTTTGAAAAATGAAAATTATTTGATATCAGAAAGACATGCTTCGTATTCAGAGTCTGAGGTGCTCTCATGTTCCATAAAAAATACTGTCGAAACGCAATAAACGCTCATTTTGGATCCCTTAAGGTTAACAACTATTTTAGAATGTTGGAATTTGGTTGCTTTACATTATCTTGCGAAAGATAAGGGAACAACCCAAAAGTTCGATGAAGCCCTATAAACGAAAGTCCTTTCGTTAGAAGGCTAACCCCCTCCCCCCCTCCCTTCTAACGTAAGTTTTCAAATATCGAAAATTCCAACCCGGATTCATAGGGTACAGAACCGTCGCTATGATGGATGGGGATGTGGAGGAGTACAACAATGCAATGATATTGATCACGTTTATGGAAAGACCAATATTATATTTTATTTTAAAATATTTTTCTTCATACCTTTTTATGGGCACGAAAAAATTATGACTTGCTGGATTTTCAAATAAAAAAGAATCAAGGTGCGGTACAGCTGATTAAAAATTAACTTACAAATTGCAGGTTGCGAGTACTGCACTCTTTATTGATTTGAAATTATTTCGAAGCAACCACTGTAAAATGTCAATATCGTACTTCAGAAAATACTAAAATTTATATATTAAATCCTTAAAAAAGATCAACTTTGACCGATGTTTTAACTACTTTTTTACAAACGTAATCGGACTTTTTGACCCCTTTCCTCCTTAACGAAAGGACTTTCGTTTATAGGGCTTCGTCGAATTTTTGGGTTGTTCCCTTAAGGGCTGGGGTATGAACGTTTGGACAGTATTTATTGTAGGACATTAGAGCACATCAGACATATCGAATTGCATTCTGAATACGAAGAATGTCATTCTGATATCAAATAATTTTGATTTTTGAAATTCGCAATTTAATACACATTTTATGGCAAATCATTAAAATTGATATTTTGATATTTAACAGTACTTGAAGTAAACTTTATAAATCTGATGATTTATACTTAAAGTGTATGTAGGTGGGATGAAAAGCCGACGATCAATTGAAATTTTGACCTTTCATATTGAAGATATGGATTTTTTTTCCCAAAACACCGAAACAAATTAGGTCTTTTTGGGAAAAATATCCATATCTTCAATATGAAAGGTCAAAATTTTCAATTGACCGTCGGCTTTTCCTCCCTGCTACATACACTTTAAGAATATGTCATTAGATTTATATAATTTACTTCGAGGACTGTTATATATCAAAAATTTGAACAATATCAAATTTTTATAATTTGTCGTAAAATTTGTATTATATTGTGATTTTCAAAAATGAAAATTATTTGATATCAGAAAGACATGCTTCGTATTCAGAATGCAATTCGATAGGTCTGAGGTGCTCTCATGTCCCACAAAAATACTGTCGAAACGCAATAAACGCTCATTTTAGATCCCTTAAGGATGAAACTTTTCAGCCATGAAGGTTTTATGTTTCCCGGTAATGATTACTTCAAATGCTGACATGGGAGTCAATAATTAGGATAATCAGCTTAATTTCATCTTCTGTGATTGAATGTAGGAATTCCTTGAATCTGGGAGATTATCTCACCTAACAATGACAGATATAAAATCATCGATCTGTTCGCTTTCTTAATTATGTTAAAGTCGTCTTTCATGTAGCATTATATATTTTAATATATAATTGTAAAATTTTAAAAATCCTAAAAAAGATCAACTTTGACCGATGTTTTAACTACTTTTTTACAAACGTAATCGGACTTTTTGACCCCCTCCCTCCCTAACGAAAGGACTTTCGTTTATAGGGCTTCATCGAACTTTTGGGTTGTTCCTTAAATATCACAGATATACTTTTGGGTCCTATGGTTCTTGAGTTATGTTGTAAAGAGGGCTATAAACGTGCTCTACAATACACTTCATTGAAAGGTTTTGCATGATAAAACCTAATATAATATGAGGAATGGACTCCTATTCATCACCTGCCTAAACCAGGTGGATGTCAGTTCATAAGAGCAATGTCGGTGATTATAGATCACAATTTTTCAATCGATGGGGAGAGATGAGGTCCCACCAGGTCCGACCGAGTCTCCTACACAGGTTACGCACCCTGTGGAGGGGCGGAACCAAACTGGCTGATGTGGAGACTAAGCCAGTTTGCGTCGGTCTGATACTCGTCTATCCTCGTCTTTGACCATGCGCAGATCTGGCTGGTCAGAAAGATATTTAATATCCCGAATTTATAATATGCCTACCAGTTCCACCGTATAACTGATTTGCTAGAGAATATTTGTTCCCATGTTTAATAAATTCGTATTAATCGTATGATAAATGTGGCCAAATGTATTGTGTACATAGTGTGTGGATCCACTCTTCTACGGACTTGGCTACTAAGCATGTCGGGAAGGATATGGCGGTATGCTGACCTGGGTCAATATGTTCTGGGCAGATGAGGTCCCACCAATTGCCTACGACCTTGTGTGCGATCATGTGTGACAGGCAATTCCCGATAATAATAGAGATTCCCTGCCTAAACCTTTAACTTAATCCCTAAACTGAACAATAGCCCTTGATTTAATAATCACTAATCCCAGAACGAAATACGGCACTAAAGTTTATATAGGATTTAAAAAAATGTTATCCTGTTTTGTCAAATGAAACATAGCTATGCTTTTTAGTTCTAACTGGCAATGAAAGTTAACTTTTAATATTTGGTCAAGTTTTGGAAATAAAGGCCAAAATATGCGTCCTTATGATGTTTTTCGTATGCTGTAAACAATCCAGCCCAAAAACAGCTTTTGGAAAACACATTTTCGATTCTCTTTTATAATCGATTATTGTTATGATTGGTCATGGACGTTCTTATTTAGTACGTCCATGGATAGGCCAATCAAATGTAGGAAAATCAAGGCAGGGCACCGACACTACCTCATTTGCATAGCAAAATGACCCGTCTCCTCCGCAGCCAATTTGGTTCCGCTCCATCGAAATTAAGCTGATCACGGAGGAGACTACCCTCCTTTGTGTTTGTTCATTTGTGTATGGAGAGCCCTTCTTGGAGTCCGTAATAACTTAGGGTACGCTCTCAGCTAGAGTCCGACCCTGCATTGTACTAGAAATACCTTTTCTGTTAAATCGCTATAGAGCCAACCGGGAACACGTATTCGTTTTGAAAATATAGCATTAAAATTAGTATCACCCTTGTGGCCCCCGTGCAGTAGAAAATCTTAATTCTTTCATTAAAAAGAAATGAAAATTAAAAAAAACCACGGATCTACCTGTGCACCTACATGACCTATAAAATGAGCACAGCAATTTGTCTCAAATATGAATGAATTTTAAGAAACATATAACGGATGATGAACATTGACCCCGACATTGACCTGACGTCATGATAGTAGGATCTATTAGTCGTTTTATATACAATGTAGGCCTATATACCGTATTGTCATAATACCAATATTTGTCATAATATATAATTATAATGCGTACTATTTAGCAACATAAATGTGCAGTTCATATGCACAAACGAATACTGATCTTTATGATATTCAGGTTTGTGTACATCACATAACATGTCACATAGGAGGTCATACGTGTTGACCTTCATCTATTGTATTTGTTCATCTGTGTATGGAGAGGATTAACGCCATTAAACGCCATTAAAACTCCATCAATCGATAGTGCGGACACTGTTCATTTGCAAACCACCAAAATTCGTGATCTTTTAGCGTTGGAAAAGAAACCACGTGAATAGAGTGCCCTCTCAAGAATATCTACCACGGAATAGGCCTGGAAGCGGCGCTAGAAATTAGCATGAAGCCGCATTCATATGTAAATAGCGTATTGTTATTTAAATTTGCGCCCAGACGTATTGAGGGCGACAGGCATGTTATCCAGACAGAGAATGTCTTGATGCGCCGGCATGTCAAATTGCTGAGTGAATGTGTATAAATCCCCTTTCTGTATAGGTAATAAGCTAGTTTACTTCGTGTTCCAGTTTGTTATAACAAAAAAATAAGTATTATTTTAAATATAGTAAGTGTATAAACTTTGAAATTGACGTGAATTTGAAGTGCAGAGCTCCAAATCTAGCTAAATCGTGTAGTGTGAAATTATGCTGTGTGACCCCCTCTGCGTGGTAGAATTATATTCATAAAACATTAAATTTAACATGTAATATGGGCAGCCAACCACGATTTATCAGCATTTAAAAGATATATTAATTAACAAAGATAAATAATCAATAGTACAAATGACAATTTAACTAGCAAACAAGTCTGAAATCTTAAAATGTTGCCACGTGATTTCCCGAACACATGATATGTCACCATGTGACCATTATTCAGATTTACCGAAGTATTTGGAGTATGGTGCACGGCTTGCAGGCAACTGTGTATTTCTTTACCTCCGTATAAAATCCATAATTCATGCTGGGAGCCAAGTAACATTCTGTCTGCCTAGTGCAGTTTGGATATTTTATTTTACTTGAGAGCATATAGAAATACATAAAGACGAATAAGGCGCCATGATGGAAAGCTATGGAAGGTCAGGTCGGGTATCAAAGGTTATTTTAACTTCAAATACTACTTGTGTTTCACACCTTGCCTCTGTCACGTTTTTCCTTCATATTATTGATCTCAAGTCCTAATGTTGACTTTGTTATTGCAAAATGTCATTTCATATCAAATTAGTAGACTTTCTTTGAAAAAAACATATGTGTACATCCATATCAAAACGATGCACTTGTCGGCTGCTACATGTGTCTCATTTCACATAATGGCTAGGAATAAATGCCAGACTCATCTCCGAAGTGGAGGTCACTTCAAATCATCCCAAGTCACATGGTTTAGGAATACAGAGAACATTCCTTATACAATTTGACTTGGGGATGATATGAAGTGACCTACACTTGATGTGAGTCTGGTATTTATTCCTAGTTATTATGTGAAATGAGACACATGTAGCAGCCGACAAGTGCATCGTTTTGATATGGACGTACACATATCACTGGTGCCTGATGGGAATATCCGTCCGCCATTTCATTAAACTGGATCGTTTTCGCCAGGTTTGTGCCCAGATGTATTGGGGGCGCGCTATACTCTCATTGAACAGACAAAGTTCGCAAAACTAACAACGTTGTTATTTGCCAATATCAATTAACATGATCCAAGGGGTCGAACATGAATTATTCATAACGGATCGATAACTGGCCTCACTTTCTAGTTAGTAAACCAGCAGAATTTTTCATAAGTTTTGCGTTGCTAATAGAACAACCGTGAATTTAGTGTCACCCCCTTGTATCTACTCTCTGCACACTATGTTGTGTGTATTTAACCAGAGAAGATATGATTTAATCAGTTGAGCTGTTTTCAATGAGTGTTATCTTGGTTTAATAGCTTTTAATGGGGTTTAAGTCCTGCAAAGGTCGAGTTGAATTCTACTGTAGACATGACTGCATCATGTAATAACGTGTCATACGAGGTAATTCGTGATATTTTAGCGTTGGAAAAGAAACCACGTGAATAGAGTGCCCTCTCAAGAATATCTACGCTTCCATGCTCTGATCAAGGCTTAACCATTTAATCACCATTCAATCATTCAGTAAAGCAAATATCAAAAGTCCCCAAAAGTCCACGTAGTGGACATAGACAGTGCCTAATTTGCATAAATCCAAAATGGTCGCTTATGCAGGGGTGAAATTTCATCTTTTGTACGGTTACATTAATGACTTTCTCCACCCCGCGGGGATAGATTGAGGGTATCTTAATACCCACTAATGTGACGTATAGACCCAAACACACATCACACAGACAAACCCATCTCAATATGTAACTTGACCTTGAACGTGGTGACGAAAAATGGCTTAAAAATCTAAAATTTGGCCTCCATTTTATTCCTTCTCCTCACGATGTGGGTGATGCGGATATTATTTTGTAATGAGTGAATTTTGTCTGCAGCAGTAGAGAACAAGTGATGTAATGAAAGATCAAGCAGAATGATATTGATATATCCTATGTTTTGATAATAACACAGCGATGTGTTTAAAATTGACTTCATTTATACGCGATGTTCACACGCAGATCCGAGATTGTCCATTGAAATGTGTGTGATACTTTTCGTATAAAAAATGACATTGCGTTTTCACATTTTGGATACCTACGTCATATAAAACGCCGCGTGACGTGTTACGTGGAAATAACCTGATTTTACGAAATGTCGAAATGCATGCAATTAACGCGCCTAATTTTCAGCACGAAAAAGTCTCATTTTGAAAGTAAAATCATGCTATCTACCAATTACTGTTTTGGGGCAGCTATGAAATTTGGGGAGCATAAAAATAAAAGTTTAAGCAGCATTGGTTTTAAGTCAAAATCAAAAGCATGGTGTATTGAATTAGGCCGAGACACGGTAACCTGCGGGTTCAATATATATATCACGATGCCCTCCATCGACCAGATCAGATAAGCTCAGATCATACTGCAGTTACTGTCCGTTTTCCTATACACAATACACAGTGCTCTCACCATTGACGCGCGACCTTTACAAATAGTGTATGTTAGAAGTATATTGCGTTTGCCTAGTTAACATCACTGTGTGAAAAATAACCGGCCAATATTTAAACTATTCTCCAAACTTCTAGCAAATATATTTCTCTAACATGACCTAAAATTACAGCTAGGTTAGAAGTTCAGAAATAGTCGCACTTTCGTAGAATATGAGTGAGGGCAAAGCATAGCTAGCTCATAGCTAGCCAACTCCCCGTGTTAATTGAATGGAGATTTGACCGAAAATATTGAGCTATAATTGGTAACGGACCGCTCCGTTCTGAAGGATACCACAAAAAAACGGTACAAGCTACATTTAAACTATTCTATGAAATTCTAGAAAATATAGTTTTGTAACATGTCCTAAATTTTTAGCTAATTTAGGTGTTTGGAAATAGTCGCACTTTTGTGTTTTAGGAAGGATATGTAAACGACAGATAACACCAAAAATATGAAGAAATTATTTCCAAACCGTGTTAAGTCAACAATCATTATGTTGCTCATTTTCAAGAATGCTGGTTAACAAAAAGCAGGCCATTGTCTCATTTCGTGAACAAAGGTCCATATACCATTGTTTCCTTGCGTTTCCTTAATAATCAGTTACCCAACTGAAGCTGTATTATAGCACCTCATAGCGATACCGCACATATAAAACAGACACATGTGCACAACCAGAGAAGATCCGATTTAATCAGTTGAGCTGTTTCAATGAGTGTTATCTTGGTTTAATAGCTTTTAATGGGGTTTAAGTCCTGCAAAGGTCGAGATGAATTCTACTGTAGACATGACTGCACCATGTATTAGTCTTTGTTCAGCCGCCTTGTTTTCCTTCGTGACGAATGAGCATAATCCAGTTTGGAAAACCGAGACTAGCAATATTTAACACCGTTTTCAACGTCGTATGAACGCATGGCCCAACGTATGTAACATCGCAATCTGTCTAATAGAATAGAGAGATTGCGATGTTCCATACGCAGCACGTGGACCGTACGTTATAATGTACGTTAATACAGTGTTAAAATATTGCTAGTCTCGGTTCCAAACTGGATTTTGCTCTATCATCACGAAGGAGAACAATGTCGGCTGGAACAAAGACTATCAATATCTGATCTAGGTCGATAGCTGGCTACCGAGTCTCTGCCTAATTCAAACAGCACGCTTTTGATTTTGATTATAATTTTGACTTAACATGCTGCTTAAAACTTAATTGTATTTTTGTACTCTCCAAATATTATAGTTGCCCAAAAACATATATTTTGGTTGATTAAGGATCACTACATCCATATATCATGACTTTACTTTCAAAATGAGACTTTTTAATCCTGAAAATTAAGCAAGTTGCATGACCTTCGACATGTCGTAAAATCAGCTTATTTCTGCGTAACACCTGCGTTTTATACGACGTTGGGGTCCAAAATGTGAAATCGCAATGTCATTATTATACGCAAAGTATCACACACATTTACAATGGGCAATCTCTGCGTATGCCTGCTGTCCCATTTGTTGGATGACCATTTTCTTCTAATTTTAATAACCGTACATTAGCACTTCGTTAACAATCTGAAACAAGTAATAGTCACCCTATAATTGAAGACCGAATTAAAAAGATAAGTTTGCGTATGACGTTCTGTCGAACCAGACCAAAAATGACGTACTGAGCAGGTCAGCAACCAATCAGGTCGCGCTTTCGCCCTGACGTCAGACGCAAACTAGTCTTTTTAATTCGGTCTTCAATTATAAACAAAGAGAAACTTAAAAAATCTCGCGCACGCCGTAATAATTACTCTGTTCAACCATGTCGTTTCTTTTGTGCTTTTTTCCATAGAGGCGATTATAGTCAACAGGCAGCCGATGCCAGACGTCAATGGGTTGAAAGTGTTACCAAAACTTCTCTTAGTAGCCTAGATGGTTGGTGGGAACCAAACGACCCATTTGACGAAGAGCATCTTATTGCTAACATAGAAAACTCCATCGGTGTTATTCGCATACCTGTTGGTGTCGTTGGTCCGATTGACATTCATGGGAAGTACGCTAGTGGTACATTTTTTGTTCCAGCGTCTACGACAGAAGGTACTCTTCTTGCTTCTGCAACAAGAGGAGCCGCTCTTTTGAATAAAGCCGGTGGAGTTAAAGCACATGCGTATCGACAGCGGATCACTAGAGCTCCAACGTTATATTGCAACAGTGCAGAAGATGCAGAACGAGTTGGAGGATGGATTCAGAGCTCTTTACCAATCCTTCACGAAGTCGTGGCATCGGTATCTAAGAGAGCTCAGTTAAAATCTGTGGATTTCTTCATCGAAGAAGAGGTATGGCTATTGTACATTAATTTGTTTGTATGGTCGATTTTTAACAAGTTAAAGTAACAATAATTGTGAAGTTACGTTAATTTTCACTAATCTTTATTACAAATATTGAAGCGACTTTTCAAAAGTTTACAAAGCGCACAAACAAACAGCAGGCAAAACATTTGCCATAAAATCATTTGAAAAAAAAGAGAAATTAAGGAAAAAAGATGTGTTTTAAATGGTTCTTAAATTATATGATGGAATTAAAGTTCTTTAAATGATTTGGTGAAAAGTTCCAGCTAAGGAGGATGCTCTATTACCTACCTGTTTATAGACCACTTAACATCATTGTTTATCAACAAAGCCGAGGGACTGGTCTATCGATATGCTTAAACGAACCGCTACACTGTTCAATTGCTTTCTTGTACTACAATGTATGAAATGTGGTGGGCGATTTCAAATACACGTGCCCTGATCAAACTACGGCGCGTACGCACACTACGGGGCAAAGAACAATGGAAATTGCCATAATTCGCGCGCATCGGGCAATGACATCACATGTCAAATGGTCTATAGGAACAAAGACTGTCTTGTTTTGAGAACAAAAATCTTAGACTGCTTTGCTTTCCCTTTTTGATAAACAATTCACACCAGTTGTGCCATTCCATAAAATATAACATCCCCAGTGACCGCTCTGCCCAGTTCATAGTTCATTGTATTCTCTAAAGGCGGAAGTTCTGAACTTTCAATCATTGTGAGATAAGTTGATATGAATTTCCAAAAGGCGCTATGAAGTAGACTAGTGTAATCTGAGACAGAACTAAAAAGACTAGTTTGCATCTGATGTTAATGTAAATCAAACTCCTCACGACCCTTGATTGATTAGTAGCACGTAAAAGGAAGGACGATTCGTCTGGTGCCTTCATCGGAGAAAAGGAATCGCAGAAAATAGCAAAAATGACGGTACTTTTACAAGGGAAAAAGCAACTTTTGTAGGCATTGTTGACATGGTGGCTTCAGAAAAGAGTCCTATTATAAAGATTTAACCTTTGAGACGGTTTGTAGGTTTTAAGGTGCAAAATTAACCACAACGCTGTTTTACATGTACCTCCAGGTTCAAAAACTCAACCATAACGACAATTCTGAGTTAAATCAACAGGTGACGACAGACGCAAACTGGTCTTTCTTTAATTCTGCCTTCTAGGTATTTACATCTTTCTTTGTAGTTTGCAAACGGATCGTGACTGCGAGTTATACAGGTTGCATGCGCGTATTTGGGGAGGGGGGCTTTGGGGGCGCCAGCCCCCCCGGGGTCAAAGCAGGGGGCGGCAAAATCGAAGGGGCAGCGGGAAGAAGAAGGGGCGGCAAAAAGAGGGGCGGCGGAAGAAGAAGGGGCGGCAAAAAGAATTAGTAAAGAATAAAGGGCGGAAAATGTGAAAAAATTGTACTATACATTGTACTATACATCAAAATGTGTTGCTTTTGGGGCGGTAGCGCCTATAATTCCTTCCATAGATTCAAATATCAATCGATGATCTGTATTCGGAGTACTGATCACTGCGCATTATCAGTGCATGAGGCGTCTATGGTCATTGACACATTGTTTGAATCCGTTGAACAGTCTATAATATCGAATTGATTAATTCGAATTAAACAATTCATCGAGTGGCCATGGGCAGCGCCATAAGACATGTTACAAGACTACCAGGTGACAGGTGGTGGAGCATACACACACAAATGAATAGGCACTTTTTTGACAATTTTCATGAAAGTTACTCAAAACTTACCTAGCAAGTTTATTATACAGCAGGGGTCTCTGCCCGTTCAATATGTTATGACAGACTTAATTTTAAAAATATTTACCGACGAAAAAAAATCTATCGAGACGGAAAGTCTTGTTATGCTCTTACAAACTTTGAAAAAAATCAAACATTTTGGTGAAAAAATTGGCTATGCTTACTGTTGCCCCATTTCAAAAGTACAGGAAGACCACCACAGTCATGACAGTGTGGAGGTCACCTTTCCAGACATCCTGTCTAGCAGCAGTAATGGATGCCACCAGTGCTAAAGTCAATGAATTGTTTAAAACGAATTAAGGGCTGGGGTATGAACGTTTGGACAGTATTTATTTTGGGACATTAGAGCACATCAGACATATCGAATTGCATTCTGAATACGAAGAATGTCATTCTGATATCAAACAATTTTGATTTTTTGAAATTCGCAATTTAATACACATTTTATGGCAAATCATTAAAAATTGATATTTTTGATATTTAACAGTATACTTGAAGTAAACTTTATAAATCTGATGATTTATACTTAAAGTGTATGTAGGTGGGATGAAAAGCCGACGATCAATTGAAAATTTTGACCTTTCGTATTGAAGATATGGATTTTTTTCCCAAAACACCCAAAAAATTAGGTCTTTTGGGGAAAAAAATCCATATCTTCAATATGAAAGGTCAAAATTTTCAATTGACCGTCGGCTTTTCCTCCCTGCTTCATACACTTTAAGAATATATCATTAGATTTATATAATTTACTTCGAGGACTGTTATATATCAAAAATTTGAAAAATATCCAATTTTTATAATTTGTCATCAAATTTGTATTATATTGTGACTTTTAAAAATGAAAATTATTTGATATCAGAAAGACATGCTTCGTATTCAGAATGCAATTCGATAGGTCTGAGGTGCTCTCATGTCCCACAAAAAATACTGTCGAAACGCAATAAACGCTCATTTTGGATCCCTTAATCAATTCGATATTATAGATTGCTGAACGGGCTGAAAATGAGGTAGTTTCGTAAAATTCTTTTATTAAAAATAAATGGATTGGTCAATTGTCAAAATTCAAAAAGTATAATATTATGATAGCTGATCTGCATCTGTTATTTAGTTATAGTTTGTTTGTGTGTTAAAATACCCAAAAAAAATCAATTTCCGACGATTCAGTTCTAGCAGGGACACCCTGTAAGATTCCGGATAACGAAAAATCCAGTAATTAACAAAAAACAAACCAATGCTTGTGGAATGCTCTCAGGTATTTTTAAATATTCAGAAAGGTCAATATGTGGGGCATGTAGATGTTGAATTGAAAATGCCCAGTCTTGCCATAGGAACTGTACGGGGTGGCACAGCATTGCCGACACAATCGCAATGTTTAGCGATGGTGGGTTGTCAAGGGGAACCAAATTCAAGCCGCAAATTGGCTGAGATTATCGCCAGTGTGTGTCTAGGGGCAGAGTTGTCTCTGTTGGCTTCGTTGGTTTCAAAACATCAAATATCAAGGGTTGAGAACAAGAAAGCCTTAGGGGCTGTTAGGCAAAAAAATGACTAAAATGAGCATATGTGTAATTTGAGTTTTGCTACTTATTAAATTTGGCAGAGTTTTAGCTTTAAAATATTTTTTACCCCATTAAAATCGGATGTTGCATTGCCAAGTTTCGGCTATTTGAACTTGAGTGAACAAGGTGTCGAGAAATATGGTAACATTCGTTCGTTTCCTATTCTTATCCATGCATTTGAATTTAAATGTATTTTATTGTTTTTCAAGGTGCGATATGTAAAAAAATTACTAACAAAAATATTTACCTGGTAATTACAATCATAATTTAACATTTATTTACTTTATTATTATTTATATATACTTTATTATTATTTTTGCTTCAACACATTTATATTCTAGTATATTTATACTATATAATAATAAATATTTTGTTATGTTATTTATTAATTACTGTTTTGTGGTGTGTGGGGGTGTGTGTATATGGAGGGCTGATAGTTTGGGTGTGAGTGTATGTAAGGTGTGTGTGGAGAATGTAGGGGTGTGTGAGCTGTGTGACAGAGATTTTGCCTCAACAAGTGCAATTAATTTCTTTGAATAATTTATGGTGTTTTCATGTATATTTTATATGGTTTTTTTATGTCTTTTAATGTAAACATTGCAAATGTAATATTTCATGTAATTTGGCCCACGGGCCACGAATTTGAAATAAATTTAATCTGAATCTGAATCTGAATCTGAATTCCTCACCTGGCTATTATTAGTCATTTTTAAAATGCGTTTATTTCAAAATGGTAATTTTATCAGTAATTCAAGTTTTTTTCAGCCATTATAAGTCCAAATGACTTGAAACTTTGCAGAAAGGTGTATTTTAAATATAGATCTAGAGAAGTACAGAGCCCCCTTTTAACAAAACCCCTCCAAATGTGAAATATGGTGATTTTTTTCCCAAAAATGGCCAAATTTTGAACTTTTCGCATGAACACAATCTTAAAACTTGAATAACTAAGTGTATAAAAATCCAATATGGCCGCCGTTACTATGGCAACGGTGGATGCGGCGAAGAAAAAAATAGATTTTTGAGTTGAGAATTGTTATAGATATACACACCAGTGATGATTGTTTATCCAAAAAGTCCAAAATAGCCAAAAATGCCTTCTTGGCTACAATGAAAAGCTTTATGGTTCTCAACCCCCGATATATTTTTAGTATAGGCCCATGTAGTCATTTTGCCAGCAAAATTAAGTCTATATGGCCGCCGTTACCATGGCAACGGTGGATGCGGCGAAGAAAAAAATAGATTTTTGAGTTGAGAATTGTTATAGGTATACACACCAGTGATGATTGTTTATCCAAAAAGTCCAAAATAGCCAAAAATGCCTTCTTGGCTACAATGAAAAGCTTTATGGTTCTCAACCCCCGATATATTTTTAGTATAGGCCCATGTAGTCATTTTGACAGCAAAATTAAGTCTATATGGCCGCCGTTACCATGGCAACGGTGGATGCGGCGAAGAAAAAAATAGATTTTTGAGTTGAGAATTGTTATAGGTATACACACCAGTGATGATTGTTTATCCAAAAAGTCCAAAATAGCCAAAAATGCCTTCTTGGCTACAATGAAAAGCTTTATGGTTCTCAACCCCCGATATATTTTTAGTACAGGCCCATGTAGTCATTTTGCCAGCAAAATTAAGTCTATATGGCCGCCGTTACCATGGCAACGGTGGATGCGGCGAAGAAAAAAATAGATTTTTGAGTTGAGAATTGTTATAGGTATACACACCAGTGATGATTGTTTATCCAAAAAGTCCAAAATAGCCAAAAATGCCTTCTTGGCTACAATGAAAAGCTTTATGGTTCTCAACCCCCGATATAGTTTTAGTATAGGCCCATGCAGTCATTTTGCCAGCAAAATTAAGTCTATATGGCCGCCGTTACCATGGCAACGGTGGATGCGGCGAAGAAAAAAATAGATTTTTGAGTTGAGAATTGTTATAGGTATACACACCAGTGATGATTGTTTATCCAAAAAGTCCAAAATAGCCAAAAATGCCTTCTTGGCTACAATGAAAAGCTTTATGGTTCTCAACCCCCGATATATTTTTAGTATAGGCCCATGCAGTCATTTTGCCAGCAAAATTAAGTCTATATGGCCGCCGTTACCATGGCAACGGTGGATGCGGCGAAGAAAAAAATAGATTTTTGAGTTGAGAATTGTTATAGGTATACACACCAGTGATGATTGTTTATCCAAAAGTCCAAAATAGCCAAAAATGCCTTCTTGGCTACAATGAAAAGCTTTATGGTTCTCAACCCCCGATATAGTTTTAGTATAGGCCCATGCAGTCATTTTGCCAGCAAAATTAAGTCTATATGGCCGCCGTTACCATGGCAACGGTGGATGCGGCGAAGAAAAAAAAATAGATTTTTGAGTTGAGAATTGTTATAGGTATACACACCAGTGATGATTGTTTATCCAAAAAGTCCAAAATAGCCAAAAATGCCTTCTTGGCTACAATGAAAAGCTTTACCAAAACAGTAAAATGCCCTTGATTTTGATAAATCCAAGACTCCTTAATTGCTCATTCCTAACATTTCTGGGTATTATTTTTCAAGCGATTTTCAACCAGACCCTTGATTTTGATGAAAGATCCCCTTTTACCGCTACGGTTTGGGAGCTGACGGCATGCAGTACGCCTTCAGTTCCTAAAAGACCCACCTCCTCAAAATTACGAGGGAGCATACACACCAAAAACAAATTATGGTGTGCCCCCAGGTAATTTCCCAAAGAATAGGACGTGTGTAAATGTCAATTTGTTTGGAGTATATTTGTTTCGCCTTTTAGGCCTCTTTACGTATTAAAGTGATTGATCATGATTGTGGTGTAGCGCCACCTTGTGTTTAGAATCAGACAGGAAACAGAAAAATGGCAGCGAACCTGTGGTGTTTATCATACTTAATCAACCATCGTAATATCATCGTAAAATCCTGAGACGTATATTCGTCTCAGGTAAAATCATCGTTTAACTCAATCAAGTTTAACTACTATATTCTGAGTCCTTGTGTGATAATTGTTGCGTTTTGGGGTCGTTATGGTCTCTGCCCGTTCAATATGTTATGACAGACTTAATTTAAAAAATATTTACCGACGAAAAAAATCTATCGACGGGAAGTCTTGTTATGCTCTTACAAACTTTGAAAAAATCAAACATTTTGGTGAACAAAATTGGCTATGCTTACTGTTGCCCCATTTCAAAAGTACAGGAAGACCACCACAGTCATGACAGTGTGGAGGTCACCTTTCCAGATATCCTGTCTAGAAGTAGTAATGGATGCCACCAGTGCTAAAGTCAATGAATTGTTTAAAACGAATTAATCAATTCGATATTATAGATAACGGGCTGAAAATGAGGTAGTTTCGTAAAATTCTTTTATTTAAAAAAAAAAACGGATTGGTCAATTGTCAAAATTCAAAAAGTATAATATTATGATAGCTGATCTGCATCTCTTATTTATTTATAGTTTGTTTTTGTGTTAAAATACCCAAAAAAAATCAATTTCCGACGATTCAGTTCTAGCAGGGACACCCTGTAAGATTCCGGATAACGAAAAATCCAGTAATTAACAAAAAACAAACCAAAAAACCAAAACACAAAAAAGGCAACAAGAAACGAAAAGCCCACATCAATGATAATTATTATTATACTGTTCTAAGAATTAATATTTGAACCTTTTGCTCGTAAAAATAGACACTAGGATCCACAACATGCTCATCTATCAGGGGCATAGTCAGGGGCGTAGCAAGAGCATCAGGGGCCCATGGACAAGGAGCAGTACGGGCCCTTTTAACCAGGGCAGGATTTAGCCTACCTTATATTTATTGGAGGCCCCGAACTCACGTGCCAAGGAAGGTATGTGCACTCAAGTCAGGGGCCAAGTTTTGGTTTAACTAAATGGGGGACCAAGGGAAGGGGGACTAACATATTTTGTTCAATTCACTTTCAGACTATTTTGGCCCCAGATCAACATAAATTTTGGTATTTGAATGCGCGTGAAGCGCGGAAAATTTTACAATTTTGCCATATTTTGACCAAAAAACATGCTGTTATTGGGGTTAAAAGAAAGATGCATAGGGCAATTTTGGGCCCCCAAAATTTGGGGGCCCAAAATTGCCCCTGACCCGGGCCCATCTGGTATGGTTTAAAAATCCAGCCCTGCTCTCCATTATCAGCCCTTATTTAATTTTCGCTTTTGTGCTCGGGGCCCCTGAACCCTCGGGGCCCATGGACTTCGTCCACCCTGTCCCCCCCGCTTGCTACGCGCCTGGGCACAGTTGTTTAACCCCAATACATTTGTACATTCATTGAATGACCTTTGAAAATTTGGGTACTAAAACTCATACTCTGCAACTTGAGGTCAAATGTTGCACTATGATTGTTTATTGAGGTTATTGAACTATGTCATTGGGATAAATCCATTGTGATCCATAGTGAGACTTATCTTGCCTTTCCTCATATTTCACAGAAGCTGAATTTGGTTTTCGCCTACGACTCAGCAGAGGCGGCAGGACAAGACATGTCTAGCACCTGCACCAAAGCTTGCTGTGATTGGATCGTAGACAACGTCAAGGAACTGGATACCAAGATCAATGGTGTCATGATAGAGAACGGTCTTTCTGGAGACAAGCACACGTCTACCATCAATGCTCTCTTTGGGCGTGGTGTTTCAGTTGTTGCCAGAGCCTCAATACCCAATAGCTTAATTGAATCGGTATTGAAACTCAAGGCTGAGAAGCTGATAGGTGGAATAGGTCGAGATCACCAACTCAAAGCCATGCCGTCTTCGGTTGTAATCGGTAATGTTCCCAATATGATAGCCGCCATGTTTGCCGCTTTTGGTCAAGACTTGGGCTCCGTTGTGGAATGCTCTCAGGTATTTTTAAATATTCAAAAAGGTCAATATGTGGGGTATGTAGATGTTGAATTGAAAATGCCCAGTCTTGCCATTGGAACTGTAGGAGGCGGTACAGCATTGCCGACACAATCGCAATGTTTAGCGATGGTTGGTTGTCAAGGGGAACCAAATTCAAGCCGCAAATTGGCTGAGATTATCGCCAGTGTGTGTCTAGGGGCAGAGTTGTCTCTGTTGGCATCAAACATCAAATATCGAGGGTTGAGAACAAGAAAGCCTTAGGGGGCTGTTAGGCCAAAAAAATGACTAAAATGAGCATATGTGTAATTTGAGTTTTGCTACTTATTAAATTCGGCAGAGTTTTAGCTTTAAAATATTTTTTACCCCATTAAAATCGGATGTTGCATTGCCAAGTTTCGGCTATTTGAACTTGAGTGAACAAGGTGTCGAGAAATGTGGTAACATTCGTTCTTTTCCTATTCTTATCCATGCATTTGAATTTAAATGTATTTTATTGTTTTTCAAGGTGCGATATGTAAAAAAATTACTAACAAAAATATTTACCTGGTAATTACAATCATAATTTAACATTTATTTACTTTATTATTATTTATATATACTTTATTATTATTTTTGCTTCAACACATTTATATTCTAGTATATTTATACTATATAATAATAAATATTTTGTTATGTTATTTATTAATTACTGTTTTATTAAATTAAATTCTTTAGTGCATCTGTGGTGTGTGGGGGTGTGTGTATATGGAGGGCTGATAGTTTGGGTGTGAGTGTATGTAAGGTGTGTGTGGAGAATGTAGGGGTGTGTGAGCTGTGTGACAGAGATTTTGCCTCAACAAGTGCAATTAATTTCTTTGAGTAATTTATGGTGTTTTCATGTATATTTTATATGTTTGTTTTGATGTCTTTTAATGTAAACATTGCAAATGTAATATTTCATGTAATTTGGCCCACGGGCCACGAATTTGAAATAAATTTAATCTGAATCTGAAACTGAATCTGAATTCCTCACCTGGCTATTATTAGTCATTTTTAAAATGCGTTTATTTCAAAATGGTAATTTTATCAGTAATTCAAGTTTTTTTCAGCCATTATAAGTCCAAATGACTTGAAACTTGGCAGAAAGGTGTATTTTAAGTATATAGATCTAGAGAAGTACAGAGCCCTTTTTTAACAAAACCCCTCCAAATGTGAAATATGGTGATTTTTTCCCAAAAATGGCCAAATTTTGAACTTTTCGCATGAACACAATCTTAAAACGTCTCAAAAACAAAAACGGAGCAAATTTTGTGAAAAAGGGGCTCTGTAATTCTCTTTATTATGCTTCAAACAGTTAAATATTGGTGGTTTCAGACTCATTGTTGTTTTAATTTTCCTTAAAAACTTGAATAACTAAGTGTATAAAAATCCAATATGGCCGCCGTTACCATGGCAACGGTGGATGCGGCGAAGAAAAAAGTAGATTTTTGAGTTGAGAATTGTTATAGGTATACACACCAGTGATGATTGTTTATCCAAAAAGTCCAAAATAGCCAAAAATGCCTTCTTGGCTACAATGAAAAGCTTTATGGTTCTCAACCCCCGATATATTTTTAGTATAGGCCCATGTAGTCATTTTGCCAGCAAAATTAAGTCTATATGGCCGCCGTTACCATGGCAACGGTGGATGCGGCGAAGAAAAAATATAGATTTTTGAGTTGAGACACCAGTGATGATTGTTTATCCAAAAAGTCCAAAATAGCCAAAAATGCCTTCTTGGCTACAATGAAAAGCTTTATGGTTCTCAACCCCCGATATATTTTTAGTATAGGCCCATGTAGTCATTTTGCCAGCAAAATTAAGTCTATATGGCCGCTGTTACCATGGCAACGGTGGATGCGGCGAAGAAAAAAAATAGATTTTTGAGTTGAGAATTGTTATAGGTATACACACCAGTGATGATTGTTTATCCAAAAAGTCCAAAATAGCCAAAAATGCCTTCTTGGCTACAATGAAAAGCTTTATGGTTCTCAACCCCCATTATATTTTTAGTATAGGCCCATGTAGTCATTTTGCCAGCAAAATTAAGTCTGCACAAAGAGTAACGCAGCTGTTACAAATGCGTCTATAGCTAGCTATAGCAGTCAAGTTAGCTCAATCGATAAGGCGTTCGACTATGGTGCGAGAGGTTGCGGGTTCGAACCCTGGTGGTGCCTAGTACGCTCTCGTGGAAAATAATTGAGTTAGCTTGAAATTCCCCTGGACAAGGAACTTACTGCTAATTTGTATCGTTGTAACCCGTACGAAACTCGGGGAGCTGATCCTGGTTGCGATGGTTATTTGTGGAATGTCTAGGGTGTGCGCTCTTGAAGCAGCAAAGTCCCTGATTTGTTGTTTAATGGTTTATGGAATGATGTGGGGCCGTAGTGGTCAGCGACAACCTGTAAAGTGTGCTGAGGCTTGTGGATCAATGTCTAGGCGTTGTGCCTGTGCGTAGCGCACTATAAATCACTTCGCTTTTTTTTTCAAAACTATTAAAAATATGTGAACATAGAAAGATGAGTGGTTCATGTACGCGAATTTTGATACCTTATTCGTCCAATTTCGTTCAATATTAACAATAATTGAATGTAATAGTTTCCTGTTGCCACCCGCTTATATTTGCCAATTTATTAAGGTTTCTGAAAAATCACAGTGTATTGATTTTAAAAGATTTGTCTTATCTTTCTGATGATTTACACAGTTTCTTGCCAATACAGGTAAGATTTATGGTAAATAATGAATTGTAAGCATTTCCTTCTCATTGTCTTCGACCGATTTTGTATTTCTTATACACAATAGCCAAACACTCTTTTGACTGTTTTAGGGTAAGAAAATACACATTTTCTCACTGATACGACCTATCTAACATTTCAAAACAGTGCACAAATGAAATTGTAGCTTATCAAAATAATGAATAATAAAAAGTGATTGCCTCCCATATTTTGAAGCAATTTAGTTTTATTTCTCAGCCTCATGAACTATAGAGGAATCACACTGATGTCAGTTGCAGCTAAGGTGTACAATAGGATCCTACTGAATAGAATCAGGGACCATGTTGATCATGTAATAAAAGTAACCAGGCCGGATTTAGACCAGGCAGAAGCTGGGCACAGCAAACGCATATCCTCAGTAGAATCATGGAGGCTTTCCATAGTTACCAACTTCCACTAACTATAACATTCATTGACTTCAAGAAAGCCTTTGATTCAATCAACAGGAAGATGATGTTTTCTGTTTTGCGGCACTATGGTATCCCTGAGAGCATCGTAAAGGCAATACGTGTACTGTATACTAATTCGCAAAGTGCCGTATTGGTAGATGGCAACATCTCGGATCCCTTCCTAGTGACTACTGGAGTATTGCAGGGGGCTGTTCTGGCCCCATTCCTATTCATTGTTCTCATCGATTATTTGATGACGATGGCTATCGAGGGGAATAACAGCGGTGTTGAAACACACCCGCGTCGCTCCAGGCGTTATCCTGCCAAGGTTTTGAACGACTTGGATTTCGCTGATGATATTGCCTTGCTTGAATCTTCCATCCCGCGGGCACAGGCACAGCTGACCAGAACAGCGGCTGCAGCAGAAAGCCTGGGTCTCATCATCAGTGTTCCCAAAACTGAGTACATGACCATCAACTGCAATCCTCAGCCACCACTCCAAGTATACGGAGAACCCATCAAGTATGTCACTGATTTTAAATATCTTGGTTCCATGATGGGCTCTAGCACCAGTGACCTCTCCCGACGGAAGGCGCTTGCTTGGTATGCATTTTGGAAACTGGAGCATCTGTGGAGAAGTCCAACAATCACTGTTGCAACAAAAGTCAAGCTGTTTAACACCACTTGTGTTACAGTATTGCTCTATGGCTGTGAGTCCTGGGTGATATCTACTGATATGGAAAATAAGATCAACGCTTTTGGTACATCATGTTACAGGATAATGCTGAACATCAAGCGCACCGACCATGTTAGTAATGAAAGGGTCTATGCCATCACCAACACTGTGCCTCTTATCAACTCTGTCAGATCACGACAACTACGATTCCTGGGACATATCCTGAGGATGCAGGAAGATGAACCATGCAGAAGATATGCTCTCTACACCCCATTACATGGTAAAAGAAGACCTGGAAGGCAAAGAACATCCTACTTGTCTTATGTGCAAAAACTGTTGGGGGATTTCGACAACTTTCTACTGCCAGATGCCATTGCCACTTTGGCTTCAGATCGTAGTACATGGAGAAACTTTGTAGTCGCCTGCTTCGCAGCCGAATGAAATGAAGTTTTATTTCGTATTTAGAAAATATATATATCATAAGCTTTAAAATGATATATTATTTGTGACCATCCCGGCATCTCAAACCGCTCGTAAAGTCGGCAAATTGTATTTCGAGTTACAGTCCAAAATGTGCATAAAACTTGTATTCATAATATACCTAATAATTCTCCTACAAGTTTCTCATTTTAGTCCAGTCAAACACCAATCTTTAATCCTATTGTTGAAGAGGATAATAAGCTTATACTTATAGTAAATAGCTTTAGTCTTTGTTTGCTTTGGCTAAATCCTGTTCAAGTGGTGGGTTAACCAACAATTAACAATGAGAGGACATTCCTGAACCTCGTTGACTTGGGAATGATTTGAAGTGACCGCCAATTATGACCATTTGATATTTGATACCAGCAATGTAGAAAAAGAGAAATATTGTAGCACCAAAATAATGTACACTTTTACTGAAGGAGCAAAGTTTAACAAGCCATAACTCCATAACTTGGATATCGTTTGAAGTCAAATGATATATCATTGTAAAGCTTATGATATATATTTTTTAAACACGGAAGAAAACAAAATTGACCAGGGGCCGACTTAACGAGTGTTTCGACGTGGATGGTCACATTTGACTTCACACGATATCCAGAAGCAGGGTTATGGTTTGTTGAACTTTTCTCCTTCAACAAAATGGAACTTTTTTCGGTTCTACGTGTGTCTCTTTTTCCACATTGCTGGTAATGGTAATAAATATCAAACAGTTATAATTGGCGGTCATTTTAAATCATCCCCAAGTCAACGAGGTTCAGGAATGTCCTCTCATTGTTAATGTTGGTTATACATACCTAGATAAAATACAATGCTTTGTAACCCACCACTTGAACAGGATTCGGCCAAAGCAAGCAAAGACCAGAGCTATTTAAGAATTCTATAGAAATAGATAGAAGCTTATTATCCTCTTCAACAATAGGATTATTGATTGGTTTAAAAAGTGTTTGACTAGCGCTATCAAAATGAGGTACATGTCGCACCAACTTGAGGTACCTATGAATACGACCTTCATGCACATTTTACACTGTAACTCAGAATACAAATTAGGACATTTACGGCTCATTCGTCGTGTACGGTTACATATTATTGATAGCCAGCTTATGCATGTTATGAAACACACCGGGCCAAATCCTGAATGGAAATCAAAACGCGTTTTGCAAGGGTTTATCGTGTAAATCACAACTAGTCATGACTATGCAGGACTTCACCAGCAACTTTGAAAGCCAGATTACTACAGATATTGCAGTTTTGGACTTTCCGAAGCATTTGACGTGGTACCGCATCAAAGGTTAATCCATAAGAGGCTCATAAGCTTGGTCATGGCATGAGGGGGAACGTACAGAAGTGGGTTAATGCTCTGCGTGCTAGCCATGCACTTCAACGGAAAAAGGTCAAGTTTTGAAATATTGTCTCAAAATATCAAGAGCTATCTTAAGAAATACTGAACCAATACTAGGCTTGCTTGTACTCATTTTAATGCATTTTTCATGCTGATTCCAAATATGGTCATAAAAATTTACATTTCTGAAATTTTTGAATTTTGATTTTTTTTTGTCGTCTGCAGTCGACACCCGCGTGAAGAGAGTTAATTAATTGCTCATTCCTAACATTTCTGGGTATTTTTTTCAAGCGATTTTCAACCAGACCCTTGATTTTGATGAAAGATCCCCTTTTACCGCTACGGTTTGGGAGCTGACGGCATGCAGTACGCCTTCAGTTCCTAAAAGACCCACCTCCTCAAAATTACGAGGGAGCATACACACCAAAAACAAATTATGGTGTGCCCCCAGGTAATTTCCCAAAGAATAGGACGTGTGTAAATGTCAATTTGTTTGGAGTATATTTGTTTCGCCTTTAAAGTTTTAGGCCTCTTTACGTATTGTGGTGTAGCGCCACCTTGTGTTTAGAATCAGACAGGAAACAGAAAAATGGCAGCGAACCTGAGGTGTTTAGGGTGCATACCACTAAATCCGCCTGTGAAGCGGTTTCCGGTAAAAGTTTATCACGACTATAGTCCCAACTTTACATAAAAATTGTGCAAAATCGGTACAATATTAACAATTTTAGTGTTGCAAATCGTGTTTTGCTAGAACTTGTGAATGTGATCTCTACTAATTTGAACAAAAACGCGAAAATTTGAGTGATGTTTACGATGATGAGCGCATGAACACACGAGGTCAAAACGCGGTTAGCAGTCGGACGTAAACACGGGAAAATCGGGCCTTTTTATATAGCGCTATTTTTCTCAAAAAGTAGACCTAAAATATGGTGTCATTTTCAGATATGTTATGCAGAATTTTGTTCTGATTAAGATGATATCAAATATATATTTCAAAGTAAGACGTAACTCGACTTATAGCCTAAAACGAAACCCCTATTTTGCACGTAAAGTCTATGGAAAGCTATTTTGTGGCATGTACCCTTTATACTTAATCAACCATCGTAATATGTGACGTGTCATGTCATAAGGAGACACTTTTGGGCAGGCTATCAATTTTGAGGTTTTTACATATCTTAAATAAAGAGATATTTTGCTCCACAACGCCGTTTTTCCCAATAAAATTGGACATTCCAAAGCGAAGATATTGAGTTCGTAAGTTATGGTATTAAAAATTGGAAATTGAGATATCGGCCTTTAAAAATATTATTGACAATGTTGAGAGTAGGAATTACCTCGAAAAATGTCTCGAGAAATACAAGATGCCAGCATGGACTGTAGTTATATTCCGGTCTGAAACTATCAGACAATATTTTAAACAATAATAACATCACAAATTCGCAACAAACCCAAATTGTGAAATAATCAGCCTGGGCAGATTTTTGGCTATTTCTCCATTTACGATCCTGCCCAAAAGTGTCTCCTTTTGACATGACACGTCACATATCATCGTAAAATCATCGTTTAACTCAATCAAGTTTAACTACTATATTCTGAATCCTTGTGTGATAATTGTTGCGTTTTGGGGTCTTTATGGTGCGTTATTTTAAGTCCCAGGTTTTGGCTGCATTTTATACTGATAGGGAAAGTCCTGTCTCACGGCATCTACAGAATTTGGCGAGTTTCGTGATGAAAAGTAGGCCTACCCTACAGAACGGTTGTTCATAAAAACTTTTTGTTCCGCAGGAACTATATTTTCAGATTGATCAAAACACCCAGTACCAGTTCTCATCATATCCTGTTTGTAAAACTTACTTGAAGCGTGAATTATATGTGTGAGAAAGAGACTGTTAAGAGGTAAAATGATGTCTCTTGTACACTAGGTTGTCAAATAGTTGATTGGTTTTATACGCCGTAGAAGTGACGTAGTTAATCGGATTAACTACCATAGCAATAGATTAATACAATTTTGACTATACCGCCCTGCACTACAACGTTAACGCGTTACCGATGCATTGAACCATAGATGTCAAAGAAAGACTGATCACTTGCACCTGTAAGATTAGTATCTTTAAAAGGAGCGGTATTGTATTCAATCTATGTGTGCTGACCTACACAGGTGATTAGTGTAATCTGCTTGTAGTGCGGAGCGATCTGTTCAAAAATTGTATTCATCTATTGCTATGGTAGTTGATCCGATTATGACGTCACTTCTACAGCGTGTAGTCATGAAAGTGCATGGAGGTCAGGAGATGTAACCGAGACAATTATCTTCTGTTTATTAGGTAACAAGGCATCTCATTGGTCCTGCTGTTTTACATCACAATGGCCGAGTTCACAGTTCATTGACTTTTATCTGTATTAGCTATTGGATCTTGGGATGTGACAGCAAAGTAATGACAGAAATACAATACTCTCATACCCAAAGCCAACAAACATTTTTTACCATTTAAATTTTGTAACTTTGCCTTGCAGAGATTCGGCTCAAATTTATAAACTGGCAATGATTAATGTGTACTCACTTTCACGTATTTGCCCTAAAATGAACAGTGAGGGCACTGCCCTTCGGTGGGAGTTCACCAAGGAAATCAGGTCCACAACTAGCATCTATGCATACTAAACTGCATACATGCACTATAGTATTTTTGTGAATGATGATTGAAGTAAACAAATACTTGGTTTCACTTGTCAATAGATTTTTTATTCATGATAATTATGCATGATGGTTTAAAGTATAACATAATTTCCCTGTGCATCATTTAAACCATGATATATCAAACATTATCAAAAGTGTTTCATTAGCACCGTGCACTATAAGATAAATCTTGAAAGTTTCACATGATTTTAAGTCTTCCACAGAAGCTCACAGTATTATATAAAATTGTCCCAGCCAGTGTGAGACGTATTGGAATACACCAATTTTGGCTAATAAGGTCAAAATGTCGGTGTCTGAACTGAATTAAGTACGTTTTCAGTACAACTAATGGATTTTACCACTTGTTTTGTTGATGTTTTAGACCTTTTTAGCATACTAGTTTAATACAATTATTACGCGAGTACACCGGTCCCATGCAAGCCATTTAACAACTGCTTTATTATGTGTTTCTACACCCCATAAGTAGTTCGACTAATTCAGCTAAATTATATCAATGTTAATCGTTTCAAGCAAACACAAATGATTCATTTCATCCTTATTTGTTTGTTTTTTTGATACATTTATACATTTTTTCAACAACATTACAAAGAAACCAGCAATTGAGCCAATCACTGGTTCCAATAGTGTCATTTCTCGGATGACTTTTAACAACCATGACAACTAATGCTGCACATACACAGCAGCAAATGAAACAAAGTTTTCTATGTGTGTTAAAAAATACTGTCTGGTTTAATAGGAAGATTAAACGAGAACTTACCTTAGTTCGAAGTTTGATCCTTATTTTATGAAGATATGGTGAGTGGAGGAATAAAATGAGAATAGAAACACCGCGTGCGAATCAGCCTTGAAAGTAATGAGGCTAGCTTGATAATAATAATATAAAAACCAAACAGGTAACCTCACAAAAGGTGTGTTGTCTTGCTTATTGCATATTTATGAAGACTTGGGTATGGGAGGGAGGGCATTTTATTCCTCCACTCACCATATCTTCATAAAATAAGGATCAAACTTCGAACTAAGGTAAGTTCTCGTTTAATCTTCCTATTTTATTTCGATATACGTGTCGAAATAAAAGGAGACTTTAAAGCAAGTCTAGCCTCATAGCACAACAACAAACTGAAAACAATGGTAAGTTTTCACCAACAAGAAGTCTTTAATCATACATGCAAAAGTACATCAGAGTATTGTCCTTCTTGGACAACTTGTCTTGTAATATCAACCATTACCAATTTTTTGCTTGTTTATACACAATACATGTTTACTTTTTAATAAACATAGTAAGAGCCTTGGGCTACTTGTAGAATGTAGAGTTTCTTTGTTTTCTTTACGTGTTTTACTCCAACACAGCATTAGCAAATTCACTTTGTTTCACAACAGGCTTATTGTAATGTTGCTGGAAAGTTTTTTCCCCAGACCATCCTGCTGCAGCTAGTATATCTGTAATAGGTACATGTCTAGAGTTTGCCGCAGAACAAGATGCTGCTCGTGTTGAATGTGACTTGAATACCTCTATATTGACACCTGCTGCTTTCATAGTACGTTTTATCCAGCCTGAAATAGTGTCCTTAGTAACTTTACCATGTGGCTTTCTAAAACTAATCAGCAATTGCTGCTCATCTCCTCTTAAACTTTTAGTAACCTTAATATAGTGCTGAAGCACTGAAAGCACACATACACGTTTATCTACATTATATGATTTGAACTCAATTTTCATTCCTACATTACCAGGCCTAGACTGTTTAAGCAATTTTGAGCAATAAAATGTTATGTCGTTACTGTGAACCACCATGTCTTCTAAATTTAACATGTGAAGTGTCTGTACTCTTTGCCCTGTAGTCAATGCCATCAGCATTGTAAGTTTGAATGTCAAATCTCTCAAACGCAATTGATTGGTTGGATGTAGAGATTTCAAATAATTCAACACAATTGTGACATCCCAAACTTCACTGTATCTTGGTAATGTAGGACGAATTTGAAATACACCCTTAATAAATCTTGTTATTAAGGGATGAGTAACAGCTGTGTGAGCTCCTGGTATAATAAGAAATGTAGATAGTGCACACCTACATGTATTCATAGCACTATAACTTAAATTGAAATTGCTGAACTGTTCAGTAAGAAAACTGAGAACAGGGCCTACATCCGATTGCATAGGATTTATAGTGCCCCATCTACTGCAAAAGTCAAGCCATCTTGTAATATACACATGGTACTGTTTAGCTGTTGAGGGTCGCCATGATTGCTCAATAATGAGCAACGCCTCCTGCGGAACTCCTTGCTCTTGCAGTGATCTCCGGACAATCTGCAACACAAAAGGCGTAATTTATGAGTGAGTGGGTGTTTTACCCCTGATATGGGCTGAGAGATGACACCTTTGGGCAAGAGAATGGGCTGGGCAACCAGCATGTGCAATACTTTAGCAAACCATGGCTGAGTAGGCCATTTAGGGAGTATAATAATGCCTTCTGCTTTTTCCATTTCTATTTTCTGGAGGCAAGTATAGATCAAACAGAATGGAGGGCAAGCATAAAAGAAAAAATTTCCCCAATTGACTGTAAATGCATCAGTCGCTTCAGCATCTGGGTCAGGTTTCCATGATATGTACTTGGTTACCTGCTTGTTCAGTCTAGATGCAAATAGGTCAATATCTGGCTGACCTAGCCGACTGCACAGTTCATCAAAAACACCCTTGTCCAGCATCCATTCCGTTTGATCTTGGAATTTGCGGGACCTTTGATCTGCGATTACATTATACTCTCCGGGTAAATAAGATGCGGACAGCCACATATCATGCTCAATGCACCACTGCCATAGCTCCTTTGCCAAAGCATTGCACCCAGTTGAACGAGTACCCCCCATATTATTGATGTAAGTCACCGCTGTTTGGTTGTCACATTTAACATGAACATGTTTGTTTTTCATTTGTTTACAAAATGCTCGCACCGTAAAAAATGCAGCTAGCAACTCCATGGTGTTAATGCCTGATGACTCAAACAACTGCTGTTCCTGGGCATTCCATTTACCACCAATCTCATCAATACCATTTGTACCACCCCATCCTAAGCCACTGGCATCACTTTCAATCTGTATATCTGCATTAGGTACCTGAACCTGTGCCCTAGTTGTTTCCTGATCAATGTTGCAAATCCACCAATCCAGATCATTTCTAGCAGATTGTCCCAAAACAGTTTTTGCCTCAAAATTACCAGCATTATGCTTGAGAGATACAATTTTTGTAATTTCCAAAGCTCTGTAATGCAGTTGGGCATATTGAACTGCAGGGGATGCTGCGACTATTTTCCCAACAACTTCAGCTATTTGTCTAATGCTTGGTTTTTGTTTACGCAAGAGTTCAATACACCTGTTCTTAATATCAAGTCTCTTGTCTCCTGTTAATGACACTGTCATGTCACATGAGTTTATCACAAAGCCTAGGAATTTAATTTGTTGTGTTGGCTCAAATATTGATTTTCTTGGGTGAATAATAAACCCCAGCTTAGACAAGACATTGGCTGTGTGGTGCACTGCCTGTTCTGCTTCCTGTTTTGATGGAGCAATAATGAGGGTATCATCTATGTACCCAACAATACAGTAACCTAGGCTCCTCAATTTGGAAAAAGGTGGTTTTAACACTTTGGTAAATAGCCTTGGAGCTGAGGAAAGTCCATTTGGTAGAGCTTTATACTGATATAAAACACCATTCCAAAGAAATTTCAGATATTTCCTATGCTGTTTTGATATGGGAACTGAATAATAGGCATCTTTGAGGTCGATTGAAGCCATGTAGCAATCATGAGAAATTAGCTTTCTTGCAACTTCAAATGTATCCATTTTAAAGTGCTGATAGGTCAAGTATTTATTTAATTGGGATAGATCTAGTATCATACGTCTACCTCCGTCCTTTTTGGGACGTGAAAAAATATTTGACCAAAAATCACCCTCTTCTGGTTGAGTACGTTCAATCACATCCTTCCGTAATAAGGATTTCACTTCCTCATCAATTGCATTTGTTTCCATTTCTGACAAATTATATGGATGTGGCTTAACAGTTTGATAAGGGGCAATTCTTTAAAATCTAATCTATAGCCTTTAACTGCCTCTATAATCGAAGGATCCGATGTATATTTATACCATTCAGATACACATGACTTCAATCGACCACCTACTATACTTGCATCACTGCACTCACCTACCTCTGCAGGTTTTACTACTGGCTTGGTCTGGTTTGAGTAGAGGGTGCTTTCCCTCTGTTGTACAGTTTCTGGGGAGGCAATGTCTGGCGCCACTGCGGTTGCTGATATCCCTGACGGTACAGCGGTTGCTGGCGGTAGGGTGCCTGCATCTGGGGTGATCTGTTCCCTAAAAAAGGTCCAGGGCGATACTGTCCCTTCTCTGATGAAAGTTGGATTGGGGCATGCCTTGAGAAGAATAGGGGTGGAACCTTGATTCTTCCCGAAAGCCTTATATGGCTTCCCCTGTTTTGTGCACATCATGACAGCTTTTTTCTCCTCTGTAATATCTTTCACATTACGTTGGAGATCATCTCCAAACAGGAAATCTGACCCAGTTTGAGTCTGGCACAAGTGGCCATAGGCCGGGTTTAGTTGAGGTTTAATGTGGTCCTTCCGAGCATTGCTCAGTTCATAGTTTGCATTGCACAGCAGTGCAACCACCTCTTCCAGCTCTGATGTAAGCTTGTCATCCCCAATGAAGCGCATAAGAGCACACATTCCACCAGTTAAAGAATTCTGGATTCTTTGTAAGCGTATGTCAAATGCACGTGTCTTAGGAGTCATTGATGCCCAAATGGGCGGATTTACCTTGGGCGATTTAAGCCGAGACAGGTTGGAGGGTGCGATATGTTTTGCAAGTAACTCTGCGATCTTGTTTTCTTTCAGTTTCATCTCCAACATGGTATTGATCTCTGTTGTCAATTCCCCATTAAGAGGAGGCCCCACCTCCGCAACATCGGCAAATTTCCTTGCAAAGCCCGTGGGCTTTGCTGCTGGAGGGGGTGTATCTTTAGACACGTTTTGTTTCTCAGACTCTTTCACCAAGTCACTAATAGTGCTCAGCACCTGCTCATTTAGTTCCTCTGGGGCAGCAATAGCACCAGTGCTATCATCATAAGCATGAGTTTCACTCATAGCGTCACTGGTCATATCCATGACATCATGTTCACCCCCGCCATAATATCCATAATTTGGATAAGCATTTTCACACTGTTCACCGCTCATTGAGTCGGAGTCATGGTACATATACTGCATATTACTATTGCTAGCATATTCTTTCTCTATCTTGTCAATTCTGGCTGTAAATTCAGCCTTTTGCTCACGTGAATCTCTATGCATCTGGATCAAGAGTTTCTCAATTGAACCCAGTCTATCAGTTTCAGTATCACCAGTCTTAGAACTAGTATTGCCCTGGGGCTGCTGTTTGCCTGGCTTCTTCTTAGGCACAGCCGAAGGAACTGGCAAATCTTTTTTGCTTGTTTTGCCCTCACCACGTGTAGAGCTATGCTTGTTGGCAGCTGCCGATTGTATCGACGCTGACTTAGGCGACATACCTGTCGAATTCTGCTCCGCCATTCTCACGTGCGATAAAAGTGGATGAAAATGATCCTATTTCGCCGTGATAGCGTAAACTATATAAATAGCGGCTCTCCGACAATGTCAAATAAAACGACAAAACTGTTTTTGTCAAAGAAATGTGATTTTGGACCGCAAAAATCGTCAAATTATTCGGAGCTCACAGCTTCCGACGCGGTCCCAATGCACAGCAAATGTTTCTCTGATTCGCACGCGGTGTTTCTATTCTCCTTTTATTTCGACACGTATATCGAAATAAAATCACTACTGCATGTATATAATTATATAGTTAGTTAGCTTTGCATCAAAATGTTCTTGTATAGTACTGGATGGACTGGACTAATACATATCATATGTGACCGTACAGCACGAATGAGCCGTAAATGTCCTCAATTGTTTTCTGAGTTACAGTGTAAAATGGGCATGAAGGACTGAAGGTCGTATTCATAGGTACTTCAATTTGGTGCTACGTGTACCTCATTTAATGAGATACACGTAGCACCAAATTGAAATACCTATGAATATGACCTTCATGCCCATTTTACACTGTAACTCAGAATACAATTGAGGACATTTACGGCTCATTCGTGCTGTACGGTCACATATTACAAAAATGATTGAAAATCAATGCCGATGAGTCAAGAAAGAGTAGAGTTATTGTTTTCAATACCAGTAGCCCAGTAGCGGAACTTTGTCCTTTTTAAGGACTCTTCTTGTTTTATTTTTAGTACGGTTAAGATTATTTTATATCTGGCGAAGTAATATAAAGTCGCACACAGTCGGACTTAAATCACTTATTACCGGTCTTAAATTAGGTCGGTAATAGTATCGGATATAAGTGGCAGTGTGAATTAGCGTCGGATATATCCGACGTAATGTGCTTTAAATCCGACAATTTGTTCACACAGTCGGACTTAAATTACGTCGGTAATCGGATAGTCGGGTATCTACCAGGTTTTAATGTGCATCCCCCCAGGACTCTACCAAACCAACTTTTTAAGCTTCCTTTTATGGTCCTATAACACATTCAAGATGTTAACAAAAAATATTTCCCGGCACTCCGGCCATGTTCAAGGATAAAGGTCAACACAGTGGTCAAATTTCAAAGTTGCTCAAATCTGGTTAACAAGCACACCAAATTATTCCTCACATTGCAAGGATTCAGAAAAAGTATAATTTGACATACCTGCGACATACCGTTCTTGAGTTATAAGCAAAAAGGTCAAATTTTGGGCGGTGGTCAGTTTTTTGGCCACACAGGGGCCAAAAATTAAAAATGCTCCGATTTCAACGCAAATGGTCTCAAATTGCTCGTCATGCAAAAGAAAGTCAAAAAAGGAATCGTTTGCACTGTCTAAAATGCTTTGTTATTGATAAAATTTGCCATAAAGGTAAATCCCCCCATTACAGCCTATTGACCACAACCTATGTTGTGATGTTTCCTAGGTAACGAAACATCCTACATGGTTACAACTATTCCTTATACCATAGTGCACTCTAAGAAGGTCGTTAACAATGCCCTATTTTAATAACAATTAGAGACATGCTAATGAGGAATTGTCACTTCCAGATTTAATATTCGTTGGTATAAAGCCTACATCTCGCAACGCTTCTGGACAATGTTCCGTTTTGACGTGACGCATGACACAGAAGAACGTGAACTTTTTCACGTCGTGTTTAGGTAAATGCAGTAATTACAACGATTTTATTTATTACAACGATACCATTACAATACGATTTCGATTAAACTTAAACGGTTAATGATCACCACTATTTCTCCTTTGACAGTTAACAGTGGTTGTTCACATTTTTACACAGTTCTGTTTACAATGATTAAGCCTACACGGTTGTTTTGATAATTTACATAATTTTTAATTCTAAACCTTACAATACCAACAGCCATCCCACTTATATACACATATATTTGTTAGCTATTTTTAAGTTAGATTTTCTTTTCTGTATCAAATTTTTCATCTTTTTCTGCCTTTTTGTGGTAATTTTTATTTCATAAACTGTACATTTGTGTGCAAAGTGAAGGTGCTATTTACATAATATCTTAAATTTAATTTAGCCCAATAATGTGATTTATGTAGTAGCTTGAAAGTTTCCTTGCTATATGTTACTCATTTTATGATGTTTTAATGCCATTATACAAGTGTCTACACCTCGTAAAGATGCAAACAAGATTCAAGATAAATAGCGCCATCAGTGTTCAACTTTGCTTTAAAATGAATACAGTTCTACATATCATTAAACAACAGTGTCTAGCGCATAGCATCTGTTGTTTACAAAATGACGGCAAAATGCGCAACCTTTTGCAAACCTTGAAACATCTAGGGAAAACTCGAAACAATTTGTTTCATTTTCAAATTTCAAATATCAGATCATATTATAGTAAACAGCGTAAACAGCGTAAACAACATTATTGCAGCGTAATCAAACAAACCAAATATGACCAAGTTATCAAGTTATAAATTATTTTCAAGAAGAAAGAAACCCTTGTCCATGAAGTAGCTTAAAGGAATAATGTACGATTTGCATTAAAAATAGATCTTTATTTTCCCCCAAAATATTGTTGGTTTTCACTATCAGATATCTATTTAAGCCAGTAATGTGTGATTTTCTCCACAGCTACGCCATCGATTTTTCTCGAATTTCTACTTTTTGCATTATCATAACGCCCAGTGGTGAACTAATATACCACGTGAAAGACTAAACCTGAAGTGCTTTACAGTAAAATTTAAGTTTTCATATTAAGGTGGTACTACACCCCTTGATAAATGTGACTATTTTTGCATTTTTCTCAAAAAATAATAACAAACTGGTAACAAAGGTTATGTATATTACAGGGGCAAGGAATCCAGTAAATACTACACTGGAATTTAAGTGACTCAAGACAAGCGGTACGTTATTTATGATAAGAAAAGAGGTACATGTACCGCTAGAATGTACATCATTTCTTAACATTATATAATGAACCATTTGTCTTGAATCACTGAAATTTCATGAGTGAAGTAATTGCATTCCTTGTCTCTATTGGCCTACATAACTTTTGTTACCAGTGCGTAGTTATTTTTGAGAAAAATACAAAATTAGTCACAACATTTATCATGGGGTGTAGTACCACCTTAATCCGGAGATCTCCAGGCAAGTTTTATTCCGAGTTCACCGATCATAGAACCATTCAGTTCAGAAAAACATATTTGATAACACATCAAAATCCAAGTAGTGGAACATTGCCTAATTTACACAAATCCAAAATGGCCGCCTATGTAGGGGTGAAATTTTTAAGTTTGTCAAAACTTGTTTAAAAAAAAAAGAATTCAGAAAAAGTATAGTTTGACCAGTCTCCGACTTATAGTTCTTGAGTTATAGGCAAAAAAGTCAAAGGTCACATAATTTTTGGGGCCCAGGTGCAGGTGTTTTATAATTAAGGGGGTACTACACCCCTGGCCAATTTTGTGCCTATTTTTGCATTTTTCTCAAAAATCATAGCGCATTGGTGACAAAAGATATGTATATTATAGGGGCACGGAATACAACTACTGCACTGAAAATTCAGCAACTCAAGGCAAGTAGTTATTGATTTATTGATCAAATATTGGTTTTCCCTCATTTTTGACTGTAACTCCACAACTGATGAGTGTGATGAAATAAAATTTCCAGTGCAGTAGTTGTAGTCCTTGCACATAATTATCTTACTTGTCACCAATGCGGTATAATTTTGGAGAAAAATGCAAAAATAGGCATAAAATTGGGCAGGGGTGTAGTACCCCCTTAAAATATGCTCCAATTTTAATCCAACTGGTCTCAAATTGTTCCTTTGGCAAATATAAATCAAAATGAGAAAAGATGCATTGTTTTGGATGTTTTGTTACATAGGTAACATCACAAAATAGGTCAAGGTCAACACGGTTCAATGGAATTAGATCTACTTTGCCATGATACGAAGGTAACAAACCACCTGAGATATGGCAAACTATTCTTTTTATCAAATGTTTTTGCAAGCGGAACAATATGAGACCATTTTATCATAATCAGAGAATTTTTCAGCCTTATTTACAACATAACTCAAGAACCACAGGACCTTCAAAAGTGTATCTGTGATATTTGAATCCTTCTACAGTGTGTAGAAGGATTCAAATATGAAATGATCAATGCAATTTTTGCCAAAACTCACTACCATTCCCGGGATACTGCTGTAAACGACCCAATTGCAACAGTTGAAAAAAGTTACTAACTTTTGGGATATTATATCAATTGAAATCTATTTTGCTGCAAAAATGACTGCATGGGCTCCTAGAATATATTGAATGTTGGGAACCAGAAAGCATTAACTAACAATTGTTTTCATTGTGAGTTCAGCCTTTGTTGGTCTCAGCCCTCGATATTTTTATGTTATTATCCTGTTATGGGGCGATTGCGACCAAATCTGTCATGGGAGCTAGCATGTGAATTTGAAACCAATGAAGCCAACAGAGACAACTCTGCTCCCAGACACACACTGGCGATAATCTCAGCCAATTTTCGGCTTGAATTTGGATCCCCTTGACAACCAACCATCGCTAAACATTGCGATTGTGTCGGCAATGCTGTACCGCCCCCTACAGTTCCTATGGTAAGACTGGGCATTTTCAATTCAACATCTACATACCCCAAATCTTGACCTTTCTGAATATCTAAAAATACCTGCGAACATTCCCCAACGGAGCCCAAATCTTGACCAAAAGCGGCAAACATGGCGGCTATCATATTGGGAACATTACCGATTACAACCGAGGACGGCATGACTTTGAGTTGGTGATCACGAAATACTGCAAAGCCCCGTACCAACTCATCAGCTGTGAGTTTCAAACCAGATTCAATTAAGCTATCTGGTAACGAGGCTCTGGCGACAACGGAAACACCACGCCCAAAGAGAGCATTCAGGGTAGACACGTGCTTGTCTCCAGAAAGAACGTTCTCCCCTAAGACACCATTGATCTTGGTATCCAGTTCCTTGACGTTGTCTACGATCCAATCACAGCAAGCTTTGGTGCAGGTGGTAGACATATTTTGTCCTGCCGCCTCTGCTGAGTCGTAGGCGAAAAACACATTCAGCTTCTGTGAAATATGAGGAAAGACAAGACAAAGGGATAAGTCTATTTTAAGAGCAAAAAGGTTCAAATATTTAAGATCAGTATGTTTAATAATTATTGATGCAGGTTTTTTTGTCTTTTGGGTTTTTTGTTTGTTTCGTTTCTTGTTTTCTTGTGTGAAAACTACAAACAAAGATGATACAACATGCTAACATGCATAACCTTTATTTTACTTTAAAAAACCGATTTTTCATCTCAAAACTAAAACGCACTCATTCACTCTTAATGGAGAATCTTGTTTCCGGTTAAACAACGAATTATAATCGAAGGCAGAATTAAAAAGATTGGATTGCGTCTGAGGTCACCTCAGAAACGATTTGTTTACGAGATGCTGTGATGGTCGATTTTCTGAACGCGGCAGGAAAACAGCGTGCTTTGTCCTACAAACATAGAAACCATCTCAAAAAGATCTTAATAAGAAACTTTCTTTCTTGAAGGCGTTATGTCAACAATTCCTACAATGTTGCTTTTTTGCCTTGTTAAAGTACCGTAATTTTTCGCTATTTTCTGCGATACCCTTTATCCCGCCTTTTCTCCGATGAAGGCACTAGATTAATCAACCTTCCTGTTACGTGCTACTATTAAAGTTGCCAATCAAGGGTCGCACTAGTAAGTTTGATTGACGGTCACGTCAGACACAAACTAGTCTTTTTAATTCTGGTAACACACAACGTTTTAAAAACGTTTATAAAACGTTTGGTACGTTCTAAAAACGTTTTAAAACGTTTTGTGTTTACCGCCCGTACTGTACTTCGTTCTCAAAACAAGACGGTCTAAATTCCTTGTTCATATAAACCATGGAAATACAGCTATAGGTGGTATAGCATCCTCCTTAGCTGGAACTCCTCACCAAATCATTTAAGGAACTTTAATTCCACACAATTTAAGAACTATTTAAGACACATCTTTTTGCTTGATTTCTATTGTTTTCATGTTTTTTCATTATGTCTGCTGTTTGTTTCTGCGCTTTGTAAACTTTTGAAAATGCGCTTATAATGAAGATTAATGAAAATTAACATAACTTCACAATTATTGTTAACTTTTTAAAAATCTGCCATACAAACAGATTAATGTACAATAGCAATACCTCCTCTTCGATGAAGAAATCCAAAGATTTTAACTGAGCTCTCTTAGATACCGATGCCACGACTTCGTTAAGGATTGGTAAAGAGCTCTGAATCCATCCTCCAACTCGTTCCGCATCTTCTGCACTGTTGCAATAAAACGTCGGAGTTCTAGTGATCCGCTGCCGATACGCATGTGCCTCAACTCCACCGGCTTTATTCAAAAGAGCAGCACCTCTTGAAGCAGAAGCAAGAAGAGTACCTTCTGTCGTAGACGCTGGAACAAGAAATGTACCACTTGCGTACTTTCCATGAATGTCAATCGGACCAACGACACCAACAGGTATGCGAATAACACCAACGGCATTTTCTATGTTAGCAATAAGATGTTCTTCGTCAAATGGGTCGTTTGGCTCCCACCAACCATCTAGGCTACTAAGAGAAGATTTGGTAAAACGTTCAGCCCATTGACGTCTAGCATCGGCTGCCTGTTGACTATAATCGCCTCTGTGAAAAAAAAAGTACAAAAGAAACGATGTAATTTTTACATGTATAGGCTTAAAATGCATGGTTTTAGTGATTTTGGCCATTTTGGCATCTTTGGAATTGCCCAAATACGACATAAGGCACATTATACTAGTAAGATTATAAACGAGTGGAATCATGTCTTTTCATTGTCACAAAAATATACTTCGTGTTCTAAAGTGCACAAAAAGTAACGCAGCTCTTATAAATACGCAGAATAGCCTCAGAACTAATACTTGTTTTCACCATATTTCAACACAGACAGAAAGATGATTTATTTACGCGCATTTTGATACCCCATTGTCAACCGTCGTTTAATATTAACAACACAGTCAGTGGCGTAACCAGTGGGGTGCCGGGGGGGCAAGCTGCCCCCCGGGCACAAAAAAACTGGGAAGAAGAGCAAAAAATTGGGAAGGGGAAAAGGGGAGAAAGAGAGAAAAGAGGGAATAGAAAGGGAAAGAAGAGAAAAAAGAGGGAAGAAAGAGGGAAGAAAAAAAAAAGAGGGAAGAAAAAAGGGGAGAGGGAGAAGGGGAAGAAAAAAGGGAAAGAAAGAGGGAAGAAGATCTATAGGGTCCTACTACTTTCATTGTGAAATTTGTTCTCTGAAACACTGATTTTTTAGCTTCTAATATGCCAAACAACCAGGAGCTTCATACTACGATTTTTTTTTCAGAAATTGGGAAATTTTACAATCTTGCCCCCCCCCGGAAGGTCAGGTCTGGTTACGCCCCTGAACACAGTAGTGCTTTTAAAGTAATAAACCCGAATTTAAAAGTTGCGGTTTTACAGCGATCAATGGTTATTACGCAAGCATTGTGGCACGCATAACCCATTGGGCGCAGGTTAGGATTTCGACGTTGTATCAAAGTTGAAACAACGTCGAAGTTTCAACCTGATTTCAACCTAAAGAATAGTTTAAATCAGGTTGAAAAAATGTTGATACAACGTTGAAATTTCAACCTGATTTCAACGGTGATTTCAACCTGATTTCGACCAGTCGACGTCGAAATTTCAACCTGATAGAGGTTATCCACTTTACTCATGCGTAACTTCTAACAAAAGGCGCTGGTTCCCGTAGTATTCCTCATTCAAACCAATTCAATGCATGACCTCGGAGTTACCTGCACACAGTGTCATCGCCCGATATCTTCATGGCAGAAATCGCCATGGTAGGTTGAATCCACATGGAGCTATTAAAGATGGAGAAGCAATATAATATGTAACGCATTGTTCACTTATGCCGATTTGAAATCTGACAAGCTATTCATCGAAAGGTGCCTTTTGTTTGGGACAAAGGGCTTCCGCCATTAAATCGGTAAGCTGACCCGACAGTGTATTAACGCTTTACCTAGCAGGCCACTGTCAATAAGTGATCAAACGAAAGTCGCGTGAAAGCGCCTACTGGAACGAAAAGTACCCTTTGTTAGCATAAAACCCAAGGGTGTGATTGAGTAGCCGTAAGCACAAAGGGCACACATTAGCCGCTGATGTACAGTTCGTTGTCACCCCACTGACTTTAGGTGCTTCATTTAAATAAATTGAATGCGCTTGCTGAATGATTACACATCAAGGCTGCCATGTATGCATGTCTAAAGTACCGGTACTGTATAATGGTAATAGCTACATGTAACATATAATAAGTATACCGGTATAGGCCTATATAAAAGTTGTTTCACAAATTGACATTTTATTTTATTTTAAGAAGGAGAATGTCATAAACAGTGGCGTACTGAAGGGGGCAGCTCTTCTGTGAGAGGTCTTGGGAGGGGATGAGGGAGGAAGAGGTGGAGGAGGGGATATGAAGAATGAGAGGGGGACTAGAGGAAGAGAGAAAGCGGAAGAAATGAAGAGAAATAAATAAATAGAAGTAAATAAATAGAAAGCTAAGGAAAATGATAGGAATGAGAGGGGACAAAAACAAGAGAGGATGGAGAAGGGAAGGGAGATAAGAAGAGGGAGTGATACTTTAGCAAGGAAAGAATAAGTACAGATAAAGGAAAAGAAAGGAATGACAAATAAATGTAGGCCTTATAATAATTATTATAGAAACTAAACATAGCCCCCCCCCCCCACAGGCCTAACACTAACAGCACTATTGGCAGCCATTCGATGATGTCAATGCCTTTATGCGTTACGTATTTAAAACGCCCAGATGTATTTTACACCTGTCAAGCACAAGTCACCCAATTTCAAAAATTCGACGTTGAATGTACACTCTCATGAATATTGATTGGCAACATTTTCCAATATGTCAGCGCTCAAATCGGACACAATAGAACAATAGACCATTCAGTGCGTTGGAATCCACAGCCACGCATGGCCATTGTGTTCCGACCTGTTTAATAGTTTTGAAACGCATAATGGGCTGAAGGACATCTGACTAAGGCTAATGACAATAGCCTGTTACTGACCTATGTACGGTCAGTGACCATACATACGCCATGGTCATCTTCTTTTAGACTGCCTCCACGATAGTCTCCTACACAGCCAGTTTGTGTTGGTCGGACACTCGTCGATCCTGTATGTTCGTGATAGCCACATACAGTCTGGCCCGAGACTACCTCCACGATGGCCTACGATGCGCATATAAAATCAGAATTTTGGTCAGTTTTTGAGCTCAAGACGTACGCTTCTTTCTCAATACGCAAGCTAACGACTATCATATCCTTTCAACACATATGTTCAAGTGCAAGGAAATAAATATGGCTTCTTTAGAACAAAAAAAATTACGGGAGATATTCATCATTTTCTACCCCGGTATCCAAATTTTATCGCCTGAATATCAAATCGTGCATAGCACATTCACGTGTGTCGATCCCGTGTATTCATTTCAGTGTCTCTGCTATACAATGGAATTATTAACCAGGCGATGTCGGTGTGCTGCATGACTTTGGCGGGCTATTTTGAAACAGTTATGGTTGCACATGCAGATACTTCTTTTGAAAGTCCTAAACAAGGTCGCTGATAGGATATGCAGCTTATAGACACGGATAACCTCTATTTCAACGTGATTTCAACGTCAGGTGTGCCCATAACCCTCCATTATCTTCGCGCCGATTTCAAATCATTCACGTAACCAACTTTTAAATTCGTGTATTTTCTTTCAAAACAATAATGTGTTGTTAATATTGAACATAATTGGACAAATGGGGTATCAAAATGCGCGTAAATAAATCATCCTTCTTTTTATGTTGAAATATTGTGAAAACAATGATTAGTTCTGAAGCTTTAGGCGTATTTATAACAGCTGCGTTACTTTTTTAGTACATGTAGGCCTACATGCATGTAGGCCCTACTAGTATACCTAGTAGTTTTATGGTCTGCTACGGTGCCTATTGTTTTCACCTACCTATACGGAACTCCCGCCTCGGACGATATGGTTGGCATGGTTGGCTTAGGTCTAGGCATATCCTGCATGCATACCGCTGATGAATGCATGAAACGTTTGCCAACCCTCCTTCCAAAAACACGATTTCCTCGCAAGAATGTCAACATTGTCGATAGCAAAGTTCACAGGTTGCACCATGGAAGAAAAGGAACCACAACGATCTCACTCCCTGACAACTGACTGACAAAGTGGGATATTTCGATCGATCTATTATTATATTAAACCACTTGAGGGGCTTTTATCAGGCTCCAGATTCTTTTTCTTCCATTTATTTGCACCGTCTCACCTAAACAATGACATTATAAAATATAAAAGATATAAAATCATCTCTTTTTCTTAAATACTTTCACATCGTCCTTCATGGAGTATTCTTACACATATTCAGCTTTATTAATATTATTATAAATTATATTGGAAAAAACCCAAATACTAATAGGCCTACCGTCTCATCTAAACAATGACACATAGGCCTATAAAATATAAAAGATATACAAAAAGCATCTATTTTTCTTAAATACATTCACCTCGTCCTTCACGGAGTATTCTTACATTATTTTCAGCATCATTAATATGTGACGTGTCATGTCAAAAGGAGACACTTTTGGGCAGGTTATGAAAATTGAGTTTTTTACATATATTCAATATAGAGATATTTTGCTCTACAACACCGTTTTCCCCAATGAAATCGGACATTCCTAATCGAAGATATTGAGTTCAAAAGTTATGGTATTATAAAATTGGAAATTGAGATATCGGCCTTTAAAAATATTATTGACAATGTTGAGAGTAGGAATTAACTTGAAAAGTGTCTCAAAAACTACAAGATGCCAGTTATATTCCGGTCTGAAACTATCAGACAATATTCTTAGCATTATAACATCACAAATTCGCAACAAACCCAAATTGTGAAAAAATCACCCACCGGCAGATTTTTGGCTATTTCTCCATTTATGATCCTGCCCAAAAGTGTCTCCTTTTGACATGACACGTCACATATTATTATAGGCCTATAATATTACTATTACTTTCTGGCAGCCGTTTTTTCCTTTTTTTGTTTTGTTGTTTGTTTTGGGTTTTGTTGTTGTAATATTTGTGTTCAAAAATCATTAAAACCAGGAAAAAAGGAACGAAATGGTGAGAATGAAGCTAGTAATAATTTACGATCAGCAGTTTAACCAGGAACTACTGTTACAATTTGTAAATCAAACATTTGAATTTTCTGTTTTATCATTACGCTTTTTCTGTTTTATTTTGAATATTAAATAATACAAGATTGCGCATTGCCCTTTTCTGTTATATTTTCTTAATAAATGTTAAAAGGATAACAATGGTGTGATTTACGTGTTATTCCTTCCTGTATTATTGTTCAAATATTTAAAAATAAATACCGCATTGAGCGTTGCATTTTTTGTATTCAAAAATAATATAAATAAAAAACAACATTGCGCAACTTTTTTTTTGCCTTATAATATTGTTATTATGATTTATTATCACTAAGCCGGTAAGGGACTGTATGAGCCCGGGGGAGGGTTAAATGGGGTGGGCGGATTTTGGCCACCCGAAAAGGGAGGAGGCAATCATTGGCACACATTCATGAGGCGCGCGCCTTTTAAATAAAACGCTCTATAAAGTTCAGGAAAACAGTATACCCAGGGAGCAGAGATGGTCCACCTGCATTGGGAAGATATAAAAACCTCATGGGTGTCAAACGGTTTAGTGGGGTCAAATAAACACCCCTAGGGTGGACACGTAAAAAAATCTTCTGCACGGGGCCTACAACAGGGGGGGTCACGTGTGTGGGGGGTCCATTTTAGTAAATTTTGCTCAAAGTATATTGTGTTTGGTGTCAAATGAAAGGAAATTTAATTTTAAACACTGGAGGTGGTGTTGGTTTGGTCAATTTATCATCCTCCAAAGAGTGACACTTAATTTAAGGTGCACATGTAGGCCTATAGGCCTACTATATAGTGACGAATGATTGAAACGTTAACATGGTTAATGAGGCTATATTTTGTGTCCCGCAGTGGAATGTTTAATTCTTATAGGAACTATTTTCTGCCATGGTACCTAATACCCCATTGGATGTCTTCTTCAGATCCACTTTCTTTTTCATCACTTGGACTCCAGTTTACCTGCCAGATCCCTTTCCGAGTCTTCTTGCAGCTTCGCTCGACTACAAGTATCAGGATGTCCTCTGCAGATACAGCCAGTATTGCAGCGTCTGGATACTTTTGAACACTTGCAGTTTCTTTGGTACCCTTTCCTGCAAGAGCAGTTGGTTCCTTTTGACACATTTGGTGGCCATGGTGGATTTCTCATTGCTTGTGGAACTACGATGTCCCCTCTAAAGTCCATCCGCATTCCTTGGGATCTGGGGGGGAAGGACTTAGTGATGTGTGCTGTTTTGTCTATGATGCATGCATATGATGCTCTCTCCAGGTGAAGGCGAAGTGCATCCTCAGTTGGCGGTAATCTCTTTAAGTTAGTAGTATCACTCTTCAGAAATTTGTGAGCCCTGAGCTCTGTAAGATTATTACACTGGGCGATGTCATTGCTAGAAGAGTAGAATGAAATGAACAACTGCCGCGCCTGGTCAATGTCGTCATCTGTCAGGTTGTGGTCAGCCTCTGCAAAACTAGCAAGATGATCCAGTGGAACAGTCTTGCTTTTCTCTAACCATGTAGGTTTTCCGATGAAGAAAGGGTAGCTGGTAATGTCTCGTCTACTGATTAAGTCCAAGGATGTTTTAGGAGTACCAGGAAAGGGGTTAGGTGTAACAAGGACAGGGTAGCGGGTAACGAGGGTCACGGGATCAACAGTTTATGGGTCCAGGTGAAGGGGTTTAGAGATCCAGGGTGGGATTATGGGTACCAGCAATGGGGTTTGGGGTACCAAGGTTAGGGGTTCAGTGGACGGAGTTAGGGGTTCCAGGAATGGGGAGAGTCCCATAGTCGGTGTTAGGGGACCCAGGGATAAGGTTAGGGGTACTAAGGATGGAGTAAGAGGTCTCAGGGTTTGGGTAATGGGTACCGGGACAGAGTTATGTGTACTGGGGATGGAGTTGGGAGTACGAAAGGCATGTTTAGGGGTACCGGAGAGGGGCTATAGGGGACACTGGACAGGGCAAAGGGTACAACAGGTTATGGGTTAAAGGGGTTAGGGGTTTCAGGGATGACCGGCCATGGGATGTGGGGTACCAGGGACAAGGTTAGGGGACACAGCAGTTAGTTCCAGGAATAAGGTTAGAGGTCACAATTGTGTTAAAGGTCCCGTGGATAGGGTAAGGGGTACTGAGAATGGAGTTATTGCTCCCATGGTCGGGGTAAGGGGGTACCGGGCATTCGGTAAGGGAAACCGGATATGGGGTTACAGGTACCAAAGATGGGCTTAGGGTCCCAGGGACGTGCCATGGGTCTCGGGGACGTAGTTGGGGGTTCCAGGAATGGAGGTAAAGGTCCCATAGTTGGTGTTATAGGTCCCAGGAATATATAAGGTAAGGGCCTAGGGTACAGGGGATGGAGTTAGGGGTCCCAGGGTTGGTGTAATGGGTACCAGGAATGGGGTAAGGGGTATCGAGCATTGGAAAAGGGGAACCGGATATGTGTTTACATGTACTGAAGATGGGGTAATGATACCAGGGACGGTTACCCAGCTACCAAAGATGGGCTTAGGGTCCCAGTGACATGTCATGGGTCTCAGGAATAGTTAGGGGTTTCAGGAATGGAGTTAAAGGTCCCACAGTTGGTGTTACAGCTAGGTGCCAGATATATAGTGTAAGGGGTACAGGGGTACTAGGAATGGTGTAAGGGGTACCGGCATTGGATAAGAGGAACCGGGTGTGGGGTTGCAGGTAATGAAGATGGGGTTAGGGTCCCAGGAACGGGTCATGGGTATCGGGGACGGAATTAGGGATTCCTGAAATGGAGTTAAAGTTTGAATAGTTAGTGTTAGAGGTCCCAGGGAATAGGGTAAGGGATGGGGATGGAGTTAGGGGTCCCAGGATTGGGTACCAGGAACAGGGTAAGGGGTACCGTGGGCATTGGGTAAGGGGAATCGGATATGGGTTTACAGGTACTGAAGATGACCCCAGGGACGGTCATGGGTCTCGGGGACGGAGTTAGAGGTTCCAGGAATGCAGTTACAGGTCTTTCTGTTAGGGGTCCCGGGGATATGATTAGGAGTATGGAGTTTGGGGAGTCCCAGGGGGGCGTTAGGGGTACTGTACTGAGGACTGAGTAAGGGATCAAACTCAGGGTCCATGCTCTTGCTTGTGGTCAGAGAGAGAGAGAGAGGTGAGCAATACTGAGAGACGCAGATATGATGCTGCATTGCTACATTAGGCTCTATGGCTATAGCTGGGTCAAGGACTAGTTTTGGTAAGTCGGGTCTCTGTTACTAGGCAGAGGGTATTCAGGATAGAAAAAGGTGGGCAATTCTATAAGTAGGAGTGGGTCTACAGGAACCTAAATCGTGAAGATTAAGAGGGTCTAGCTACTTGTTATATATACATGTATCCAATATAAGAATGTGAAACAGCACATCAGAGTAGTTAAGTGACTGCAAAATTTAACGAAATATGATACCACACGTGCCATATGCGCAGCTCTACTTCATCTGATACCCCCCATTATCCAGCCCCCACCACACACACACCCCCACACCCCCCCAACATGGTGGCACAGTCCAATCAAATGTATGGCATAATTTTAAGCATTAATTTAATCATCTTTGTGTAAATAAAAGGTGATTTTGTCACATTTAGTGTATTACATTAAGTATTACGCTGCAAATAGGGGTTTCGGGGGGCAAACTTTGACCCCCCCATAACACCCCCTGTGCAGTTGATTTCAAAACGTGTCCACCCTAGGGATGTAGCCTATAGTCCATAGAATCCATCTATATAGGACACGTTTTTATATCTTACCAAGTCAGTTTGCATCAAAATATGGGGGTTTGCTCCCTGGGTAGTACGGAAACGCTATGCTGCGGCAAATTTTCCTGCTCGCTGGGCTCGCAATAGTATATAGTTATGTGGGCGAATCCACGGTAGCACGGCGTTGTACGTTTTTTCGCATGCTCCTTTATCCTCCATGCACACTCTGGCTGTGAAATGAAGTTAATTTGAATTTGGCGTTCATCTTTTGTATTTGAACACCCAAAAGTCAAGGTTAGGTCTCCATGTTCACAAGAAGATGAAAGATCAACTCATGCAAATGAAAGAGCACTGCGAAAATCGGTAACACGCGTTTCACTCGGTGGAACTGCCAAAAAATTATAAAACTTTATCTCAACTTTGCCCTAAAACTAACCAATCTAAAACATATTGATTTCTACATGTAATCAAGTACTATGCCAAGGTTTATAATACATGAATAATAACAATAATTCAAGTTATACTTTTTTTGGTAAGCTGCGAAAAAGTTGGTAACACGCGTTACGGTAACACGCGTTATCCGGCCATAAATAACAAGCCATTGTTGATAGAAGAGAATCAATTTTTTTAAATCAATAATTATTTTTATGATTTATCATGAGGGTGAAACAAAAACATTTGCAATAAACCCTTATTGAAAAAAAAAAAAGGCACAAAATTGGGCAGGGGTGTAGTACCCCCTTAATAATAAAACAAAAGCAATGAATTTGCAAACCCTAATAAAGCAAAGTCAAACATGAGAAAAATTTAAAAAGCATAAAAATCTATTTCCTTTTGTTTTTTATTGTAGGCCTATTATGATTTCTAAAAGTTTAAACTGACATTCAGCACAGAAATCCAACTAACCTTGAATTTTCGATGTGTGACACACATCTTCATCAGAAGAAGTCCTAGGATGTTGTGATGGACTTATGAGGAAAATTATGAGAATTGAAAATAAGCATAAGCATCTAAAAAAAATCTTATTTTTTACTCTGTTTTATTAGGCTTTGTAAATATATTTCTTAATTGTATTGAAAATTGTGAGAATTGAAGATAAGCATCTAGAAATATTTTTTATTCTTATGTTTGACGTTATTTTATTAGGCTCTGTATACATTTTTCTTTTGTTTTTCATATGAGTGCAGTTTGACTGAAATCGCATTTTAGGAATGTCAGCCTTCTGCATAAGAAACAGGTATAAAACATAAACAAGGTCTGAAGGTCAAAATGGCGATAGATGGAAGAGACAGTAAGATTTGGATTGTGGTAAATCGCCTGGATTCTGGTGGTAAGACATGATTTATCTGTCGTGGAGTTTCATGTAATTTATACTTTATTAAAGCCAGAAGCTTTGTGCCCTTGTAAAATTTGACCTTAATCCTTCTGTGTGAAAAAAAACACGTTCGATTGTTTAATTTTGTGTTTTGCAATCATCACTGATCATCATCATCATGGCAATCGGTTGATACTGTCAGAAATTAATAATTTGTTCTGGGTCTGATTATTCGGACTAGCAATCGGTTAAGGGTGGTGCAATAATTATGTGTACCCCGGGGTGGTGAATTATAAGGGGGGCAAGCATTTTTTGGCAGGTCAAAAGGGGGGGTCAAGCGATTTTTGGTAGGTTGAAAGGGGGGGCAAGCAATTTTTGCCACAGATAGGCCCCTATTTTGGGTACCATTTTATATTACGCCCTAAAAGGCGTAGGAAAACGTTAGGAACATGTTCAAATATGCAAAATTTCCTGCTCGCTGCGCTCGCATTATATGATCAGACAATTTAAGCTTTTAAATTAGGGTTCCCAAAAATCTTGCATGTGTAAGGGGGGCAAAGATTTTTGGCACACCAAAAGGGGGGCAAAGGTTTTTGGCACGTTGAAAGGGGGGGGCAAAGATTTTTGGCATGGCCAAAGGGGGGGCAAGCGATTTTGGCAGACCATTTTGAGAATTCACCACCCGGGGTACACATAATTATTGCACCACCCTTTATAGCCCTAGTCTAGAACTCTGGCCATCATGGCCATAGTATCCGTTTTTACTTCCACTAGGGCCATAGGCACTTACATGACTTACATTGAAAAATTTGTTGGACATACTTGAACGATCCAGTACAAAAAATTAAATCATTTCAATGCTTGATCGAACCAATACAAATGTGTGTCGGTCACTAATTAACATGATAAACCCCACTTGAGAACACACAATCGCCGGTCCAGATGCATTTATACTCAGTCGCTTTTGCAGAAACCTGAATCGCACGCATGGTCATGGTCAGTGTACTAAATCGCCGTCATATTTGCCTGCTGAGCATGCGCACGATTCGCTGTTTTTCAAAAGCGACACGTAGGCTATTATTGACACCCTCTGTCAGTCAACGTTCTCTAGAATTGCACACATAACTTGTGCAGTTAACGACAATGATTCAGTCTGATGATGAGCAACCCATGGGTATAAACACAGCTTTACAATACACAATGACTAATTTACATAGGCACAAAAGACCGTGTTCGAGTACCGTTACTCAGCCAAACATGGCAGAGTAGGTGCCGCATGTTCGGTACATGTTCCTATCTCCTCAACGTTATACCTTTCCAACAAGGAAAGAGATATGTACGAAAAGCGAACATCTACAATCGGTCAATGATAAATGATGGCCATGATTTGATTTGATTTGTTCAGGTTTCAACAACCCTGGATAACCCAAGAAAGCCTCTATTGAAGCTTATTTCCATTGGGGTCCGAACACCGGAACAGGTTGGGAACAGTCAGGGGTTAACACCCTACTCTTTTCGAAACTGGCTGCGAGATACATACATGTACAGGTATGGCTCTCTGCACACGGGACCGACGGCTTAATGCCCCCTCCGAAGGACGGAGTACTTTCATGATTCATTTACCCAATTCTAAATGAACCATGGGGAGAGCGGAAGTCTGAATTTAAGTTGCCAGTTAATTTCAGACTTTTTTTCCCCAAGTCAATATCCCAGCAAATCACCACCGCTGGGAATCGAACCCGGGACCTCATGCACTAAAGGCAAGTACCCTAACCATTGCACCACACTCTCCCCTAGCTCCCATCAACCTGTTTGACCCATGATATCATTTTTTGCTCGAGAAGTCGAGCCACGAATTTCCTCACTGATAGCTTCACATTCGAACATTCAAGACTAGCTTTGAATTCAGAATCTAATAGTCGGATTTGCTGAAGCATGACACCATGATCATCACCATGTTGGCAGTTCAGAAGTAAACACAGCCGATCACGACGGACAATCGATTAAGAAATGTTGCTAGAATTGCACTTCAATAAAATTTTAGACATTGTTTTGGAGGAAGCAGCTAAACTGTAAATGTAGCCATTAACTTAAGTTTTATTGCAGATACAGAAAAGTTGTTGATCTTATCTGTTGCTTTTTTTTTTATTTCATAGGGATTCCCTCAACAGAAAAGCAGTCTACCATTCCATTGCTCCTACCGGAAGGGAAGCAGGGAGATGAGATCCAACAACTCTTCAGAGACACCCTGGAAATAACAGATAATAACCTGGTACTAAAAGTAAGTTTAATGCTCTGCATGCTAGCCATGTGCTTCAACGGAAAAAGTTCAAGTTTTGAAATATTTTCTCAAAATATCAAGAGCTGTCTTAAGAACTACTAAACCAATACTAGGCTTGTTTGTACTCATTTTAATGCATTTTTCATGCTGATTCCAAATATGGTCATGAAAATTTACATTTATGAAATTTTTGAATTTTTAAAAAAATTTGAAACATGTCATTTGCAGTCGACGTGCCCGCGTGAAAAGAGTTAATATCTCATCATTGGGCAGAAAAAAACCTCGATAATTATGTGTCATTGGCCCCTGAATATGGATAAAGCTAAACTTTGTATACCTCTTGGTAGTTTTGTTTTAAACATGTTCAAGGGCCAAATACTGTAGAAGGTTTTTCCTGCCCAACGACATGAAATCAAAACTATCCTATTCAGGCTGCAAAATAAGGCAAAAAAAAAAATATTGTTGTGTTGCCCTCGAGTGGGAAAATGGGAAAGTTGGGTAGGACGGTCGGATTTTTTTTTTAAATTTTTTTGTTTTAAATCTTAAATTTTTTTAAATCCCCTCAAATATTAAATAATACTTCTTCAATTAGGAGACATTTGTCAATTTTGACTTCTGGATACCTGTTAGACATCAATTAAAGACTACATGTAGTCTCTCAATAAAATATTAATTTAAAGTGAAAACTTCGATTTTTGAACAAATCTGTAAAAATCATCATTCAAAAAAAAAAAAAAAAAAAAAAAAAAAAATTAGTGCACCCTGATTTTCCAGGATTTAGGGTCGGGCGATTGAGGCAACACAACAATTTTTTTTTTTTTGCCTAAGCCGAAGGCACATTGAGGCCCTATTAATTGCTGCTATTCTTTAACATGTACCGTATTCGTCCGAGTATAGTCCCACGCTCGAGTATAATCCCACCCCCATTTTTGAAAAATTTCAGAAATTGTAAAAAAAAAAAAAGTTGTTTTAAGTTGTTGTTTTTTTTCGGTTTTGAGTGTCCCTAGACCTAGATGTTAGGATCATTCATGGTTGACCTAAAAAAAAAAAAAAAAAAAAAATGTCAAGATATTTTGTATTTTTAATATGAAAATTGATACTTTGTTTTCATGTCATACTCTATTAATGATTTCAAAATGCATTCAAATTCAATGCATTTTGAAATCATGAATAGAGTATGACATGAATACAAATTATCAATTTTCATATTAAAAATACAAAATATCTTGAAATTTTTTTAATTTTTTTTTTTTAGGTCAACCATGAATGATCCTAGCATCTAGGTCTAGGTCCAGGGACACTCTAAAACCGAAAAAAAACTAAAAAAAAAAAAAAAAAATTGTTTTTTTAAATTGAGTATAATCCCACCCCCAATTGTGAAAAATGTTCACATAAAAAACGGGTGGGACTATACTCGGACCAATACGGTAATTGCCTTGTAAAATAGATGTGCCCTTTAAAAATTGCCTTGAAATGGGTGCCCTTCAGAATCCTTATTTTAGCCTGATCCTATTTTACAGTGTTCACACGGGTGTCTGCGGTAGAAGTCAAGTTCCAAATTTCTTTAAAATAAATATTCAATTTTCAGAATTGTACATTTTCATTACCATCCATATTTGGAATCAGCATGAAGAATACATTAAAATGAGTACACACAAGCTTAGTATTGGTTCAGTGGTTCTGAAGTGAAAATTTTCACTTAAATATCACATTTAAGTAAAATTTTACGGTTGAAAAAATACCCAAGAGCAAGATTTTCATCTTATTGACATTTGTGTTGATTTTGTTTTTCAGTTAAGGAATACTCGTGGTTCACTAATTCCAATCAATAGCTACATCACACCAAACTCAAAATTCATGTAAGTATATAATGAGTAAAATAATTAAAGGAGGATTTCGTGATCCTAGCATCCTCTTTTTATGACATTTTTTTTTTTTTCCACGAAAAAAGCTTATTTCCAAAATTTCAGTTGATTCCGATTTTGCGTTTGCGAGTTATGCATGATTATGTGTATTACACTGCTCTATAGACAATGTGTTGTAATTTCGTTCTGGTGCACCAGAACTAAATTCAAATTTAGCGATATTTTTGCTAAATGAATTAATCTGCAAGAAATATTTGGTACATAAACATTATGTAGCCAGAGGTATCCAGTGGTGTAAAAATCTCAACTTTTTTTGGGAAAAGTGGGGGGATGAGGCTGTGGATCACGAAATGCCCCTTTAATAAATTGAATCAAGTTAAAGTATTTTAATGATTATGGCCAAAACAAACATAATGCTTATCTCCGAAATCTGTGTGCATTTACATGTAAGCAAAATCAATTGCCAAAAGCAGTATCCTATGCTATGTGTACATACATTTGGCCCATTTTTAGTACATTGTGTTTAGTTTAAAAGGGAAAGCTAGCCTCAGTTGAGAAGGGGTTGTACATACATTTTAAAGAGACCTTGATCATACAAAACTTATCATCAAACTAGGAAATTAATCAGAAACTATAAATGTTATATCGAGATTATTGGTACCGGTTATGTATATTTCCTTGTAGATTTCTATAATTTTTGGTCAACTTTAGCAACAGTTTTCTCCAAAATATACAATGGTGTCATCTTAAAACTAGTAAAAAATTGAAGGTATGAAAGTGTTATTTAAGTGAAATGATCAAGGGGAATGAGTCGCATGTCGACCCTGGTCTAAAATGAGTTTTACATATGTTTGTAAAGAGGACATTTCAGAAACTGAAAACCCCATGAACGACTTGCCGTTGCGAAGTTACGTCAATTTATCAATCGCTAAAAACAATATAAAACAAGAATTTTAAAACTTTTTTTGCCAAGATCACAAAATCAATATTAGTGAAATCCGACTCATTTCCCTTGATCATGTCACATATTAAAAAGTGATGTGTAAAATTTCAGGCAAAATAAGCGAGAGATAGATGTTTATAGACCTTAAAGATCCGTTTATAGACCTTAAAGATACTACCACCGCATTTGCGATGCGTTGCTTTGCGATGCCGATATATCGATTACTTATGCCGCAACTCAACACAACTCATCGCATTTCCAAGTTAAAATGTATTTAACTTTATTGCGATATCACAATGCAGTAGTTTGCAGTACGATGCAGTGCGGCAACGCATCGCAAAGCAACGCATCACAAATGCGGTGGTAGTATGAACGGACCTTTATACTTGATAGTGGTCGGTTAAACTTGTGCTCATGCCCTGCTCATCTTTTCTCTGAAGCTGTAATTTATTTTTTAAACTATTTTTTATTCTTTGCAGGCCATACACCCTAGAAGTTGTCCAACAGTATCAAAACTGTAAGTTGTTTATTCAGTTTATGCATTTAAAATTTGATTTACATGTATTAGTTATTTACCGTACTGACGCGAGTATAGTCCCACCTTCGAGTAAAGTCCCACCCCAAATTTCGAAAAATTTCAGAAATTTAAAAAAAAAAAATATTTTAAGTTATTTATTTTTTTCAAATTTGGAGTATCAAAAGTCCAAAAAATAAAAATAAAAGATAAAATAAATAAAAAAAAAAATAAAAAAAAAAAAAATTTCAAGATGTTTTGTATTTTTAATATGAAAATTGATAATTTGTATTCATGTCATAGATACTCTATTAATGATTTCAAAATGCATTCAAATTCAAATTCAAAAAAAAAAAAAAAAAGTTTTTTTTTTGAAATTGGGTATAGTCCCACCCTCCAATTTTGAAAAACGGGGTGGGACTATACTCGTGTCAGTACGGTAATATTGTACATGTGTGCCAGGAATTAATTACAATAGAAATTAAACAGATAAGAAAGTCTGTTAACATATATACACTTGCAGGACTTTACATCAACAGGTGAGTAGTCATCCAGTGGTGACACCAGAGGGGGCATGAGGGGAGCACCCCAAACTTGATTGATACCGCCACTGGTTCAACCCCTATCCATGGCTAGTAATTGTTAATACCATATTATATATGACAATTTTTGAATAGAGACATACCCCCCTGCAAAAAAAAATGTTTCTATAAATGGGAAGGGTGTTCTGTGGTACAAAGTACAAGGCCTAAAACTGTTTAAACAAGTGCTAGATCTGAAATCATGTGTTGGACTACAGAATCCAGTTTGTAGAATTCACAGTGATAGAGCGATCACACAGGTACAGTGATGAATCGCTCACTGTAAATCAACTCTGGGGCTGGGGAGCAATGGGTAGTGAAGCAAGTGCTTGCCCTAAAGGCCTGCACTAACTGGTAGGCTATTATGAAATCATTTATTGTTGTAATACCATATGCCAGGAATGCGCTATTTTAGTTGATATCCACACTACCCCTGTTGAAGATTTTGGAAATACCTTCCACAGGGGGAGTAAGTTTTTCAAATGTAATTGGTCAGGGTTAATCATTTTGAAACCCATACTACCCTGTATTATTATGGTTTTTCCTAAATCTTCCACAACTGGAGTGAGTATTTCTAATGGAAGTTACCCAATTGTCTATTCTATTTGAAACTTATACTCCCTCTGTATAAGACTTTAGCTAAATCTTCCACAGGGGAGTGCGGATTTTAAATGGAATAGCCCAATTGATGAGAGAGAAATGTAAGAGATAAGAAAGCTTTATGTTAAAATGTAATACACTTACTTGCTTGTTTTTCATTTGGATGTTTCATTAGAAATATTCATATCCTAGAAATTTATCAAATCATTGATTCACTTCGTCGAATTGTTAGGATATTTAATGAAAACAATATTTGTGCATGAATTCTGTTTGTTTTCTTTTTTCAGATAAACCAATGGCACGGACAGTAAAATTAAATGGTTACAATGAAATGCTTAAGAAAAGACTACAGCAGATTGTAAGGAGGGTAGGTATTGGTTAATTAAATGATGTAATCATCTGAGTGACCAATCAGAATAGAGCTTTTATATCTCTTTAAGCTAATCCCTCAGTCCTATTAACGATTCTTATCTTATCTCTGATTGGTTCAATACATGATATAGCCTTCTTTGTAACCAATCAAAATAGTCCTTAGAGGTCGGTAGTGTCCATGGGGTCTGAAGCAGATTGTAAGGAGGGTAGGTATTGGTTAATTACACATAACCATCTGAGTAACCAATCAAAATACAGCTTTTATATCTCTGCAAGCTAATCCCTCAGCCCTACTAACTATTCTTACCTTATCTCTGATTGGCTCAATATATGATATAGCCTTCTTTGTAACCAATCAAAATAGCCCTTAGAGGCCAGTAGTGTGGGGTTAGTAAAGACTAAAGCAGACTGTAAAGAGGGAAGTATTCTTGTTGATGGTAAATGAAACTTCAATGGACAAGTGTCACACAGCTAGGTTCTCATCATTTTAGGAAACTGTGGATACTTTTAAAAGTCAGCAATCATGTGGTTACCTTAACAGATTTCTACTGTTTGTTATTTTTTACTCCACAGTTAGAGAACCTGGAGAAGCTAGAACCAGAACTCAGAACAAAAAGAGAAGAAAAAATTAGAAAGGTTTGTAATATGTTACTGAAATTACTCACAAAATTCTAAGTTAATGTTGTTTACAATAGCTCACTTTTTTACAGTGAGGTTTGATACAAATATGATAAAAGTGGAAAAGGAAGCAGTACCGGTGGAAAGCATGACCTTAATCTCCCACACAGGGGGTGTAGATTTCAAATGGAGTCTACCATTCAGGTAACCCCATTTGAAATTCTCAAAGTTGTGACAGATGTGGTGCCTTTGTTTTTGGCATCCAGATTATTTTTCCACAGCCTTATGTGGTCAAAGTCAGAATTAGTGATGTACCAGGATTAGTTACCATAGCAATGGGTTTACACTATTTTTTCTACTTCAAAAATGGTGATAGCATATGATGGCTTCATGTGCTGTATAGTTTTGTGTCATGTTATTGTGCAAATTTGTATATATTTATAAACGTTTCGGGTGGGGCCACCTTAATTACGAATCCCGTAATTCTAGTTGAATTTGTTGCCCTGCACTAGACGTTATGCTGTTCCTCTGCATTGTACCATAGATTATCAAAGAAGAGGGATAAAGAACTGGATCGTCATTCTATTGAAATATCACATTATGCTGAGTCCATGTATATTTCACTCGTACCTGTAAGATTAGTGTGTTTGATAAGAGAGGTATCCTATTCAATCTATTAACTGCACACATAGGTGATGAGTGCAGCCTGCTTATAGTACAGGGCAATATGTTGAGTGTACATTGTTACATGAGATTGTTGCATTAGATCAAGAGTGGAGTGTGGATATCAGACATTCTTCGTATTCAGAATGCAATTCAACATGTCTGATGTGCTCTAATGTCCCACAAAATACTGTGCAAATGTTGTTACCATAGCCCTTAAATTAAAAAATCAGCAACCCTGGTTCTGTACAAATTCTTATCATAGTTTTTCTGATGATATTTACAGGAAATGGAGGAACTGAATGAGAAGATGACGTTTCTGAACAAACGCATGCAGGATGCGGAGTCTCACAAATGGCAAGGGATGTTTAAGAAACATCCGTTATGGTGACAGTCATCTTTATGAGATAACCTGTTTATACATAAATGTTGTAGAGTATTTATCAATGACCCAGCAAACACAAAACGTTTTCGACATCATTCGCAAAAGGTTATAAAAGGTTGTCAGAAAACGTTTAAATGTTGGGTTATATAAAGGGTATATGTAGAGTATAAAATGGTTTCATAACCTTAAAAAACATTTTTTGATAATCTACTGCTCAGGAAACAAAAATGTTTCACAGAAAACGTTTAAATGTCGGGTTATAAAAACGTTTTAATAACATCCCAAAAACATTCTTGAAAACTTTATACAAAACATTCTAAACAGAAAGTTATTTTGGGGTTGAAAAAATATTTTGCGAAAAATGTTTGCCCAAAATATTTGCAATAACGTTTTAAAAACATTTTCATGACCTTTATATAACCCAACATTTAAATGTTAGTAAAATGTTTCGAAAAAAACATTTTAAGAACATTTCTGTGTTTGCTGGGTTCAAATATTTTAACATAATGTAATAAGTATTGACAAAATATTTGGCAAAAATGTTTGCAAAAATAGTTTACAATAACATTTTTTGAAAACATTTAAAAATATTGTTGTAGTTTGTTTTCATACAAAACGTTTTAAAATGTTATCGTGACCTTTATAATAACCCGACATTTTAATGTTATTAAAACATTTTACCTAAACCAAAAGCCAAAATATAACTTATTTAAAACGTTTTTAAAACATTTTTGTGTTTGCTGGGGACACACTTTGGCAAGATAAGGCCGATTCTTAGTCCAAATATTTGTTCAACAGGTATTCATTATTCAATGTGTTCAATACATAATTTTTATCTTCTGATGAATGTTTGTTGACGAAAAATAGTTCTATTTGTCATCAAATATCTGTTAGAAATATATGATAAATAGTATTGCTGTTTACTGCTGATACACGCATGGATGACACACTAGTATTACTATCTACTGCTGATAGATGCATGGGTGACATACTAGTATTACAGTACTATCTATGCATGTATGGCTAAAAGAGGCATGGATGACATACTAGTATTACTATCTATGGCTGATAAGAGGCATGGATGACATACTAGTATTACTATCTATGGCTGATAAGAGGCATGGATGACATACTAGTATTTCTATCTACTGCTGATAGAGGCATGGATGACATACTGGTATTGATATCTACTGCTGATAGAGGCATAGATGACATACTAGTATTGTTATCTACTGCTGATAGAGGCATGGATGACATACTAGTATTTCTATCTACTGCTGATAGAGGCATTGATGACATACTGGTATTGCTATCTACTGCTGATAGAGGCATGGATGACATACTAGTATTGCTATCTGCTGCTGATAGATGCATGGGTGACATAATAATATTGCTATCTACTGCTGATAGAGGCATGGATGACATACTAGTATTATTATCTACTGCTGATAGAGGCATGGATGACATACTAGTATTACTATCTATGGCTGATGGATGTATGGGTGATATACTAGTATTACTATCTACTGCTGATAGATGCATGGATGACATACTAGTATTGCTATCTACTGCTGATAGAGGCATGGGTGGCATACTGGTATTGCTATCTACTGCTGATAGAGGCATGGATGACATACTAGTATTGCTATCTACTGCTGATAGAGGTATGGATGACATACTAGTACTACAGTACTATCTATGCATGTATGGCTGATAAAGGCATGGATGACATACTAGTGTTACTATCTACTGCTGATAGAGGCATGGATGACATACTAGTATTGCTATCTACTGCTGATAGAGGCATGGATGACATACTAGTATTGCTATCTACTGCTGATAGAGGCATGGATGATATACTAGTATTGCTATCTACTGCTGAGAGAGGCATGGGTGGCATACTGGTATTGCTATCTACTGCTGCTAGGCATGGGTGGCATACTGGTATTGCTATCTACTGCTGATATAGGCATGGGTGGCATACTGGTATTGCTATCTACTACTGATAGAGGCATGGATGACATACTAGTATTGCTATCTACTGCTGATGGATGCATGGGTGATATACTAGTATTACTATCTACTGCTGATAGAGACATGGATGATAGTGCTGAGAGAGGCATAGATGACATAATAGTATTGCTATCTACTGCTGATATAGTCATGGATGCATTACTTGTATTGCTACATGTATCTACTGCTGATAGAGGCATACTAGTATTGCTATCTACCGCTGATAGAGGTATGGATGGCATACTGAGGACAATGTCATTTGTAAGAGCGAGCATGCATAAAAAGCACACCACCAATTAAAGATCATAATTTTTAATGCACTCAATGTACATGTAGTTACGTCCACAAAATGAAAATAATATAATCTAGGGAAATTTATGTAGTTTACAACGTTAAACCTGCAATGCCTGGAACCTGTGCAGCAGTCGCAGCTCATCTGTCAATGAATTATTACAGGGCAGGCATATTGCAAGATTTATGGCCAGGTCCAAGAAGATATCTAATCTTACCCTTCCCAGAATCCTTTGCAACATGATACATTACCTCGTCTCATCAAGTGATACTCCCGTTACATTTGTACATGTTCCCCTCGTTTTCATCTTGAGGAAAGACTAGCTAAACATGGGTCGATATTCAAGAAATAAACATATTTTGCAGGCTTTGGATGTGCCATATGTTTATTTTCTTCGCTATCACCCCATGTTGCACCAGATAGCAAATAAATGCAGAAAATTGAAATGGGAGAAATGCATTATGGGAAGTGTTAGATATCTTCTCTAGTCAGGCCGATTTCTGGGAATTGTTTTGGCGAATTCAAAATTGTCTGGAGCAAGAAAAACCTATGTACTTGTGGCCCTTGAACATGTTTAAAACAAACCTGCCAAGAGGTTACATGGGAGGTTTTGCTTAAAACATGTTCAGGGGCCAATGACATATTGGAGGTTTTACCTGCCAAAGGATGTTTTTCCAGCCTAACGACAAAATGGTGATGTGCATTAAAAGCTTTGTAACTTGGGACCAAATTCACAAACCATTCATTATTGTGATTTTTTTGTTGATTTAGTCATAGATAGTTGCATTCTCCAGTAGCTAGAAACTTCCCATTAGGGCTTACATATTGTATAACATTCTGCAAATTGTAAAAATCATCCAAAATGGCTCCAAAGGAGTTGTTGGTGAATTCACTTGGACATGTCCTTTACAGAATAGTCGACTACAGATCCATCGGATAACGCATTTTCAATGGGAAATGAACTTTGCTGCTTGGATGATGTCACAATGAGGTTAGCATTTATTCCGTATATTGAAAAGCGTGTTCCGACAGATCTGCACTAGACCAGCCTCTTATATGTGGTGTGATCAAGCAAAATCAGTCTGATGTAGGGTATATTCAATTTTCTATATGATTGCATAAAACGTTTACAAAGGTACATTTTGCAGAAAGCCCCATTGAAATTGAACATTTAGTTCCAATGATTTGAACAATTGAAGCGTTTCCAAAGCAGTAGACAACAAAAGAAATGTTTTTCCTTTGTTTGTCTATATCTGGCAATCAATATTTCTGAATTCTGACTGATTTTGCTTGATCACGTTACATCGGGGACTGCCTTTTGAGGAGAGCGAGAGCAATCACTTTCTACTGTTCCACTCAAATCCGATTTAGGAGAGTGATTTTTAGCTCTCCTTAGTTGACCATTCTCTCCTTACATTCTATTGTAAATATGTAAACAGCTCTTCTTGAATGCTCCAGAAGAGCTATTTAATGCTCACCAGTAAATTCCAAGAGACAGTCCCTGTCATATATGGTCATTTACTATTTATTTTTACTTGTTTAATATAGGACTACCGTATTTCGTCAAATAAACGCCCCCGGGGGCGTTACATTTTCCCAAGGGGGAGGCGCCCCCGTTAAAATCATTAGGTCAAATAAAAATACACGCTAAAATGACGAACTATGAACTAGAAACACCGACTTCTGGCTCACTTCCGGGTTTCTGATCCAGATTTTCGCCAATTATTGACGCTATTCTCGACCATGTGCGCAACTTGGTAAGCTTACTACACTATGCATGGAAATATCGGCATTTTTGAAACATCTTGGTTGAAAAAAGTGGTGGGGGCGTTTATTTGAGGGGGTGACTATTTGACTAAATACGGTAGTGAAATGTCATTTGTGTGCTTTATACCATAAGTTTAGGCAAGAGAGCCCCATCTGTAAAAAGCTGCCAGGTGTTATATAATGTTAGAATGGGTATGTTGAGCATGTGGTAAAGACTTACGTAGCAAAGGGCAGCTATTGGAGATGTGCCCTTGTCCTAGGCTAAACCCTTGATGTATATCAGTGTGTGGACCAATTATATAGCTTTTAAGTATTCATAGTACATGTATGTATGTTTAGTGGGGGAATAACTGAAAATATCGATGACGTCTTATGAACAAAGCCAGTTGCTAGGGAGGCGTTTAAAATGTTGATTAGTTTTTCTTTTGCAAATAGAGCCCTACTATAGGGCTTTTTAAACACACTATATCCGAGAACCGCTATTTAACCGCTCTACCCGAATTTTTCTGGGGAATAGCATTCACAGGGTTTAGCAGTTCTCTGGATATAGCCAGCTTTTATGATATAGCATGGTTTTGGATCACCACAGTCAAAAGGCCCTATACTAGTAGGTCTATGCTAATAAGGAACATTGGATGTTATTTTGACATATTTCTGGTTTTATTACAGATGGGGAGGGGGCTATGAAACAAACTGGTCATGATTAACCCCTCCAGACAAGTTCCAAATTTTCTTAAAAATTCAAAAATTTCAGAATTGTACATTCTCATGCCCATATTTAGTATCAGCATGAAAAATGCATTAAAACGAGTACAAACAAGCCCAGAATTGGTTCAGTGGATCTTTAGATAGCTCTTGATATTTTGAGAAAATATCTCAAAACTTGTACTCTTTATGTTGAATCAGCCTATGACCAGCATGTATAGAATCACAGGACGTCATCGATCTTCTGGGTTGTTCCCTTATGAATCACTGTCATAAATTTATGAATTTATTTAACCTTATATTATTTATAAATTATAGTATATTGTACAGTTAATCAGTTATATTAGTATTATGATTGTAAACTGTGATATTTAATTATATTGTATGAATGTGCAATAAAGAATGAGATATATGTAGGGAAATATTTTTTGTGTAAAGTGGAAATATCCATCTCCCCTTCACAAGAAAAATGGTACCAATGACCTCGGAAGCAGACCCGTGTGGGTTGGGTTCTCATGCAGGGAGAGGGTAGCCCCTTCTTGAATTATTTCTGATAGGTAAGGTCAGTGCTGCTCAAGGTTCAAAATCCTACCATATTTCAAGGGGTCATTTTAAAACCTACCTCTATTTGGACGAGCAATTTTGAGACCATTTTCGTTGAAATCGGAGCGTTTTTAATTGTTAACCCGTGTGTGGCCAAATCAATTAACCACCCCAGTTTTGACCTTTTTACTTAAACCGTAAAAGCTCGATAGTTAGCATATGTGCTTACTATCGAGAGCATTTTAAACATGAAAACCCCTATCCACAAAAGTGTAAAGGATTTTGAGCAAATCATCAATACACATGGTTATATACGAACAAGTAAACCTGCAAATGTGTGTCTCAACCTCATTGGCTCAGTTGGTAAAGCGCCGGACAATTTCATGTTTTCAAATGTGCTCGATAGTAAGTGCATCAAGTTTTTACGGTAATAACTCAAGAACAATATATCTCAGGTAGGTCAAACTCCCGGGTCAAACTATACTTTTTTTTAAACCTTCGGATGAGACAATTGTAACACTTTTGTATGGTTTATAACAAAAGTTGAGCAAGTTCGAAATTTGACCCATGTGTTGACCTTTAATTGACCCTTGCGTCCACGGAGCCACTTAATTTTGTGGGAATAACATGTCAAATCGGTAATGGACACCCTTGGCATAGGGGAGCTGGGGGTAGGGGTACAAGGGCCACAGGCCCCAGTCCCCTTTGGCTATCGTTATGCACCACTGGCCCAGTGATTTTAGAACTTTTTAAGAGAAAGCAGGTCCGTATTCACTTTGGATTTTGTGGGAACATGTGAAATCTGGTATTAAATAGACACCCTCAGCACGGGGAGGTGCACAAACAGGCCTCAGTCCCCTTTGGCTATGATTATGCACAACTGGCCCAGTGATTTTACAACTTTTTATGAGAGGCAGGTACATATTCACTTTGGATACTTTTGATAACCCACAGTGATAAACAGAAAAAAGTACTACAGGCGAACTATTTTTTTGTGAATTATTTAATTTTGCCTCAGTATTTCATCCTCCAAATAAATGGTAGAAAACCTTCCTGGTAGTTACTTTATATGTAAAGAAAGAAAAATAGCGTCCCCTTCAGCTTCCTTTTTTAGGGATTTTCCCTTTAATTCGGGCACAATTGTATTGTAGGTCTGTGTTTCAGAAGTTAACATTATTAGCAATTAATAGATAGGCCTAGTCTACCCAAATTAACATTTAAAGCAGGTTTTGTGTTAATCAATTTCAACCCCTCAGAACCACCAAATAAAAAGACTTCATAAGAGTACGTTTTGATATATTATGAATACACAACTGGTATGACAATGGGCGATATCGTATTGCGATTGGGGGGAGGGGGGTCTTTACGCTAAAGATTTTAGCGTAATTCCCGTCGAGCATGCCACTGTTTTTCGCCAGCCCATCGGGCTGGTACCTATTTCTGGGATGGTGTTTGTATGCGCAAGAGATTAATTTTTATTGGTATTGGAATGACTTTTGTTTAAAACTTTTTGTGGTTGAATTTTTTTTTAAATATTTTAATTCGATTTGTAAGGAAAAGTAAGTATGTTTTGCCGTTTCAACGAACGAAAACGAGTGAGTATTACCAAAGTTATGTTTGAACTAATTATGACTTTAAAAGTTCTAGGTATAGGCCTAAATGTAACAATAATAGTTAATATATAGCATCATATGGTCAGCAGAAGAAAATCTGACATCACCTATGATGTCATATCAGTGTCCTTGACCGGGGGTCCTTACTCCTTGACCACTGAACAGCGTGATATCATGTTGATAACAGATCTATAGAATCAAAATCTTCATCATATCCCCGGATCATATCACAGATTCTCAACAATCTGTGATCATATGGACCATATTGATGTGAAAGTAGTTATCTATCATATCCTGTGTCGTTTTATGGATAAAATTACTCAAAATGTTATTGATGAAATGGTTGCTATCATAAACATCAGTTTTGTCTTTTCAACAGGAAAAATCCGATGCAAAATAAAGTTTTTAGGGCCTAGCTATAATATGGGCATAATTTATGCAATTTAACCCTAGGCCTATAGTATTGAACAATGTACCCCATTTGACATGCACTTATAGATAAATAAATTGTCTTACTTTATTACTTTAATAACTTCTTTATTATAAATAAAATGACACATAACTAGTTGATTCATAAAATTACATTCAACAAAATGATTGAAGAGAAAACCCACAAGGCACTAGGCAGACTGTTATAGAAATGGAGTAGGTAAGATGCCATGTCCATAGCTTCGCAGGAGTTTCCGACTAGCAATCAACATGATCAGCACATTCAGAAAAACACAGTTTAAGAGTGAAGATTGTAGTGAGTAACCAGTCCTTTATAAATGTGCTGGCCACTATCTATTATAATATAGTAGGCTTAAACTATACATTGCGAATTAATTAAGTTATTTTAAAATAAAATGTACATGTAAGTTAACTCAAACCGGCAGTGTATTTGTGAAGTGGTATATCGAAAGCAGTGAAATCGGACATTCCTAAGCGAAGATATTGAGTTTGTAAGTTCTGGTATTACAAAATTGGAAATTGAGATATCGTGGGTAAAAAGCTGAAAAGACAAAAACAACAAAAAAACAACAACAACAACAAAAAACAGACCAGAACAATTTGGAGTAATGAATTAAAAGAGTTGACATGAGATTAGGAATTAATGTTTTCTGCTGTTTGAGTGTGCATGTTCTCATCGTTGATGGTTTGGTGGACTGTCATGTAGATGTAAGCGTGATCCTAAAATGCCTTTCACATTGACCAAAACTAATTACAAGACCTCTTCTACATTGAGGCTGGCTTTCCCTTTTAAAGGAATTTTTATCCGTGCTAAAGATTTTATTATTTGGCCAAGCTAGTATTCTTTTTGGGTTCATGATCATGACCCATTATCAGAAACTAACCTCTTCCCCAAAAGCAAGATCCGTCAAAAATTAATAGAGATCATTTTATAGAAGTTTCATGGTGTTTGCTTTTTAAGAAAAAATGAAGCTGTATACACATGTATGATTACAAAATGCTTTTTTTTTATCAACAAATCCCTGATAACTAAAAATAAAACATGTTCCCGGTCTGATCCCAGAAAACTCTTTTACAAAATACGTTAAAACATTAAATTCAAATTTGGACCAAATACGCGCGCAAGCAATCTGAGACGCAATATCTCTTTTTTGCCTAACAAGATGGCGTTCTGTTATGGTCCGGGTGGGGCATTCACTAGAAATGGGTGATGGGGATGTGCGGCCGCACCCAATGACCCCTTTTTTGTTTTACTGAACTCCCTCTCACCCAATGCATGACTCCTTTTTGATTTCCTGTCACCAAAAGACACCCCCCCGCTTTGGACAAATTATAATCTCTCACCAAACGACCCCGGTTTTTTTCATTATTTTTCCTAAAATTTTGAAAACTTCAACTAAAATATTTTGACTAAATAGACCCCCTTTTTTGGTAAGATTTTCCCCAGTCGCACCTAAAGACCCCCATTTTGGGGCCTTCTCGCCGTAAGACCCCACTTTTTTGGTGTCTATGCTCTCACCGAAAGACCCCTATTTTTGAACTGCTGTCCGCACATCCCCGTCACTTCCAAAGTCTAGTGCCCCCGGAGTTTTGGTCCCCTTTTCCAATTGGGCAAATCCAGTTTAAATCTACACACCCCAATGGAAGACCCGACCTTAAACTTCCAAACGGGGAGTGTGAATATCAAATGGGGTTACCTGAATAACTCCATTTGAAATCTGCACCCCCTTTGTGGCAGATTAGGTCACGTCTTCCATAGAGGGTGTACAGATTTCAACTGGAATTGCCCGAATTTCCGCCAGCTGCTCTTGTTGTCATGCTGATCAGTTCCCAGCAAATGCAAATTGAAAACATTCGCAAAAAGTTTAGGTTACATGCCAGGCTACATAAGGTAGACCTATCTAGCCCTACTATAGGGACTTTTAAACACACTCTCCGAGAACCGCTAAAACCCACTAACTGCTCCACCCGGAAAATGTATGGGGAATAGGGTTTAGCAGTTCTCTGGATATAGCCAGGTTTTATGATATAGCATGGTTTTGGATCACCACAGTCAAAAGGCCCTATACATTGTACTAGTAGGGCTAGGCCTACTCAGCAAACACAAAACGTTTTACAGAATCATAAAAAATGTTGGGTTATATAAAGGGTATTAAAACGTTTCAGCAACATTCACAAATTATTTTTGAAAACTTGATGCTAAACTAGTTGAAGTGTTGAAAAATATTTTGTAAAAATGTTTGCCCAAAATATTTCACAATAACGTTTTAAAAACGATTTCATGATCTTTACTAACCTGACATTTAAATGTCAGTATTAAAACGTTTTGAACAAATGTTTTGAGAATGTTTTGTGTTTGCTGTGTATAACAAGTTTTAATACATTCAAAAAGATTTTTTTAACTTGCTGCAAAACATACTAACATAATGTTATTTACGTGTTGACAAAATACTTTGCAAACAAATATTTTGCAATAACATTTTGACAATACATGTATTTTAAAAATGTTGTTGTCGTGGTTTTCCCTTTAAAACTTCTGAACTTTTATAACAAGACATTTAAAGCCTTATTGTAACATTTCCTTTAGAAATAGAATTGTATTTTCTTTTCACAAAATGTTAGTTTTACTGTCAGATATATCCTCTTAATTTGGGCCCAAATGGATGCGGCAATGCAAAGAAAATCGCTATTTAATACCAGCACATAATGTCGCCAATGCGAGCCACTCCTTCGAACGTGAGTCGGGTCGGGTTTTTTTTATAATAATATGTTTCGACTGCCCGCACGCCATGTAGGCCTACTAATTGTGCACAGATTATCTGTGGTTCGACTAATATTTCCATCGTAAACGACGGTTCCTCAGTACGATTTATACAAAACGGGTTTACTAAAGTACAATCGTGCTTCTTCCTTAGCAAATGTTACAATATGGCTTTAATGTTATCAAAACATTAAAAGCGTTTAAAAACGATGGTAAACATCCACATCTCTTATTCCCTTTTCTTGGGTATTAAGACGGATGTTACCCCAAGTTTCTCAATTTCGTTAGCCTCCACATTGTCCACGTTATCATTTCAGATGTTTCATAAGCAAAGATAACAGGGCAGCTTTCCCCGTGGCGTCCCCCTCCTCAGTCTGCTGTAGCTTGCACTGAAGCTCCCTCTCCCTAATGTCCAGCTCCCGCTCCTTTAATCTCAACTCCCGTTCCTTCAGCTCCAGCTCTTTTTCTTTATAACACCCCTCTTCTGCGTCTTTGCGATGGAAATAATCCAGTAATTCATTCGTGTCCGATTTCTTTTGTCTCTTAAGTGGGGGTGGTGAAGGGCTGCCACGGTTATCGTCTAATGCAACATCTACAGTACCATCAGATGACACTGAAGCAGAAAATGATGACGTATTTTGATGATAGTTGACGTCATCCGTAATGGTGTTCAGTTTTATAGGAATGGGTGCCAGTTCTTTTCGATCTATTCTCGCTTTGTAAACTCTCCCTACCTTCTCTTCTTGCAATTGTAGCTCTGTGCATTCTTGAAGAAGTTGAATCTTTTCTTTGTTTTCTTCTTCGGTGTCGCCTTTGGATCTGCAAGAGAGGGAATGGCAAGAAATAATAAAAACAAGAAGAGTCCTCAAAAAAACGACAAAGTTCCGCTGATAGCCTACATGTATTGATAAAAAAAAAATTCTTTCAGTCTTTCTTGACTCATATAGCAGTGAATTTCAATCATTTTGTAATGTTTACAATGTATAAACCACTTGACATGTGACGTCATTGCTCGGCAGCATGCGCGCGAATTATGGCAATTTCCATTCTTCTTTGCCCTGCAGTGTGCGTACGCATCGCAGTTTGCTCAGGGCACGTGCATTTTAAATCGCCCACCACATTTCATATAGTAGGGACCTACAAGAAAGCCATTGAACAGTGTAGCGGTTCGTTCAAGCATATCGGTAGACCAGCCCCTCGCCTTTGTTGATAAACAATTATGTCAAGTGGTATGTTCACTGATTTTCATTAATATTCAACGTATTTTCACCGTTAAAATGGGAATCCTTGTATTAAACCTACTGACATGTTACTTTTACTAACCTCTGGATAAATTTAAACCATGCAAAAGTAACATTTGTGATGATAATTATACCAGTACACCACAATAAGGATCCAGATGTGGATTTAGTAGACCAGGCTGTAGATGAGCTAGGTGTCACTTGGAGCGTAAACTTATCCCATATGGTTTTTCTAGATCAGAATTTCATGAGGAATAAGAATATCTTGGGTAACAAGCCCCTATCCTGAACAGGCTCCCACAAAGGGGGGTTCTTTCCGGGGGTCAATTTTTAAGGATAAAATATCATAAGTTACGTTTAAACACAATAGTGTAGAGCAAACTCTTATAAATCTCATAATGTACACCCAATTAGTAAATTAAGCCCAGCATATTTGATGTGGTAACAATCTGGAGGGTGGAAGAGTAGTAGGGGGGTCTCTAAAGGACCCCTATTTCCGGGGGTCCATTTAAAGGAAAACATACCCTAAGTTACGCTTAAACACAAAATAGTATAAAGTACACTTAACTCTTTTTAATGCCAAGATTGAACCCACTTATTTAAATAAGCCTTTTATATTTGATGTGGTAACAATATGGGGGGTGGGGTGTAGAAGGGGGTCTCTAAATGGCCCCCTATTTAAAAACAACACCAGTGAAATTTGCCTAAAGTTTATTCTTTGTTTGGTATGGCCAGATTTTTATGAAGATTAAGTATATCTTGACCAAGAAAGTCAAACTCCTTCATACAAACATCCAGCCACCAACTCCCCACCCCACCCCAAACAGGGGGTGCCATTCAGGCGTTATGAGCATTTTGAGAATATAATGTGTAATAATGTATGATACTGTAATTTCAAATAATTATGATGCAACAAATCTTACAACCTAAAATCAAAATTAATGTTGATATGTTATTCCAAAACTCGATGGCAACAATACTATGTGTGTGTGTGGCGGGGCTGGAAGAGGAAGTCTCTGAAGACCCCATATTTAATAGACGGGATGGGGTCTTTAGTCTTTAGGGAAATCTTATATTATACGGTTCCAAGCATTTAAGTCCGTAATTTGTAGGAAAATACTTCATACCATTATGTTACCCTTTGGTTCAAATAGGGCACAAATACTTGTTTGTACTATAAAGTTTGCTTTAAAGTTCTACCAATTATGCTTACTTAATCCTCTGTATCGCTTTCATCGCTGTTGCCTACAAAGTCTTCACAATCATGATCTATAAACAGTTCTTGCATATCATCAGGCATAACCTTCTCGAGCCATCTCAGTTCTAGTGATTCTGTCCATTCATTGTCAGCAATGTTTCCAGCCTCATAACTACAAAGGACTGCTGAGCGCCATTCTCTAGCGATAAAGTTTGATCTCAAAATATGAAGTCTCAGTGTATGCTGGCATGGTGGTAGCAATGACACATCAGTGATCTTGTTCTGTTTGGTAAATTTCCGATCAAAGAGTATATACCGGGCCTCGTTGACGCTTTTACACTTTATGCCATCTTCAAGGTCTGCCTCCAGGGTTTCAGCAGAAGACACCCCAAGATTGGAGAAGGTATCCAGGAATTTAGGCTTGCATTCAAGTAACTTCCAACAAGTTGGCACGTCGAAAGGGGGGGCAAAGATTTTTTGGCACGGCCAAAGGGGGGAGGGGGGCAAGCGATTTTTGGCAGACCATTTTGAGAATTAACCACCCCGGGGGTACACATAATTATTGCACCACCCCTAATAGAGCAAGTGCCTCGGTCAAGTGCTATAGGCCTACTAGACTGCTCTGCACCCCCCCCCCCCCCTTTTGATCATGGAGGTAGTAGCATTGATAAACAATCCGTACTATTTCATGCATAAAGCACAACACATCCCAAGTGACTGCTCAGCCCAGAGAAACATGGATCATAGCTTCATGTTGGATCAGAACAGGTCATTGGTGATTTTACATACTCAAAAGTAATCAGAGGGTATTATTACTTGTTATTGAAGGTTGGAACCTCCGAAATACTGCTACTTAAAAAAAAAAAAAAGAGATTTTTGTTCAAAGCTGGATAAAGTTGTACATTTTAATTACTGTTGCTTCTATTGAACAGCCAGGGACATATTGAATTAACATGGTTTTTTTTTTTAGTTTAGTTTATTTTATTTTCTCATTTGACCCCGTACAGGGTATCAGAGAAACACAAACAACATAATAAAAACAGTTACAATAAATGGCATTTACAAAGCAACAATATATATCAGTAGAAAATGAGCACACACATTTTAGTATTTAACTTAACTTACTTTAAAAAGTAAAAGAATAGATAAGTGTTTTATATGTACATGAATATTTACACAAGCTAATAAACTATGTGAATATGTTATAAGATTTAGTAGTTTTCTTTAAATTTATACATAATGAGTTTTGCAAATATTGCAAGGTTCTTAAGCACCAACAAATCTGTTGAACTAAAAAGATGATTCATTTTCAACATATTGGGATGATTTATGTAATAAGGTGACAAATATTTAAGTCTGGCATCTTTAAAGTGGTCACATTCAAATAAGAAGTGGAATTCATCACCAATAATGTGTAAGTTGCAAAGATTGCATTGATCTGAGTTTTCATCTGAGGTAACATGTCTATTATTAAAACTATTTACTGTACATGGGAGATTATGATTTCTACTTCTAAATCTACACAAATTAACTCTATCAGTTGTATCTAATAATAAGAGGTAAGATTCAAATTTCAATTGATTCTTAATAATCCTGTAGTTAACACTGCGGCTATTATTGGAAACGGATGTTGACCAATTTTGGGTGTCGATATCATTTATTCTGGTCTCAATCATTGTTTTAAACAAGGATTTCCCGATGTTTGGATTTTGATTTATCCAGAATTCACCAAAACCACATGTATCAAGAATATTTTTGATTTTAATAATCCATTTTGAATTGAAATTACTGTTTACATCTTCATGGAGACATTTAATTAGATTATAAATACGATAAGATAATTTGTTTTGGTTTCAGAAATTATTTTAACCCAAAAGTTTATCAATCTTTTTGAAATGGTATTATGAATATCGAATTTACCAACTTCACCATAAATGGCACAGTTTATGGTACGTTTATTTACATGCAAGATTCTACGCAGAAAATTTCTATAGAAAATTTCAATGTGATCAAGTTTTTCATATCCCCACACTTCACAGCCGTATGTAAGAATAGGTAACACCAGTCGATCAAAGAGATCACAGATAATATCAATTGGGAGCATAAGCTTGGCAGCTTTAGTTAATAAACTGAACATAGCGTTTTTAGCTTGAGAGATTTGTTTCTTGATTGCTTTATGGAAGTTACCATTATAATTAAAAGTTATACCCAGATACGTGTAATCATCGACAATATCGAGTTTGTCAGCTCCAAGAGTAAAAACAGGGTTACGCCTTGTTTTACCTCGTGAGAAGATAACAATTTTAGTTTTGCTTGCGTTTACATTAAGGGACCATGTGTTACAATACTCATGTAAAGCATCAAGACCTTTTTGTAGATCAGTTGGTGATTCGGCAAGAATAATCGTATCATCGGCATAAAGGAGAACATACAACTTAAGGAAAATTTCAATATCATCATTACTTAAGTAAGTACTTATATCCTTTTTGATATCCTCAAGCCCTTTATAATGCTTACTTAGATAAAATTCAAAATCATTTAGAAATATTGAAAAAAGCAATGGGGACAGATTTTCCCCTTGTCGAACTCCAAGAGTACAGTTAAAAGTGTTAGAGAACTGATTATTAAGTTTGATACGTGATTTTGCCTTTTTATACATGTTATAAATAACGTTTATAATTTTACCACTTAAGGGCGTACTACACCCATATATTGGTTTGATTGGTCTAAACAAATATTTTTTCATTTATAGCGAGGCGATATATGCACGGATCATGTGAAATAAAATAAAAAAATTTAAAAAATAAATATAAAAGGTGTTTTTAAACCATTGTATAGTAAGTCATTTTAGCCCTATATATTTTTGTTTACCGTATCCTGGTAACTCAGATGCGTGTTTCATAACAAACCATAATTTATTCTTTTCAACATGTTCAAGTAGGGTACATGAATAGAATACATTAAATCCTTTGTTATACTCTCTATAGAAAATCTAGTGGTGCTTGCAAAATATATAACACTGAATAAATTAAATAAACACTTACACAATAGATGCATAGTCATTAGTCAATTTGATATTGATGTTGTTATTGATGTGTTGTTATGAGAAGAAAAGGCTATTAGGTCACCGTATGTCAGGTTATAGGTCAATTGGTTCAGGTCAAATTTAAGCATCAATTTTGAATACACATGTGAGAGTCTGTGATACAAAATGTATCATAATGAGGAATAATTTTGATATTCTGTCTTTAACTGGATATATATCGAGAAGTGCAAGGTGGATATACTAATATACCTTGGGATGTAAATGGTGAGTACAATTTAGAATGCCTAGTTGAGATGGATTTCACAAATAAATATAAAATAGTTACCAAAATCACAAAAGATAAGCTTACGTAAAACTACCCAATATGGTGGTATAGGTGACAAGAAATACAATTTTTTCAACATTGCTGTAGTATGGTTGTGGTAACCTGTTACCTGTGGTTTAATTAAGTGTCAGTGAAATAATGTCGCAAGTTAAAAATACAAAATATAGCTCAACATTAAAAATAGAAGCATTTTAACCAGCTCTTTTTTTGATAGTTGTGGAGCACCAAGTTCATGAAGTCATAAAAGAAATCAGGAACCACTTATTCCCATTTTACATATCAACTTTATTTCCCTAACGTGTTAGCAACACATATCCAAAATTTTAACGAAATCCGTTGATATTAAGCTTTCCAAAATGAAGTGAATTTAAATCATCAGTGATGTACCACCTTTTGGCTTCTACTTTTAAAAGCATGTAAGCTACGTTGATACCGATGCCACCAATAAAACGAAAAGATTTGCCCCTTCATTTTGCATACCACTTTGTCCAATTTGTTTTTGTAATTTCTTCACAAAATGCAAAAAAATGCAAAAAAAATCAATGGGTGTAGTACCCCCTTAAACCATTTGAAATTACTTTAGACCACAGGTCAGCTCTGTTAATTAAGTCAAACGCCTTTTTATAGTCTACAAAAGCACAATAAAGTCTTTTCCTTTTGCTTAAATAAATATCAATCAGACTTTTTAAAACAAAAGCATGGTCAATAGTTGAGAAATTGGATCTAAACCCAGCTTGTTCATCACCTATTGTACCTGTGGCCTCTAAGTAATTTGTTAAACGTGCATTAATAATGGCAGTAAACAATTTACCAAGGCAGCTGAGTAGGGTTATACCACGATAGTTGTTAGGGTCGTCAATAGCACCTTTGTTTTTATATATTGGAATAATGTTACCAAGACACCATATTTCTGGGATTAGACCGCTATCTAAAATGATGTTAAAAAATTTAACCAAAATATCAACAACCTTAGGTGGACTGTTTTTAAGAAATTCATTTAAAATATAATCAGGACCACTTGATTTGCCATTCTTAAGCTTCTTAATAGTGCTTAGAACTTCGTCATGAGTAAAGGCGATATTTATCTCTTCATTTATAGAGTGATCGATAGTGGTAGGATCAAAAGAAACATCATCATCAATATGAGTGACATTACTAAGATTCTCAAAATGGTTAAAAAGTATATTCATTGGAATGTTTATTTTTCGATTTGATTTACTTGTATTATTGAAAAAATTCCAATATTGTTTTGGATCACTGGTCTTAAACGACCTTATTTCAGAATGGATATTGTCATAGTATTTCTTTTTGGTGTCTTTAACAAGTTTTTTGTATGATTTAAACTCTTGTTTAATGGTATCTTGTTTGTGAACAACCTTTTTAAGCCTATTTTTGATTCTGTAGTAATACCGTCTTTTTTCAGCACACTCTTGATTAAACCATGGTTTACTTACTTTATTAGCTGAAGTTGTTTTGATACGATGTGATTTACTTTTGACTCTGGAAATACCTGTTTTGATAGCAGGATTCTTAAGTATACTACCAACATCATTACAAATTTCATCAATAAGTTCCTGATTTACACTATCTATAATAATACTGTCAATTTTTTCGCTTAAATAGTTAATCATCTCAACATCAAAGTTATCATGATATTCTGTAGTTCTATTTTTATCCCATTTAACAAAATAATCATCAACACCATTGTTATTTACATTACTGTTTGTCTGGGAAATAGAATTATCATCATCTTGATCTCTGGCAGAAGAAGGCCTTATGCTAGATTTTAAATTAACACAAATAGCTTTGTGCTTGTCTGATAAACAAGCATCAAAGTCTTCAACAACAAAATCAGAGACACGAGGTAGTAATGGCGAACTCATGATTACGTAATCAATTGTACTGTGACCTTTCTTGCTAACACAAGTGAAATCCCCTCTATTTTTATCTTGACCAAATCTACCATTAAGGATTTTAAGGTCAAATGATTTGCATACATCAATAAGATTTATACCATTGTTGTTAGTCTTTTTATCAAAGTTCTTTCTCACAGTAAGAATTCCAAGAGAGTCTAGCTTGCTTTGTGACTGGAATAAACATGAGTTATCCAGGTACATGTTAAAGTTATGTTGGAAAGAAAGTGAATTGTCAGTTTCATCAATTTCAATAAAATCATTAAGGATTCCAGTTCGTGAGTTAAAGTCTCCAATGAGACACATGTTAGGAGAGTTGTAATGGCTATTTATGTTAACGAGGTGTAGATAGATTTTCGAAGATAGTTTGATCATGGTGAACCGACCCTTCATGGGGTATATAAATAGCTCCAATGATTAGTTTTTCTTTTGATTTCTTATCGTCCAATTCAATCCACAGAACAGCATTAGATATACAGTTTGATATCACTTTGACATGGTTTGAGATTTCATTTTCACAAACATTCCAATTCCATGGAACCCGCCACATTTGGTATTTATGTTATCGTTTCGCGATTTGTGGAAGTAAGTGTATCCTGTAATAGTGTCAGTGTCAATTTCATTACATTTTGTTTCGCTCAAGCAAACAATATCAAATTGTCGAATAAAGTCTTGAATTGAGTTCAAGTCAAGCTTGCTGTGGAGACCACAAACATTCAAACCAGCTAACTTCAAAAAAGAGTCGTTATTTTGAAAGCAGTAATTATGATCCACTAATGAGTTCATATATAAATCAGCATCATGAGGTCGAGAGGAGGTGCATTGCTAGCTGTTCAATAGAAGCAAAAGTAATTAAAATGTACAAATTTATCCAGTTTTGAAAAAAAATCTCAGAATTTTTAAATCTTTTTTTTTTTTTTTTTTTTTATGTAGCAGTATTTCGGAGGTGCCAACCTTCAATAACAAGTAATTTAGGGTCTACAACTTCTAAAAAAAAAAATTAAAAAAAAATAAAATAAAAAAAAAAAAAAAAATTTTTTGTGTTTTTTTTCGGGAAATCGCGTTTTTTGGAATATCGTGGTGCGTTTTTTGGCTTCCAAAATCGCGTTTTTATCCGGTGCTTAGTATTAGGGATGATAAATTTAAATGGTTACTATACCGTAGAATACTTAGAATGCAGTGTCTGCTATTTCCGGCTTGATTTTGACCAATATTTAGGAACGGCAAGTTTAATTTGATGACGGACTTGGCTGTAAGGCCGTGTAAAATTAATATTTTGGTTCTCGTCCCTCCCTCCTCAATTTCTGGGATTTGTCAGATTTTTTAGATTTTTTAGATTTTTCAATTTTTAAGACTTTGGAATGATTTATGAAATCTTCATACATATAAATAAGTTTATTAGAGAATAAGCATCACTTCCAAGTCTTTTTGTGGTACTCTAGGGGGTTTATCCTTCAGAATCTCACATTTGAAAAAAAAAAAAAAGGGCCTCATCGTTTCCTCGAGCACTGTTGGAGAAGACCGAAAACTACTGACAATGCTAATTTTACATTGAAAAAAAAAAAAACACCTCCCTCCCTCATCAATTCATGAAAATCCTCTGGACGAGAACCAAAACATTAATTTTATACGGCCTTAAGGTTAGCAACTACTTTAAAACTGTTGCGATTTCCGTGCGATTTGGTATAGTTTACAGCATCTTGCGAATGGTAGTTGACAAAATTTGCATTGATCATTTCATAGCGATTGTGTAGAAGAATTTCAATATCACGGATATACTTTCGTGGGCTCGTGGTTCTTGAGTTATGTTGTAAAGAGGGCTGAAACAACAACACTTTTGTAAAAAGTCGGGGTAAAAAGTATATAACTCATTTAAATCAAGCAAGTTTTCAAAGTACGGTGTATCATGAACTTTTGCAAAACATCAAAGTGTTATAATGAAAATCGATTTTTTTTTTGGCTGCTTTGACCAACAATACCTCGTCTACCTATAAGTCTAAATAATAGTGTTCATACATGCATCCAGCGAGCAAGAGGAGCGTGTATTCGTTGATTACCCCCCAAAAAAACCACACCACATACTTTTGAAATTGTTGCAAAAGCAAAACAACCCTTTGGACTGCTTGGGATACATTTTTTTTTTAAATAGCAGCGTGAAACTGCTTTTTTACCCATCACAATTTTATTTAAACCAATAATGACAGATTTATATATTTTTCTAGAATTAATTTTTAATGTTCATGAAAGAATAATAATAACGAACATTTAGAAGAGAAAGAAGAAAGGCCCGCGCCCGTCTTGTACGAAATTCATATGTTATTGCTAATGTTTAGTACGAACGTAAGTGGATTTAACTGTTCCATGAAATTCATCATGCCAAAAATTGATTTTACCCTCCCCTGATGGCTAATTAATAATAATAATGATAAATATAATAATAGGCATAGGGTAAATTGGGGTAAATGGAACGCTTAAGCAATAAATCACTTTCTGTGGTCAGGAGGGTATCCATATATGATTTTTGTTTGTTTCAATAAGTAGATAATATGTTTTTACAACTTGTTTTAACAGATAAACTCCCATTTTATGGCTTTGTTTCTTGTATCGGTCCAAATACATGCATGGTCATGGTGTTCCAGTTACCCCAACAAATTGGGGTAAATGGAACAGTGGGTTAGGGTAATTGGAACAAGGGGCATTACTTGCAAGGAGCCTACATTCATTGCTATATTTACATTGAAAAGACATCAGAATAGTTTATTTAACATATATTTTGTGACTAAACAAAAGATTAACAAAAATAATTTTGTTTTCATGTTTTTTTATAAACATAGTAAAATACCACGTAAAAAAACCCTTTCTCTCGGTACATAACAGAAAAAAATGGTTTTCAGATTTTTTAAAAATCAATAGGAGGCCTAATCTACCATGAATTAGTTATTTGTAGTATATAATTTCATAATAATTAAACCAATAAGTAAAAAAAATATTAACATGTTATATATATTTGAAGTCAGTCAACCGTGTTCCATTTACCCCAAGTGGATCTGTTGTGGGGTAAATGGAACACCAAACTAATTAATTAGCTAATTAGCATATTAATTTGCATAATTTCATCATTAAAATCTGCTATTTTATTGTTTAAAACATTTATGTTATTGTAGAAAACAAACATATTGCCAATATTGTAAGACAACTTTCAGCACAACATTCAAATATTTAGGAATCAATACCCTTAAATTAGTAATGTTCAATGAACCGTAGCACCACTTCAAGGTCAGTGACAACATTTGAGATTTTCTTCCACTCAAATACCGAGTAAACCCACGCTTATATATGAAACGAAAGCAGAACGTATGGCGTTGGGGTAAATGGAACAGTCGGTATGATGTTGCCAAATTTTTTTCTTGATTGAGGGAATTGTATTCTCAGCGTTCCATTTACCCCACCGTTCCATTTACCCCAATTTACCCTAATAATAATAATAATACATTTAAAATAGACTTGGTGATTTATTAAAGCATTAAAGCATTATTTACAATAATAATAATAATAATAATAATAATAATAATAATAGGGCCTACTAATACTAATACTAATAATAATACTAATACTAATACTACTACTACTACTACTACTAATAATAATAATAATAATAATAATAATAAAATATTAAAAGTTCAAGAGTATGAAAAAATAAGCATGTGTGTCAATTAGAACAGTCATTACGCGGTCGGCCAGCCATACACAAGAAGGTCACGTACATGTATAGCGTCCACACGGCTCGCCATATTGCGCTATCCGTGTCGTTATCCGTGAAACGACAACTCAAAGAACCCTTTCTCGTCAACGAATAATTGCAAATTCCTACCTTTTTCTTCTTAAATGTAACGCCAAATCTTCATGCTGGTACTGCCTCAATAACAGCTGATATCTCTCCCGTACACGTCGCTGGCAAACTGAAAACCCTTCGTCCTCAAAAGCCTTGTTCATGTCATCGGCAATCGTTTCATTCAAGTATTTCGCGTCTCCCGCAACCCTACAACCAAACGGGTTTCTCGAAATTGCACATTTTAAAAGATAAATATCATGCTTGGCTCTAAAACGAACAGGTTTCTTGAGAAACACTCTTTCATCCATGAGTGAATCATCAAACTCAGGTTTGCAACGTAGCTCATGCTCGGCCATGTTTTAGTTTTTGCAAACGAACAACACGGTTATAAATACGTCTGGTTTTATACGTGTCGTGAGTGTGCAGTGCACTGTATGCAATACGCCAACGCCAATCTGCTAGCAGCATCAGCACGGCAAACAACCGTGCAAGGTCGTATTTACATATTAATAGTTGGGAATTGAAGCGTATAAGGTTGACGTCACGTTATCGGGTCACGTTTTTCTACTGCATAGTAAGCTTGCATGGAGGTTGGGTCATTTTGCATAAGGCCGTATAAAATTAATGTTTTGGTTCTCGTCCAGAGGATTTTCATGAATTGATGAGGGAGGGAGGTGTTTTTTTTTTTTTTCAATGTAAAATTAGCATTGTCAGTAGTTTTCGGTCTTCTCCAACAGTGCTCGAGGAAACGATGAGGCCTTTTTTTTTTTTTTTCAAATGTGAGATTCTGAGGGATAAACCCCCTAGAGTAGGGGAGAGCGGGGAGTGTTCGCCCTATATTTTTCTGACCAGCCTAGCGATGTCAATTTAAGGTTAGGGATGACCTGATTAGCCCATGTAAAAGCCCTATGTCTTAGCTATATACGGCCACAAGCCCAGAACTATAGGCCTTACAATAGCAACAGGATAGAGCAAACAAAAAAGTTTTGCAAAGTGGCGAACTTGCCCCATATTGGGGCAGGTTCACCCATATGGTGGGGTAAGTTCACCCTAATCACAAAAAAGGTTTAAACATTGCATAACAATAACATATTAAATGCAAACATTTAGCAAGAGTATACAGTACTTTCATTCTCTTCTGGGGAGTCAGGAAATTTGTTGCAGGGGTCGGGTCAGGGTAAAATGTAGGGGTCCAAAGTGAGCTTATACGTATCATGTTTACAACTTCGGGGAGATTATGGATTAGGACATAAACGGTGGTATGAGTAATACTGACACCACATAACTTTAAAAAACATGCTTTTCAGTAGTTTTACCTTGTTTAATGGTATAATTATAAATATTTTGTATAATACGCTGATGGGGCAGGTCCGCCCTCCAGTTTGGGGTAAGTCCGCCCGGGGAAGATGCCCCATCCTCAAAAGGGCGAACGTGCCCCTTGTGCACATTTTTGTATTTTCTTCAGGGTATGCACAAATACAAATCGAATAAGGAGTTTATAACTGCATTAAATCTTTGACAAATCCCATATGTACCCAATACAGATTTTCATTAAAACCATCTGTATTTATGTATCAATGATAATACAACATTATTAATGCAAGAAAAAATTACGTTTTGGTGTAATTTTTTTGTTTTGGCTGCAGTTCGATGAACACGTCCCTATATATCGCGTTGCTAATATGAGAAGTTTATAATGACCTATGTCACCTAATTTTGCCATCACCAAATTCCCCGATAGCCGTAGTGCTGAGAAACAAGGGGTGGGCGAACCTGCCCCTAGGGCGAACACTCCCCGCTCTCCCCTACCACAAAAAGACTTGGAAGTGATGCTTGTTCTCTAATAAACTTATTTATATGTATGAAGATTTCATAAATCATTCCAAAGTCTAAAAAATTGAAAAATCTATAAAAAAAAAAAATCTGACAAATCCCAGAAATTGAGGAGGGAGGGACGAGAACCAAAATATTAATTTTACACGGCCTAATCGAGGATTATCAAACTTCCAGTTGTGCCACGAAAAGTATCGATTGGTATTGTTAATATCTTGCAGGAATTTATTGATTATAAATTTTTATTTCAATAGGGGCCTCTACTTATTTTGAGTTCATGAATAATATTGCCCATGTTGAACGTAAAATAAACGTTCACTGTCAAAACAAAAAACAAAAACAAAAACTACGGAAACGTGCTTACAATGTGCAAAATCCATTATGTGCGGGAACCCGAGAATTGGAAAGCGTACATTTCGTTTGCATGTAATGAGACAGCGATGGTGATGATGAGTCATGAGGACGAGAATGATGGTCATCAATGATGATGATGACTCGATGATGATGATGATGATGATGATGATGATGATGATGATGATGATGATGATGATAATGATGATGATGATGACCCGGATGATGATGATGATGATGATAATGATGATGATGATGATGTAGATAATAGTAGGGCGTATATCCCAAATATCAAATAACATTTACAGGGCCAAATGGTAAAAAATACTTTTTCAGCTTGTAATAAGGAATTTCCCCACATAACAAATTTTACGAACTTTCTTTCTGTGCTTGCAATTATGCAAAATTATCCATGGTGTGCGGGAACCCGAGAATTGGAAAGTATCTACATGTATTTCGTTTGCACTTGCGTGTAATGAGACAGCTGTATATCGCAACCAGGTGATGATATATAGGTATGATTTGTAGTGTGTTTTTTTTCATACACCAGGCACAAAAAGAAACTCGTCAGTTATATTCATCCTTGCTGTTCAATAACTTGATTATTGTGGATTATTCTGAAATATACATTTTGTTAATTGGACTTTGCTTTCTCATTTGACACCCTGTTCGTGAAAAACGAACAAGAATTGACCAAGATATGCGCCTCCAAAGCCTCAAACCCCAAAATCAAAAGTTGCATTTTCAACGATTTTTAATGGGAACGCATCGTTGTATTGCACACAAGCACCACGGGCCAATCAATAAAGCACACAGTGTAACCATGGTAACAGGCACAATTGAATCGTTAAAATTGCAACTTTTCATTTTGGGGTTTGAGAGTTTGGAGGCGCATATCTTGGTCAATTCTTGATCAATGTTCACGAACAGGGTGTCAAATGAGAAAGAAAAATCCAATTAACAAAATGTATATTTCAGAATAATCCAAAATTATCAAGTTATTGAACAGCAAGGATGAATATAACTGACGAATTTCTTTTTGTGCCTGGTGTATATCGTTTCATGTGAAATTGAAAATAATTATAGGCCTCATGATTATTAGTTTCAGTGAAATGTTATTTTGTTGATTCTGTTTGTAACTTAAAGCCCCCATGAAACAACATATCAGGTGAATAAGGTGATGATTGTTATGATATAATATTTGTTTTTCAAATGATCGTTTCTTGTAAAGGGGGGGGTTTGGCACGTCGAAAGGGGGGCAAAGATTTTTGGCACGGCCAAAGGGGGGCCAGCGATTTTGGCAGACCATTTTGAGAATTCACCACCCTGGGGTACACATAATTATTGCACCACCCCTTAGGAACCGGCCCCCTCGATAATTTTAGTGCGTTTCTATGGGGTTGGCCCATAATTTTCATGTCAAAAAAAGGGGGGCTGACATTTTTGAGGTCTGTAAAGGGGGGACGAAATTTTTTTTTTTTTTTTGCATCAGGGGCTGGAATACCTTTCAGCCCCCCCAATAATTCTAGGTGAAGTTAAAAAATCACGGTGATAAATTAGAGGGAAAATGGGTGTTTGTGACCTATATAGCGCTAGCGGAAAACCACCCTCGGGCACCTCCAGGGTGGCCCACCAAAGATTTTTCAATTTTACCCCCCCATGTTGAAAATCTTCCTAAGCCAATGCAAGTGTGGTCGTTATGTTTGCTATATAGCTTCCATGCACCTAGTATTTAGTCCAAAAATGCGAGAAGTAGGCCTAACCAATGTATACCCTAAACATTTTCCAAGACAGTAGAACTTGACTCTTCTCGATCTCGTATAAAGATTTAGAAAATGTATAGTTTGACCTACCTCAGACTTATATAGTTCTGGATTTATAAGCTAAAAGGTCAAAGGTTAAATTTGAAAATCCACAGGGTCTGAATAGATCAAATATTGGATCAAATGCTCCAATTTCGATGAAAATAGTATCAAATTGTTGCTATTTCTAATTAGACCTACTAATTAATTCTAACTGTTCTAATAAAGATACTTATAACTACCTGTAACTGCTATGTAATCATTTGCAATAACCTAGTGTGCTGTGTTACCTACTGTGTGTCATTCTAGGTGGTTCAAACTATTCTTTGTTATAGTTCTTTTGAACAGAAAGAACAATTCGAGACCATTATCATCAAAATTGGAGCATTTTTCTATTTTCAGAGTTCTAGGCGTAGGCCTACAGCTGTAAAACTATATTTTCTGAACTTACTGATCAGCTCTGATCATGCATCCGTGATAGGATGTGAAATATTGCCAGTTGCCACTCATAAAAACTTAAGTACAGTAGATCTGATTAATCTCAAGTTCATGGTTGTTATTACCTGGATGAATGATAATCTTCATAATCGTCGAGAGGAATAATTTAGCAAATTGGACCAGTTTTTAATTTTTATCCTGTAGGCTATAAACTTTAAATTCTCAAATTGACCCCGTCACGGTACTCCCACCCCGTAGAACACTATAATCAACAAAAAACTTTACCTGGCAAAAAAAAAAAAAAGCAAACATACCACGCTTTGCCACCGGACGCAACCCCGGAATGTAACAGCTTCACAGATGCAGATGATTACTAACACAATTTTGTATTATTTTGCGTATAATCAACACTGATCTTGGTCGTCAGCGCACCACTGTCTGGAAATTTCAGTAAATTGATTTGCGCCCTCTTTATTCATATTATATTAAATAGACAAATAGAATAATATAAATCCAAAAAGGGGGCGCAACACTAATTCATTTTGCTGCTCCCAGACTGCCTGCTCCCGATCCGATACGCCTCAAAAATCTGAGGATAGGCCTACTATAAATTCGTCAGTCAAAAATAGTGTGCCTAAACTTGAGCATTAACTTTCCTAAACAGTTTTCTTCACTTTGTGAATACGTGCTTATACTGTACGTGTTTAGAAAGTATTGATAGATAATGCAAGTGAGGCATTGAACATTGATGTTAACTTAATTATAGTAGGCCTAGGCCTACATGTTTGGCTTCTAAACCCGGGGGGGCACTTAACACAAATGACCATACGGGTATGCTCCCCGGAAAGACCACCCCTTTTTGGATTTCGCAGCTCCGAAAGACCTCCTATATTTGACCAAGCTCTGAAAGACCCTTGATCATTTCCGGTTCTCAAAAAGACCCCAAAATGGCTCATTCCTCATAAGTTCTGGCTTTTTTTCAAGCGATTTATAACCAAAAAGCCAAGAAAGACACTTAATTTTGACTGTTCTCCAAAAATCCCCCATTTTACTTGTTCGCAACGCGGTTCGCAGCTCCAAAAGACCACCTTTTACCGGTAGGCCGTCAGCTCCCAAAGATCCACCACGTAAAAATTCCGTGGGAGCATAGGCCTACCCACCAAAAATGTCCCCCCCGGGTTCTAAACATGCCAGTAAACGTGTAGGCCTAGTCCATTAAAGGCACGTTCAACGGCAAACACAGTTTTTGGAGTGTACTAGGCTTTTCCCATATGATAGGCCTATACGGTAGTAGGCTATAGGCATAGAGGAGTAAATTAGAGATAGTGAACATTATTAGAAATTAGAGATAGCGACCTTATTTGAAATTAGAGATAGTGAATCTTATATAATTATTTGAAATTAGAGATAGGGAACCTTATTTGAAAAAAGAGATAGCGAACCTTATTTGAAATTAGAGATAGCGAACCTTATTTGAAATTAGAGATAGCGAACTTTATTTGAAATTAGAGATAGCGACCTTATTTGAAATGAGAGATAGCTTATATGAAATTAGAGATAACCTATTTGAAATTAGAGATAGCGAACCTTATTTGAAATTAGAGATAGCGACCTTATTTGAAATTAGAGATAGCGAACCTTATTTGAAATTAGAGATAGCGATCCTTAGGGGGCCTATTTGAAATTACAGATAGCGAAACTTATTTGAAATTAGAGATAGCCACCTTATTGGAAATTAGAGATAGCGAAACTTATTTGAAATTAGAGATAGTGAACCTTATTTGAAATTAGAGATAGGGAACCTTATTTGAAATTAGAGATAGCGAACCTTATTTGAAATTAGAGATGGCGAACCTTATTTGAAATTAGAGATAGCGAAACTTATTTGAAATTGGAGATAGTGAACCTTATTTGAAATTAGAGATAGGGAACCTTATTTGAAATTAGAGATAGTGAACCTTATGAGATAGGGAACCTTATTTGAAAATAGAGATAGCGAACCTTATTTGAAATAAGAGATAGCGACCTTATTTGAAATTAGAGATACCGCTTATATATGAAATTAGAGATAGCGAACCTTATTTGAAATTAGAGATGGCGAACCTTATTTGAAATTAGAGATAGCGACCTTATTTGAAATTAGAGATGACGAACCTTATTTGAAATTAGAGATAGCGATCCTTATTTGAAATTAAAGATGACGAAACTTATTTGAAATTAGAGATAGCGAACCTCATTTGAAATTAGAGATAGCGAACCTTATTTGAAATTAGAGATAGCGAACCGTATTTGAAATTAGAGATAGGGAACCTTATTTGTAATTAGAGATAGCGATCCTTATTTGAAATTAGAGATAGCGACCTTATTTGAAATTAGAGATAGCGAAACTTATTTGAAATTAGAGATGGCGACCTTATTGGAAATTAGAGATAGTGAACCTTATTTGAAATTAGAGATGGCGAACCTTATTTGAAATTAGAGATAGCGATCCTTATTTGAAATTAGAGATAGCGAAACTTATTTGAAATTAGAGATGGCGACCTTATTGGAAATTAGAGATAGTGAACCTTATTTGAAATTAGAGATGGCGAACCTTATTTGAAATTACAGATAGCGAACCTTATTTGAAATTAGAGATAGCGAGCCTTTTGAAATTAGAGATGGCGAACCTTATTTGAAATTGGAGATAGCGAACCTTATTTGAAATTAGAGATAGCGAAACTTATTTGAAATTAGAGATGGCGAACCTTATTTGAAATTAGAGATAGCGACCTATTTGAAATTAGAGATGGCGAACCTTATTTGAAATTAGAGATAGCGATCCTTATTTGAAATGGCGAACCTTATTTGAAATTAGAGATAGTGAACCTTATTTGAAATTAGAGATGGCGAACCTTATTTGAAATTAGAGATGGCGAACCTTATTTGAAATTAGAGATAGCGACCTATTTGAAATTAGAGATGGCGAACCTTATTTGAAATTAAAGATAGCGAAACTTATTTGAAATTAGAGATAGCGAACCTCATTTGAAATTAGAGATAGCGAACCTTATTTGAAATTAGAGATAGCGAACCTTATTTGAAATTAGAGATAGCGAACCGTATTTGACATTAGAGATAGGGAACCTTATTTGTAATTAGAGATAGCGATCCTTATTTGAAATAGAGATAGCGACCTTATTTGAAATTAGAGATAGCGAAACTTATTTGAAATTAGAGATGGCGACCTTATTGGAAATTAGAGATAGTGAACCTTATTTGAAATTAGAGATGGCGAACCTTATTTGAAATTAGAGATAGCGACCTATTTGAAATTAGAGATGGCGAACCTTATTTGAAATTAAAGATAGCGAAACTTATTTGAAATTAGAGAGAGCGAACCTCATTTGAAATTAGAGATAGTGAACCTTATTTGAAATTAGAGATAGCGAACCGTATTTGACATTAGAGATAGGGAACCTTATTTGTAATTAGAGATAGCGATCCTTATTTGAAATTAGAGATAGCGACCTTATTTGAAATTAGAGATAGCGAAACTTATTTGAAATTAGAGATGGCGACCTTATTGGAAATTAGAGATAGTGAACCTTATTTGAAATTAGAGATGGCGAACCTTATTTGAAATTAGAGATAGCGATCCTTATTTGAAATTAGAGATAGCGAAACTTATTTGAAATTAGAGATGGCGACCTTATTGGAAATTAGAGATAGTGAACCTTATTTGAAATTAGAGATGGCGAACCTTATTTGAAATTAGAGATAGCGAACCTTATTTGAAATTAGAGATAGCGAGCCTTTTGAAATTAGAGATGGCGAACCTTATTTGAAATTGGAGATAGCGAACCTTATTTGAAATTAGAGATAGCGAAACTTATTTGAAATTAGAGATGGCGAACCTTATTTGAAATTAGAGATAGCGACCTATTTGAAATTAGAGATGGTGAACCTTATTTGAAATTAGAGATAGCGAACCTTATTTGAAATTAGAGATAGCGACCTATTTGAAATTAGAGATGGCGAACCTTATTTGAAATTAGAGATAGTGAACCTTATTTGAAATTAGAGATGGCGAACCTTATTTGAAATTAGAGATGACGAACCTTATTTGAAATTAGAGATAGCGACCTATTTGAAATTAGAGATGGCGAACCTTATTTGAAATTAAAGATAGCGAAACTTATTTGAAATTAGAGATGGCGACCTTATTGGAAATTAGAGATAGCGAAACTTATTTGAAATTAGTTATTGGAAATTAGAGATGGCGAAACTTATTTGAAATTAGAGATAGTGAACCTTATTTGAAATTAGAGATAGCGAACCTTATTTGAAATTAGAGATAGCGAACCGTATTTGAAATTAGAGATAGGGAACCTTATTTATAATTAGAGGTAGCGATCCTTATTTGAAATTAGAGATAGCGAAACTTATTTGAAATTAGAGATGGCGACCTTATTGGAAATTAGAGATAGCGAACCTTATTTGAAATTAGAGATAGCGACCTTATTTGAAATTAGAGATACCGCTTATTTGAAATTAGAGATAGCAACCTTATTTGAAATTAGAGATACCGCTTATTTGAAATTAGAGATGGCGAACCTTATTTAAAACACTAAAACAATTTTTTGGGAAAAAAATCCATATCTTCAATATGAAAGGTCAAAATTTTCAATTGATCGTCGACTTTTCCTCCCAGCTACATACACTTTAAGAATATATCATTAGATTTATAAAATTTACTTAGAGGACTGTTATATATCAAAAATGTGAAAAAATATATAATTTTAATAATTTGTCATAAAATTTGTATTTGGCCTATATCGTGAAGTTCAAAAATGAAAATTATTTGATATCAGAAAGACATTCTTCGTATTCAGAATGCAATTCGATATGTCTGATGTGCTCTCATGTCCCACAAAAAATACTGTCGAAACGCTCGAAACGCTCATTCCAGAACCCTTAATCCACTCTCAGAAATTCCAATAACCATCACAGCCAGGATCAGCTCAAAGATATATGGCGCGGAATATAAGAATTTATCATTGAGAGGCAGAGCTCATTTGGATATTTCCATGACTTTTCGTTCATTCATTTACATTTCCAAGCTAATTTCAAAAAAGGTTCGCCTAATTTTTGATAAGCGCTATCTCTAATTGAATATATGAATACAAAAGCCACCCAAGTCCATACTTTGGCCAAATTAAGTTAAGCATGGGAAAGTGTTGCTATACATAGGCCTGTCATATGTATGAAGAACAACTCAAATTCATCCTCTGTGTCTATTGAGCATGTGAAAAATAGCATGTATGAAAGAATCAACCTAAGTCCATGATTTGAGTCTTGTAACACATTGATTGAAATCCAGTATGTATAAAAGTCCACTTGTAACATCTTCATTGCTGGAGAGTGACTTTTGAAAAAAATGGGTTTAATCAAGGAAAGTGTGTGGTTTATATTACATGGCAGAATGCTTATCAACATTATACATAACTGTGTGCTTTATTTTGTATTATCTTACTAGTGGTAATCTCATTTCAACATTATTGTCTTTGTATATGATTCAAAAAACCACCCAAGTCCAGAATTTAAAATGAACCCCCCGAAGTCCCTGAAATTCTAATCGTCATACCTATACAGTTTAACCCACCTATTTGCACGTACAACTTACCATATTGACCAGGTAAATCTAACTGAAGGAATTAAAATGATACACAGGTTTTTTTTTTTCTCAAAATCACCTCCCATGGACTTGGGTGGGATTTGGATTCATGTATTCAATTTCAAATATGGTTCGCTATCTCTAATTTCAAATAAGCGGTATATCTCTTTCAAATAGGGCCTATAAAAGGTCGCTACCTCTAATTTCAAATAAGGTTCGCTATCTCTAATTTCAAATAAGGTTCGCTATCTCTAATTTCAAATAAGGTTCGCTATCTCTATTATCAAATAAGGTTCCCTATCTCTAATTTCAAATAAGCTGTATCTATAATTTCAAATAACGTCGCTTATATCTCTAATTTTAAATAAGGTTCGATATTTCTATTTTCAAATAAGGTTCACTATCTCTAATTTCAAATGAGGTTCGCTATCTCTAATTTGACATAAGGTTCCCTATCTCTAATTTCAAATAAGGTCGCTATCTCTAATTTCAAATAATGTTCACTATCTCTAATTTCGAATAAGGTTCGCTATCTCTAATTTCAAATAAGGTTCGCCATCTCTAATTTCAAATAAGGTTCGCCATCTCTAATTTCAAATAAGGTTCGCTATCTCTAATTTCAAATAAGGTTCGCCTAATTTTAAATAAGCGCTATCTTTAATTTCAAATAAGGTTCGCTATCTCTATTTTTCAAATAAGGTTCCCTAGCTCTGATTTCAAATAAGGTTCGCCATCTCTAATTTCAAATAAGGTACACTGTCTCTAATTTCAAATAAGGTTCACTATCACTAATTTTGAATAAGGTTCTCTATCTCTAATTTCAAATAAGATTCACTATCTCTAATTTCAAATAAGGTTCGCCATCTCTAATTTCAAATAAGGCTCGCTATTTCTAATTTCGAATAAGGTTCGCTATCTCTAATTTCAAATAAGATTCGCCTAATTTTAAATAAGCGCTATCTTTAATTTCAAATAAGGTTCGCTATCTCTATTTTCAAATAAGGTTCCCTAGCTCTGATTTCAAATAAGGTTCGCCATCTCTAATTTCAAATAAGGTACACTGTCTCTAATTTCAAATAAGGTTCACTATCACTAATTTTGAATAAGGTTCTCTATCTCTAATTTCAAATAAGATTCACTATCTCTAATTTCAAATAAGGTTCGCCATCTCTAATTTCAAATAAGGCTCGCTATTTCTAATTTCGAATAAGGTTCGCTATCTCTAATTTCAAATAAGCGGTATATCTCTTTCAAATAGGGCCTATAAAAGGCCGCTATCTCTAATTTCAAATAAAGTTCGCTATCTCTAATTTCAAATAAGGTTCCCTATCTCTAATTTCAAATGAGATTCACAATCTCTAATTTCAAATAAGGTCGATATCTCTAATTTCAAATAACGTTCACTATCTCTAATTTCAAATAAGGTTCGCCTAATTCTAAATAAGCGCTAGCACTAATTTCGAATAAGGTTCGCTATCTCTAATTTCAAATAAGCGGTATATCTAATTTCAAATAAGGTTCGTCATCTCTAATTTCAAATAAGGACGCTATATCTAATTTCAAATAAGGTTCGCTATCTCTAATTTCAAATAAGGTCGCCATCTCTAATTTCAAACAAGGTTCGCTATATCCAATTTCAAATAAGGTCGCTATCTTTAATTTCAAATAATGTTCACTATCTCTAATTTCGAATAAGGATCGCTATCTCTAATTTCAAATAAGGTTCGTCATCTCTTATTTCAAATAAGGTTCACTATCTCTAATTTCAAATAAGGTTTGCCTAATTTTAAATAAGCGCCATCTCTAATTTCAAATAAGGTTCGCTATCTCTAATTTCAAATAAGCGGTATATCTAATTTCAAATAAGGTTCGTCATCTCTAATTTCAAATAAGGTCGCTATTTCTAATTTCAAATAAGGTTCGCTATCTCTAATTTCAAATAAGGTTCGCTTTCTCTAATTTCAAATAAGGTTTGCCTAATTTTAAATAAGCGCTATCTCTAATTTCAAATAAGGTTCGCTATCTCTAATTTCAAATAAGCGGTATATCTAATTTCAAATAAGGTTCGTCATCTCTAATTTCAAATAAGGTCGCTATCTCTAATTTCAAATAAGGTAATTCGCCTAATGTTAAATAAGCGCTATCTCTAATCTTTGAACAAGTTCATTTGGATTGTTAGATTTCACTGTTGACATATTTCTTTTTGTACAAATCCAATAAAAATGAAGATGTTAAACTCACATTTTAGTGACGTTTCACCACTACACTAGTGGTTTCATCAGACTGGCAACTCATCACATCTGACTGCTTCCTTTTATAGGCAACAGGAACCGCTATAGAGGGCGTGATGAGTTGGTCAAAGATGTTGTTGAGTGAGTAGGCCCCCTCGTCCTTGTTTAGAGTGTCTTTTCCTTTTCGGCGAATCCAGATGGCTTCTTTCAGCCATCTGGTGGTCTTGTCAGCTTCTCTATCGATGACTTTTGAGTCCTCCCAATTGATGGTATGGTTTGTTGAGGCAACGTGATCGGTGATAGCTGACTTGTGAATGTCTGTAATTGATGACTTGCGGCTGGCTCGTGTGTAGGGCTTAGTTTCAAATTTCTCCACCTCAACAAACCATACCATCAATTGGGAGGACTCAAAAGTTATAACTGAATTTCAAAAAATAAAAATAAAATTGAAGAAACCTAAAAAAAGGAAGCGGGAGGGACGTGAAACATGTTTTATTTTTTATTTGGCCTAACCTTATTCTGTCGCCAAAATGTGCTGGATTGATATACTTCAAGAATTTTTTTCCAACCCCATCCCCCTATTAAAATGTCCTATGATTTCACCGTAAGATTTTCAGCTATTTTCAAGTTTAAAAAGGGTACTAGCCCGGGGGTACGCACGGCCTTCTAAAAGGTGACCCTGGCCTCTCTGCCCTGCTCTTTTCACCGGCTTTTCACCAGTGATCAACGATTATTTTCTAGAAACACTCGATTGGGAAATTCTCTTTTCAAGCTACTGCAAAAACAAAGTTCACGCATGCATTCGCATTGACAGCTCACACAGCGGCATACATACGGGGACCAGTACTAAATGACAGAAAACTTTCGACTTTGAACGAGAAATTTGTTATCATTACGTTGTGTTCATTTTATTGGAAATAACTGGACTTTACTGTACGTGTTTGATTGTTGTTGAATGCTTGTATCAAGGGATATTTCGTGTCGACGGAAAGCAGTGGTGGATGGAGTAAACATGGTAAATACCCCTTCCTAGTACGTCATTGGGGTACGCATACAACAGGTGGGTGAATCAATGTATTTTATTCAATCAATATCATAGTCAAGAGTGCAGTACCTTTGATTTCCACCTATCGTGGGAAAAAATGGGAACTGAGTAGCTTAGCCATGTTAGCGGCTTTATAAAGCTTATTGGTATTTTCAGTAAAGTGTGTACGTATTAAATTATACATTAAAATGTGTATATCAGAGGCGATGTAAGATCTCTGGTTTTATAAAGATGGCAATTTTGACACTTCACACTGCAAAAACAGTGTTTAGAAATCAAGGACAGATTGGATTGGTGTTTAGAAAGTTAAATAGCATTTTATTGAAGTTAATGTTTAGACTCCCCTAAAGCGCAATTCATATGATTGAGATGTTTAAGATATAAACATTTTTAAAATATTGACATTAAACACCAATCTGTCCTCAATTTCTAAACACTGTTGTGTCGTGTATCACCAATTTGATGAGGGGGGGGGGGGATCAACCCCCTGGTGCTGTTCTTAATGTTTTAATCTAGAGGATTGAATAGTGTGTGTGTGTGGGGGGATTTGGCCTGATGTGTCAAAAGTTGCTGAAAATAACAAAACAATTGGTAATTTTGCCAAAAAATGGGGAAAGGGGGATCCTTCCTATGTCCACCAGGGATTGATCGATGTCCAAGTCCCCTGCATGTTATGCAAATAGGCCTATGTAAATTTAAACTTCAGATTTAACCATGTTAGCTTTACATATAGCATACCGGTTTCCCGAATTTGTGTACATGCATTTCATCTAGACTACTAGTTCTATGCCCAATTCACTCTCCGCTTCATGGACTTTAAATCAACATCCATCCACCCTATGCAATGCAGCCATGTCAAAAAGAAATCTACGCCACTTTATACCCAGGGTTGGCAACATGCACTTCAGTCCTTGCACCCATACCATAGACTTATAGAACCACATCAGGCTATTCCAGTTGAAATCCATACACCCAAATGGACGACACAACCCGAATAGCCCACACTGGGGGTGAAGATTTCAAATGGAATCACCCACCCCATGTAAAATCCTTGTGTGGAAGAATAAGGGCATGTCAACCATCTGGGGGTGTATGGATTTCAACAGGAATAGCCCACTGGCATTCATCCATGTATTTCAATGGCTATCAGCTGTACATGATACTGTACAAGATTTTAAGGGGTGCAAAAAGTTCAAGCTACCAAATGTTTTATGCTTTAGAAAATTGAGATTCTTGCTGACCTGGTTGAGCTGAGCCAGCTAGAGAGGGATGCAGATTCAGCTGATAATAATACTAGTAATAATAAATATATGGCCATGAGGAATTTGGGTTGTTGAATACAATACATGTGTCGCACCATTTGGCTCTTCCAGTTTAAATCCTTAGAAGACATTTAAACCTGGAAAATATGTTTATTTTCTGGCAAGAGAGATTAGCAGGATTTCCCACCTTTTCTATGGATCCAGAAAAGTAATATTTCCCTCTAAATGACCAAATTTCCCAGCAAGGAAATTGCCAAATTGCCTATTTTTCCTGGCTTGGACATGACCTTAATTTTCCACACAGGGAGTGTGAATTTCAAATTAGGTTACCTGAAAGGGTGACTCCATTTAAAACCTACACCCACTTGTATTGGAGAGTAAGGTCATTATGCCCATTGCTGCCTTGTGATAATTAAAAGCAATATTGTTTAATCCACTCTATGTTATGTTTAACCAGTCGGTGTGAGTGGACACACACTTGGGTCCTGATGTGCCCAGTCTGAAGCAAAATGCTCTGAAAGCCAACCTTAAACACTTAAGGGCTGGGGTATGAACGTTTGGACAGTATTTATTTTGGGACATTAGAGCACATCAGACATATCGAATTGCATTCTGAATACAAAGAATGTCCTTCTGATATCAAATAATTTTGATTTTTTGAAATTTGCAATTTAATACACATTTTATGGCAAATCATTAAAAATTGATATTTTTTGATATTTAACAGTACTCAAAGTAAACTTTATAAATCTGATGATTTATACTTAAAGTGTATGTAGGTGGGATGAAAAGCCGATGATCAATTGAAAATGTTGACCTTTCGTATTGGAGATATGGATTTTTTTTCCCAAAACACCAAAAAAAAATTAGGTCTTTTTGGGAAAAAAATCCATATCTTCAATATGAAAGGTCAAAATTTTCAATTGACCGTCGGCTTTTCTTCCCAGCTACATACACTTTAAGAATATATCATTAGATTTATATAATTTACTTCGAGGACTGTTATATGGCCCATTTCACGGTTAGGCGCCACTTTTTGATTTTCAACATATCTGGCCTGGTGTGTAAAAAATAATGGGGTTACAGAATTGACTGTTGGTGATTTTTCATTGTCTCTGTATGGCCTACCTCCACTAGCTTAATCGGCCTTTCTGCTTTTATCTTTCAGGGCGCATTAGGGGTAAGAAGTGGTCAAAACCACATTTTACTAGCAACCTGGAAACAGACATTTATTTTCCAATGCTGCCACTTTTAACTATGTTGAGCCTACCAGCTGCTTTTTGTTGTTTTTATGTAGTGAACAAGTTGCACTATACAGCCATACATGAACAAAGTAGTAGTTGTCAGTTAAACTAGCATGAGAACCATTTAAATTTCTGAATTCGGATGTGACATTTTCCGTTCACATCTATGTACCTTATTCAATGTGGAATAGATCAACTAATAATTTACATGAATGGCAAACTAGTGTGTTTTAGTAAAGTTCAGAGTCTTGTTACTATTTGTTGAACAAATTACACTTGTTGCTCTTAATATGTAGATATATATATCAAAAATTTGAAAAATATCAAATTTTTATAATTTGTCATGAAATTTGTATTATATTGTGATTTTCAAAAAATTAAAATTATTTGATATCAGAAAGACATGCTTCGTATTCAGAATGCAATTCGATAGGTTTGAGGTGCTCTCATGTCCCACAAAAAATACTGTCGAAACGCAATAAACGCTCATTCCAGATCCCTTAAGGTTAGCCGAAAGGTTTTTCATGCGCTTGATTTCAGAGGGGCGTAAGTTCATAACAGAAACAGCCATGCAGAAAATGAACAAGCGTAAGCATACTTTAATAATTATAATAGAATATCGATCCACGGTCAAGACATGAAACTTGGCTCAGCTCGTGTCCGGAGCTCGTGGTTCGGCGGGGGCTCAAGCCGTTTCTGCAATTTTCATGAGGATTTTATAAATTTTAAAATCGATTGGGCCCCATGAAGATACGCCACCGTCTAGAAAATGTGTTGCTATTAAATTTATAGAGCCTTGATATCTTTGATGAAATAAATAAATAACATCAACAACATCACAAAGCAATTATTTGTAAATTGAATTTGGGAATATTCAACAAGACAGACTTAGCAGGCCTACAAATTTCTGAATTAGGCCTATATTAAGTTGAAAAACAATCAATCACTGTAGTCAGCGAATCAATCAAATATACAAAAACTAAAAAGAAAGGAGCAAGAAAGAATAAAGAAATAGTGAATAAAAAAGAGAAAGAAAGAAAAAAAGAAATGAAAAAAGAAAAGGAGAAAGAAAAGAGGGAAGAACAGAAGTAAAAATGAGAAAAAAGGAAAAAAAAACGAAATTTCAGCCACACGGGACTCAAACCCACAAAATTAATCATAATAGGTTCAAAGTCCAACGCTCTATCCGCTCGCCACACATCAGCTTACACAATTGATTGTCCTCGAAGGGATATATAATTATAATTTGACGCAATGACGTGATTACAATTGCGTCCGCATAATGGCTCTTAGAATAAACACGCATGTCGGCGCTGAAATTTTGGACGAACCCGATGGAGAAAAAACCTCGTTTTTGCAAAACTAGCTTCAATTTGGAGTGAAAATCAAATGGAATAGCAATTGGCAGAATGTTGAGAAATAATGTAGGTATTCAGATGTCTAAATTAACGTCCCGTAATCAAGATATCGATAATTTCACAAACCAGCTTTTTCTCAAGCAAATTCTCCAAAATTTCCCCCAAAAACGGGCTTTTAAAATTTAATCGGTACTGTATTTGGTTCTTCCCCATGGCAACATTATTTCTTTGATCGATTTGTAGTACAATACAAAAAAGGAGAATACAATCACTCGGCGTAGTTTTATACGGAGCGAACATTTGAAAAAAACTGCATGGAACGTGTTTTTGATCTTGTGAACACGGTGCGTAAAAATGATTTAAACGAAGGATTTTCAAACGGATTCTAAAATTTTTTATAAACACACAAAAATAATGTACAGATACAACCATGCACCAACATTTGACTCACTGTGATATTTGATTGCTGAGAAAACGCGGTTTTAGAGAACAATTTTATACGTCTTTTATACGTTTTTTATACGTTTCTTCGTGTAACCTTAAATGCTGGCCTGTATGAAGAGAAAACTAGAAACAAACAGAATGAAGAAAAAGATCAAGGAAAAGAAAGGTCACTCCGAGCAAATCAATTGTAGGCCTACAATTTTGCTCTTAACCCTCAAAATATGCTAAGGTGTCATATTATAGCCATATATTTTGACATCTTTTTTTAAAAATAATAATTATAGAAATGGAATATTTGCTAGTTTAGTGGCAAGTTTAGGTAGTAAAGACATAGCATACACAATTTAAGTAAAATCCTTTCACTCTAAATAATAACAAAAATAAAAAATAGCTGTAAAAATGCCTATTTTTACACTTTTATTTGTAACATGCCAAGAGACGCCTTTTTTCAACAGCTTTTAATTTTTTTTATGGATCCTTATAGAAATTCATGTGACCTGTTTCCCAAAATGGTGCAGTAAACCAATCAAAAAAAAAAAACAGAAAGAGGCATTATGAATTATAAGTTAACAGATCAAAAAAAGGATTTAAAAGTTTGCCTTGCATATGTTACTATTGTCTGTCAAACTTTTGATTGATTTTGAACAGAGAAGATGTAAAGAAAGGAGATAGATCCAGCTATCCTCAAACAAAATATGTGTGTTGCCGCTCATTCAAAAGCAATGCACGCTATTTAGGTTTAACAATAAAATACAACAAAAGGGTTCGAACCCATGACGGGTGTGATACACAAGTTGCTGCTTACTAGTTTTAGGGAAAGGTCAGTATCTGTATACCATCAATACTATGCATACCATGCATGCAGATCCTAACATCCAGTTTATTTCAAATAAGATATGACCGAAGTTCCATGGCAAATAATAATTTTGCACGCTTGGTTACGCTTTCAACCTCTACGATTTATGATACAGCCTATTTTCAATTATCAAAATATCTTTATTAGGTTTGCAGGAAATGACAGGAAAATACATAAAACAATAAAATATAGATAATCAAAAATCATCCCTTTTTTAACAAAATCCTAAAACACTCTCCTAAATAATTAATATATGTTCCAAAATGGGCGGATTTTTTTGGAATCTTTACAAAACTACATTTCTTTCTTATAAACTGGTCCCAAAAAGTAACTTACCAGGTAAGAAATTCGTCTGTCAAGTTCAAACGACAAATCGTATTATACTGAATAGCATATGAGTGGAAGAGGTGTACATTTACGCCGGAGTTTGACACCTCATTTGTCGCAAACAGATCAAAACTTTTGAAGTTATGCTCATTTGAACAAGCCTACTATCAAATTTGAAAGTTGCAGGTCCCCCCAATGAATTCACACAATAAACAGACACATGAAAGGATGTTCAGAACTTTTATTCTTTGTCAACTCACACTTTCCTGCTCAAACCTTCCTCACAAGAAGCAATAGGAAAGTTAGTCATGCAAAGAAGAAGAGGAGAGCACTGATTACACCTGTATACTGCCAACCATCTCAAGTGGTATGAGTGCAACTTTCATTCCAGTGGATAGGTTCGGTTAAATAAGCATAACTTCAAAAATACTCATCCGTTTGCAACAAATGAGGTGTCAAAATTCGCGTAAATTAACACTGCTTCCACTCATATCCCATTTAGTGTAACACAATTTGTCGTTTGAATTTGACAGACAAATTTCTTACCTGGTAAGTTTCTTTTTTGGAGCAGTTTAGTATCCACGTGTGGCATCCCTTCAGAGCAACATCAGGTACTTAACACACATGTGTCATACTTTCAAGGGATTCTCTATAGAAACATTGGATATGGTTTCAATTCTGGAGTGAAAATTAATCAACCGTAGTCGGCAACACACATCACATCAAAGGCTACTTTCAAGTAGATGTGTAACTACTTGAGAATAAAGGACTATGAATAGGTGCGACAGGATTACCTACGGGATTATCTCAAGGATATAATTCCGTTCTCCCTCCTTCTTTTTCAACTTTCCTGATTTTGAAGTCCCTCAGTTTTTTTATAAACAAAGACTTGAAGCATAAACTAAAGGGTAAATCTATTGTAAATAACTTCATTTCTCCATATTATAATCAATTTGTAAGTGGCTGCCATCTTTTTGAACATATAACAATTTTAAAATTTTTCTTGAAATGTCTGTCAAATAGTAACATACGCAAGACGGTGCTGTAATTCCTGCTAAACTAGGGTGATACAGCTAATTATGCTACATGACATAGCATTTAGCTCCACCTAGCTTTGTGGCACTATCACTTTGTGAGGAGAAGCTTTTTTGCTTGTCACAATCCATTGTTAAGTGTTGTCTGTCAAACATTTGTACGCAAGTTTGTACATAAGATTTGTATGTGTCTGTCAAAAGTAACATACATAATACGCTTAAAAAATTAAAATCACTTGATGTTCACATTATGATGATAGTTTAGAGTTTATAAAAGTGTTTTAAAACATGTGATTTATAAACTGCATGTGATCTTTATTCAATTTCCCATCTTGAACTACTGTTTTTGCCAAATTATTATTCTGTATGTTACATTTGACAGACATCTTATGTATGTTATGGCTTGACAGACACACATATTTTATTTATAACAATTTATCCTCCTTATTGTAATATTTGGCCACATTTTTTTCCACAATCAGTTGCTGTAGGTCCTACACCTAAATAACCACAAAATACCTTATGTAATACTTTATAAATTTTTATTTGATTGCAGAAAATCATCAAAATTGTGTCTGTCAAATATAACGCACGTAAGGGCTAGAAAATTAAATTTGTGAAGTAAATGGTCTATAACTTATCTTTCTTTTAGTGTATTATGAACGATATATGTGCATACTATAATTTAAACCTGGTTGGAGACCAAAAGAAAAGAGCTGGAAAAATAATTGTGTGTTACACTTTTATCATTTTATGACACCTTAGCTTATTTTGAGCCGGGTCGAGAAATCTGAAATCTGAAATTGGGAATTCTTATTCCATGCCCGATACTTCTACATGCATGCAGAAGACATTCTACTGCAGAAGACATGCTCCAAATTTTCTTTAAAAATTAGCAACTTGTAGCTGATTTTCACAGGATTTTCAGCTATAGGCATGGACGTCAATCCGAGGGTGGGAACAGGGGACCAGGCCCATAACCAGGGGGGCTGGGCGGATCCCCCATCCCAAAATACCCCAAAAGTGGACTTTTTTTCCCAAAATTTGGACCTTTTTTGACCAAAAAGGCATAAAAACCCCAAGTTTTTGCTCGCTAAAAAAGGGGACTTTTGGGGCATTTCAGGATGGGGGTGGCTGCCCCCATCCCCCCTGATTATGGGCCTGGGGATGTGTCCCATTTACCTTTCGACAAAATGGCACATTTTTTTGTTCTTTTCAGCCACTTTTTGACTATTTGGGCCAATCGTCCCCCACGTTTTAAGCGGGATTGGTGCTAATGGCTGTCTCAGGGCCTGCATGCTTCACCACATACCAAAATGATCTTGGATATCAATTTTGAACAACTATCTATCTTGTAAGGAACAAACCAAAGGTTTTGTGTGAAGTCAAATGAAAGTCCTTTTGTTTAAAGGGGTAAGAGGGGGTGAAAAAGACTGCTTATGTTAGTAAAAAATTATCAAGTATCAGTCAAAGTTGATCTTTCGGGTTGGAATTGTCAACATTTCACACTTACGTTTCAGGGAGGGGAGGGGGTCAGCCTCTGAATGAAGTATATTTTGTGAGTCACATTTATTGTGACACCCTGTATCGTATTGATAGCATTCCCTCAGTTAATTATTGCCATTGACCTGAATCACAATGGACCTGAATGGAGAGTGCACCTGCAATAATCAATGGTGGATGTTGGGCACACTATGGATCACAATGGCCTCATTCCAATTGCATAGTTCAATAACCTCAATTAAACAATCATAGTGCAAAATTTGACCTCAAGTTGCAGGGTATGAGTTTTTGTACCCAAATTTTCAGAGGTCATTCAGTGATTGGGGTTAAAGAACCGTGCCCTGATTAGATGAGCATGTTGTGGATCCTCGTGGCTGTTCAAATTGACCTCACTCTGGCAAGGAATTTAGATGATTTTCTCAATGGAAATTGATTCTGAATTTGTGCATACATGAAAATTGTTTCCGTAAATCTGCCATAGTCCTTACCCCCTGTCCATCATGTCCATGGCAGATTAAAAAAAAGTCTTCTACAGAGGGAGTATGTTTTTCAAGTGGAATTGACTGGTGTCAATTATTTTGAAACCCATATGCCTCCTCTGTATAATGACTTTACCTATATCTTCCACAGGAGTATTTCAAATGTAAGTTATACCATGCAATTCTGTGTTCTATTTGAAACTCATACTCCTGTGGATAATGGTTTTTGATATCTTAGTATTAAATATTGTACTGATGGAATAAAAATAATAATTGAAGTACAGTTGAGTGTCTCAAGATTAAGGCCTAAAAAATTGTTTGATTGGCGTAACCCGACCTACCCTAAAACTAGGCCCGACCCCAATTTTTTTTTTTTGCAAAAAAAAAAAAAAATAATATATATATTAAAAGGAAAAAAAGTTAATAAATAAATTTAAAAACAAAACAAAAATAAAGAAGAAGAAAAATGTTCCAAGGCCCTTTTCAAATGCAATTTACAGCTTTAAAAGTTTAAAAAATGGGTATTAAAAACCCAGCAAATTATCATGATTGGTCTTGTTTATAAGGTGGATTTCTTTGGAGTAGGGATTGAGGGTGCCTTACCCCCTAGCCCCCTGGTTATGAGCTTTAAAGGATAGTCACATACCCATTAGGCCAAAAAAAAAGGTTTGTCTCAAAGCTCGCGCGCGCATTTGTAAAATCGTGAGATTTGGAAAAAAAGAAATGCAGATTTTTTTTTATTAAAAAAAAAAAACATTTTTTAGTTTTTCCAGAAAAATTCGGCGAAATTCAGATAGTTTTCTCCAAATACCATGAAAAAAAATAATAAATCGCATTTCGCATTTGTTTTCAAACCACTTGTGAGCTTTGAGACAAACCATTATATTTTTTGGCCTTATGTATAATTTTTAGAAGTTTACCATTTCAGTTAGTATTTTACCTTGAATATTTTGTTCATTGAAATCCGTTTGGAAGTACTTCAAATCGGACATGTACGTAGGTCTCTGGTGGGTGGTTAAATTTAGGGGAAGTTGTAATTTGTTAGTCTATATTTTAGGTACTTTATAATTTCAGTTATCATAGAACAATAGAAACTAAGCATGGACTTCCTGATTGAATCCACTCATTAAGCTCCACAACATGTCCATCTATCAGGGCAAAGTTCTTTAACCCCAATACATTTGTACATTCATTGAATGACCTTACAAAATGTGGGTACAAAAACTCACACTATGCAACTTGAGGTCAAATTTTGCACTATGAGTGCTTAATTGAAGTTATTGAACTATGCCATTGGGGTGAGGGCATTGTGACTTCTTATTGGGCTCTTCCGGTTGAAATCCATACACCCCCTATGGAAGATATGACCTTAAAATAATATCACCAGGTGTAGATTTTAAATGAGTAACCCCATTCAGGTAACCCCTTTAGAGATTCACACTCCCTTTGTGGGGAGATTAAGGTCATGTCTTCTATAGGGGTGTGGATTTCAACTGGAATAGCCAAAATAGCATCATTGTCAGTGGCACAGTTCAATGACCCATACTTACCATTGACACCATACAATACTTATTTGACTTGATGAATAAGAGTATGAGTTTGGGTACCCATTAACCCTGAAGTTCAATTCACGATATTGGGTTCATGGTTGGGATTATAATGCAATTAATTCTTGTGTCAGTTTAAGTTTTCAATAGTACGATGATTAAGAGTGAACTGGGGTCTTAACAGAGTAAATTAAAAGTGTTAGAGACCAGAATCCTGATGAATTTCTTTTTCAAAAATTAATGTCTTTAAGCTGAAAATTTAAAAAAATTTAAACAAAACTGGTGAATTGAGAGTGAGAAATTTTAGATTTTTGGGAGGGGTTTGTTTAAAAAAAATGATCAGTAAAATGTGAATGGATTGGAAACCAAGAGTGTCAAGCCGTGAATATTATACTAGGCTTCTAGGGCACCTCATGGGCAGTGGTGTAGCCAGGGAGGAGGGGCAGCTTCCCCTCTGTGAGAAGTCTTGCCCCCTTCTTGCCCCCCCCTCCCCCGTCTTAACTGACTGATCATATATATCAGAACTGGCTCAGTTACTCGGACTATGAAGCACGCCAACGAGGACGAGAAGCGGTCGAGAGGGAGTGGGAAGCGCACCCAGCGAGGGCGTTCGCCACTTCAGAGCACTAATTCCAGCAGGCACTGGTCACGGCACTGGGTCCAGGGCTACATATATATACCCTGTTGATAGTGAGAGATATTTCCCGAAATGGGATTTACTTGGTTGTCAGTTGAAAAAAGAAATGCAGAAATTTTTTTTTATTTCAACATTTTTTTTTTCATTTTTTCCCAGAAAAATTCGCGAAAATCAGATTTTTTTTCTCAAAATACCATGAAAATAACAAGTCGGGAATAAAAAAAAATTGCATTTCGCATTTGTTTTCTAACCACTCGTGAGCTTTGAGACAAACCTTTATTTTTTTTGCCTAATGTAATAGAGTGAAAAACTCACTCTCCAAAAGAGTAGAGTGAAAATCACTCCAGTAGGAATGGAAACCACTCTTTCAAGGTATAATATAGTAAGGGACATTTTATACTTTGAAAGAGTGTTTTTCACTAGTCTTTTAGAAGTGGTTTTCACTCTTTAACTCTTTTAGGAGTGATTTTCACTTTTGAGTGATTTTCACTCCTCTCAATCTTTTAGAGAGTGAGTTTTTCATTCTTTTACATTAAGAGAGTAAGTTATAGTAAGTAGACATAACACAGCGGATCTGCCAATTTATACATGACTGGGCGGGTTATTTACATGCTGAAATGGCACAAGGTATTAACTAAACTGCTCAAATAAAGAAAGTCCGCAGTCATGTAACCTGTCCTACACCAAAGCTTGCTCTTGTTATGACAATTTAATTGATAAGGTCGTTTATAGAATCTTGTTAGCTCCAATTTGATACCAAATTTGCTACCAAACACTTTAAATTAAGAGAGATTTATACCAGTATATGAAATTTGGTGCATTTTCAAAAGTTGCAAATTAAAAACGGACCACGCGGACCTGTAGAGGTGAATGGCAGTGCGCGACCATTGACATAGCCTTAAACAACCGGTCATATCGATTGCATCGTCCCCTATTATTCATCAGTAAAGCACTGTAGCAATCCATGCGTTTTTATTAACAATTGAATAAAGCGCGCACTTGGGATAGTCGACAGGGGCCCATAGTGGGCAAGCAAGCTTGACCACACCCGGTGACCACATTGCCACGCTAAGCAATTTCGACCGCGTGCATAGTTTTGATTTGCAACTTCTGAAAATGCATCAAATGCCATAAACTGGTATCAATCTTTGTCACGTTTGAGTGTTTGGTAGCAAATTTGGTATCAAATTGGAACTAAAAAGATTCTGCACACGACTGTATCAATTAAATTGTCATAACAAGATCAGGTTTTGGTGTAGGACAGGTTACATGACTGCGGACTTTCTTTATTTGTGCAGTTTATTATGATCGCATCAACTTATGTACATACATGTAGTTGTTGATCGTTACAGTTGTACAGTTAGCCAAACTATTTCGTAAAAGGGAAGGAAGAAAGAAAAACAGGAGTGTATTAAATTCTCTCTTGTTACCAATGCAGTGTTGTGGTGTTTGTTATCATTGGCGAGTATCACATGTGGTTCTGAAATACAGGAAATTCAAAAAGGAAGTACAAGCCTATTGAAAATACACTGCAAGGTACCACCAGTATTACAAACTTCCATCCTATCAATGGGGATATTCCAGTTGAAATCCATACACCCCTGTCGAAGACATGACTTTTAGCCCTAACTTGACTGAAACTCACCAAAGCTCCAGTGGCAGTGCCACGGGGGCATCAGGGGAAAATGCCCCCAGTCAGAACTCTTGCCCTCAGCAAAAACCCAGTAAATTACCCAAAATTTCCACTTTTTGCGGCAATTTTGCGCAAAATGTGTTGATTTTGCCCCCCCCCCTGAAATTCACTTTGCCCCCTCAATGCCCCCCCTGAAAAAAATTCCTGGCGCCGCCACTGCAAAAACCACTGCGCATGCATGCATTCCATGTGATGCAATGACACAATCAGCCTAACTCATATATACCCACGGATCTGCTGGCCAGGCCAGCCAAACCCCTGTGGCTACAGGTCGGTGATTTTCTGTGTGGCATGCGAGGGGTCCGAGGTTCAAATCCTGGGGTACCAAATGACTTCTTTTTCATCTTCTCTCCTTTTTCGTTTTGTCATCCCTTTCCCTTCTAATAGCAAAAAAACTGTTAGGTTAGAGTTAATCTCCCACACAGGGGGTGTAGATTTCAAATGGAGTCGCCCATTCAGGTAGTCCCATTTGAAATTCACTCTGTGTGGAAGATTAAGGTCTTGCGACTCTTGTCTTCCATAGGGATGAATGGCTGTCAGTAGCCCATTCATTCTGGGCCTGTAGCGGGATTTATCAGTCTCCCAAAACTCTCCCGGGGGGGATACTCAGTACAAACGACCATACGGGGACGTGCCGCAAACATGGGTAGCATTTTCAGCCTTCTGGTATATCAATGTTTTTCGGAAAACATCCCAATTTTTCCTTAATCTAGCCAAAATTTTCCCAAAATTTTGGGAAAATTTGTAAAAACTAAGACAATTTTGGGTAAATTCGGCCGAAAATTTTGACTTTTGGTATATCAATGGGTCCAAATTTCAATGGGTCCAATGGGTCAAATTTTCAAAATTTTCCCAAAATTTTGGGAAAATTTGTAAAAACTAAGACAATTTTGGGTAAATAAGGCCGAAAATTTTGACTTTTGGTATATCAATGGGTCCAAATTTCTTGAAAAATTGGTATATTTATGGGTCTACTTCCAAAATCTCAGCTGCACGTCCCTACCAAAACCAAACTTGAGTACCCCGAACTGTCTGTGAAAATGCAAACATTTCTATGCTTTTCCCTCCAAATTTCTCCAACAAACGACAGAGGTTTGTTGCAATTTCTTTCTCAAATGCAATATTCTTTCTTAGAGCATTAATGCCGTAGAGGTTATATGAGCGGTTTTGATACAAGATATTGATCGGCCCATTTATAAGATATTGAACGGCCCATTTAACTCAAAATGTACTCTACCATCATCTTTCATTTCGATACAGGCTTGGGGGCGACAGTTTGATTAATCGAAAATAATCGATAATGAAAAGGGGCTACTCAATTATCTAAAAACACTGTAATCAAAGTATCAATATTTTGATTAAAAAAAAAAAAAAAAATCATTGTTTTTCATAGCAAATGGATTTTTAAACAATGTTTGTAGGTGGTAGGTGGTTTTTAAAGTAGTTGCATCTTTAGTGATAATTAGCTGCAACTGCAACCAGAATAACAAGTGATATAACAGTTGAACACATCTTTCTCCACTTAAAATGCACAACAAAGTTTAATAGTGGGATTCTATGCAACAAATGATGCTCAACTTATTACAGTCACACAATGTTCAATTACATCGAAAATAGTTGATTAAAAAACAATCGAAATCGATTGGTTTTTTTTTATATGGGAACAAATAAATATGGTCATGTTACAAAGTCCTTATCAAGATAATAATTATACTGCGGGGAAAATATATTGGATAAGTAAACAAGGTATCGATACATATGTAGATAGGACAGCTAGGACCCTGGATTATCAGTTGGCTTAGGTCAGTATTGAGGGAAGGAGGAAGGGAGTTAAAGAAGAAGAGGGACACCAAGTGGGAACTGGACCAAATGGGATTTGACCAAGTGGCATTGGACCAAGTGGGAAAAACAAACCAAAAAAAGTACTGTAACCTTGACACTGCCAGGACTTTTGGTGCTGAGAAAGGAAAGAAGAAAGAAAATTAACAAAGAAGTTTCCCTTGGGATTCGAACCCCAGACCCCTCGGGTGGTGCCAACTGCCAAGCACGCCATCTGCAACCGGTAACCAAATGGGATTTGACCAAGCAACAGTGCCAGTGGACCAATTGGTGGGAAAAAACCCAAATAATTACTTAAAACCAAAGTCCCGAACACTGCCAGGGCTTTTTGGTTCTCACGCCAGGGCTTTTGGTGCACATATATTTACTGATATTTCTGTTCAAAAATGAGAACTGATTCATTTCTCCATCCAAGACAAACACACGCCACAACTTTGAGGCATGTTGTAGATATTGAAGTCAGAGACCACATTTACCATGAAACAAAAGTGCACTAAATAGATGACAGCGCTGACATTTAAGCAGGTTCATCCCTGATTTGATTATCTTTTGTCTTATTCAAGTGACCAATTCAATTGATGCCAAACAAGATTAACTTGTCAATGCCATCTTCACATTGTACACTTCAAGTTAGAGTACATTCCTAAAATATAGGTAAACCTTCTTTACATGGGTGTCGACTGTATAGATGACAAGTTCCAAATTTTCATAAAAAATTGAAAAATTTCAGAATTGTGCAAATTCATGACCATATTTGGAATCAGCATGAAAAATCCATCAAAATGAGTACAAACAAGTCCAGTATTGGTTCAGTGGTTGAGATATAGCTCTTTATATTTTGAGAAAATATCTCAAAACTTGGGACTTTTTATGTTGAAGCATATATGGCCAGCAGGCAGCGCATTAGAAAGATCACATTGCCGCAACTTGTATCAGAGTGCAACACTATCGTAAGTGCAGCAGAATGCAATAGCTACCATTCCCGGTGGGGTCACTCAACTTGCAATACTGACCGCACGATCGTTACCAAAATCGCGGAAAAAGGGGTCAATTTTAGGGCTTGTCCGCGGACAAAAATGTCCGTGAAATTGGAAAAATAGGGGTGTTTTATCGCACAAATGTCCGCGAAATTTAAAAAAAAGGGGTTCTTATTATTTTCTCCCGATCCCATGGATAGCTGGCCAGATATTAAACCACAGGAATGAATTTGGTTTCTTACTTCGTACTCATCCCGTGATCAATATTGTTCTCGGTTCTATTTTGTGCGAAAGCGTTAGCAAAGATTCATAAAAGCCTCGGCCCTTGAAATGTTGAAATAGGGTCAATTATGCGTTTAGTGTCCTCGGAATCTAAAAAATAGGGGTGTTTCAGAGTACCATTTTGTCCTTGTTCTGGAGTGAAAAAGGGGGTAAAATTTCATGATTTGTCCTTGAAATCGACTGCGAAAGGGGGTAATTTGTACTTGTGGTAACGGTCCTACGTGTCCCCCTTGCCAGGGAGTGACCCCACCGGGCTACCATTTGCAACATTTCAATAAATGTACTTACTTTTAACCAATAACACTAGAAAAAACAATAGGTGTTTTACAAAAGGCAGCTATTACATTCCACTGCACTTACAATAGTGTTGCACTCTGCAGACGGTATGTTGGCAGTTAGCACAGATTGGAACAGTTGATATGGATGGTTCACTTGCTTGCTAGAATTTCATCTTATGCAGATATTTTAGAAATGTTCTTTTTTTTTTTTTTTTTTGTAGTGTATCACTATTTGTATTGAGTACCTGCATTTTACAATGCTCAAATTTATAACTAAACATGCAGGCAAGTAGCCTATGTTGACGGATCAGTGCATGTAGGTCTCTACTACCTCCATGATCAGTGCAAAGATCAGTGCATAGATCATCAGTGCAAAGAAATGTGTGAGAATCACAAGAATATGGTTATCTACAACTGAACATTTGAACGAAGTTGTGTTTCCAACTTAATGCCCATCAGCATACTATCGGCATTAATGTATATTTTGAGGAATGGAATTTGGTTCAAAACTAGTCATTTTTTGTGTGCATATATCTCTCTGAAGCTCAAAATAGAAAAAAAACTGACATAATTTACTATGTTGACTAGGCTCTATATGAAAATTGAATGTTAGTTTCATGTTGGTGCCCACCCCAATTTTCCTTATTTGCCAAAACTTTTCATTATTTTGTTAAATATTTTTGAACACTTGAAGGAATATCTGAATCAAAATGTAATTAAGACTTCTCTCAGCTTTCTGATGCTTTTCATCCTCAGGTCTTTGATTTAATTTTAATTTGATAAAGTTTTTGCATTTCTTGTACACAAAACACTTAACATTATTTTAGGGTAAGAAAATATGCACGTTTCTCACTGTATGACATACCTAACATTTCAAAACAGTGCAAAAATGAAATGTTACCAAATATATAATGAATAATTATGAAAAGTGACCACTTCCCATATTTGAAACATTCAACAGGAAATGATCTACTTTCATCGGTCTAAACCCAAGTGAAAAATAAAAGACAAACTAAATGATACCAAACTGGAGATAAAAGTTTAGATTTACTCGAACACTAAATGATATTTTGATTTCATTAAGCAGACCAGAGACAGTTAATGACCTTAAAATATTTCAGTGTCAATTATCGTTAATTTAATTAGAATTAATAAGATAGTAATTAATGTTCCGCCCAAAGGGCATCTGAGGGCAAAGCATAGAAGCAGAGAAGATATTTTACCCTTCCCAGAATCCTTTGCAGCATTATGCATCGCCTCATTTCATCAAGTGACACTCCCGTTATTTTGTACAGGTTTCCTTTGTTTTCATTTTGAGAAGATACTGGCTAAACATGGCTTGATAGTCAAGAAATAAACACATTTTGCAAGATCTGGATATGCTCTATTGAGGTACATTTTTGTCACTCACTATTGACCCATATTGCACTAGATAGGAAACCAGCACAGAAATTGAAATGGGAGAAATGCATTATGGGAAGTGTCAGATATCTTCTCTGGCGTAGAAGAAAGATATTCCACCACAGATTATAGAAGAGGCCTATTGGGCTATTCCATTTAAAATTCACACTCCGCTTGTGGAAGATGTAAGAAATATCTGCCACAGGGGAGTGTGAATATCAAATGGAATAAACACATTGGGTAGCTCCATTTAAATTCCATACACCCTCTGAGAATGATTCCACCTGAATCTTCTACAAAGGTGATTCTTAAGTAGAGTTGGTTAAAGCCATAATGTGTGATTTGCTTCACAGCGACGCCCTCAATTTTACACGGATTTCTACTTTTTGCATAATTATAATGCCCAGTGGTATATTAAAATACCATGTAAAAGACCACTGTGTAAAAGACCAAGCCTGAAGTGCTTTAGTAACAGTAAAATTTAACTTTTTATATTAAAACCGGGTGGACCCGGTTTTATTCAGAGTTCAACGAGTCCGTCGTCGATGTCAGCTTGTATGTACACACGTCGAGCGCGATGCTCCGTGCAGTTACATGTAATACGATCGGCGAGCGTAGTACACGCATTGTAGGCATTGGAATGAATCGCAATTTTCTTCGTTATACCTCATTTGTTTGGCTCGAAATCAAAAGGGGATAATGTGATCAGTAATAAGAATCTAGTCTTTATGCAAATCACACATTATTGCTTTAATGTGTTCATTGGGCTATTCCATTTAAAATCCACACTACCCCAGTGGAAGATTTAGCGAAAGTCTTCCACAGAGGGAGTATAAGGTTTGAATAGAATAGACAATTGAGTAACTTCCATTTAATACTCACTCCAGTTCTTGACTCTGACCAATTACATTTGAAAAATGTACTCCCCCTGTGGAAGATATTTCCAAAATCTTCCACAGGGGGAGTGTGGATTTCAACTGGAATCATTTGAAATTCATCCTCCATCCATGGAAGATATTTTAAAAATCGGATGGATTAGTCCATCTGTGATCTGTAAACGCATTTTAAAATACACATTATAAATAAGTTGCTCAGTGATATTGACGTAGTTGGAAGGTAATTTGATGAACTCTGATGTAAAAAATAAAAAACATCAGGATTTCACTAGTCTAGTATTACAAATAAAATTATCGCAATCAAATGTGCCAAATTAGTAAACAGCTCAAGTTGCACCTGAGAGCATCTAAGATCCCAGAGCTGGATGGCCCTTGGTCAAATTTTGAGCATTCCGGTAATGCAGCAATTTCTGAGAATCAAAAACTTGTATAGACATCGCAAGATATAAAAATTCTATAAATTTAAGTGCGAGTGAATGGGTACTATTAAAGTGAACAAAAATGTAACTCAGAGGTTCTTAACTAAATTCACTTAAATTAAACTAATAATATAGAATTCTAAAGTGCCACTATATCCACAGTGGCGCCGCCATGGGGGGCATGGGGGCAAATGCCCCAGTCAAAACTCTTGCCCTCCCCTGTTGCCCCCCAGAAAAAACCCAAAATTACGAAAATGTCCACTTTTTGCGGTAATTTTGCGCAATTTTTGTTGATTTTGCCCAAAAAAAAATTCACTTTGCCCCCCTAATGCCCCCGAAAAAAAATTCCTGGCGCCGCCACTGTATATCCATGAGAGCGGAGGGGATAATTAACTAATGGATGGGGCTCATGGGCCAGCCTCAGAGCCCCTGGGTTTATGGGAAACACCCAGGTGGGCATGGGGTCCAGGGGCAGATGAAGGATTCTGAATTTTAGCCTGTTTTATATGGCTTAGGATGGCTCTATACTTGGACATGATTTCTAGATTTATTGAGGGTAAAAAACTTCTTTTTTTTTCCTTTACTAGAAACAAACATGTGCTGTTTGGAATGTCACAATTAATGTGCCAGAAGTGGTGCACACTGCAGGGGGCGAATTTACTAGCAAAGGGCACTGGCCCAACTTAAAAATACAAAAAATGAAAGAAATTCAAAAAAATGAACAAATTCGGCCATGAACAGCAAACAATGGGCCAAAACCGTTGAGTTTTCGAGGGGGTAACCCCCTTAACACCATTTTTTCGTCGTCGACCAAAAAGCGACCCCTCTATCAAAAATTCCTGGATCCGCCCCTGCACTACCATTTGATGCCTGGTGTAAATAAACATTTGGAACCAAGTCACAGGCCTATTTTAAAGGCCTTTGTACATCAAGTATACATTTCAAAAGTCCCTTTGTTAGCAAAAAAAAAATGAATAAAATAAAGAAAGAAAGGGGACAATTATAAACATTCCATTTTGGATCTTTGTTAATTGAGTAAGATTATTACTTCATTTTCACAGGATTGAAAGGTGATCATCTACAGTGACAATACTTTTGTGATAATTAAGTTTTCTGGTATTCTATAATGAATTACCTGGTAGTATAGGGTTCACTTGCCTCAAGTTATGCAGGGTTATTAGGAAATGCTATTGAATATGGTATTAAAATGATGAGTTAAAATTGGTGAGTTAGGCTTGGAGGAAGACGAGTTAAGGCAAGTTACGTAGAAATGTTTTCTGGTATTCTATAATGAATCAGTATCTAGGGTTCACTTGCCTCAAGTTATGCAGTGTTATTAGGAAATGCTATTGAATACCCGTATGGTATTAAAATTGGTGAGTTAGGCTTGGAGGAAGACGAGTTAAGGCAAGTTACGTAGAAATGTTTAATATATGTGACACGATCAAGGGAAATGAGTCAGATGTCGCTAATATTGATTTTGAGATATTGGCAAAGAAAGTGTTAAAATTCTTTTGTTTTATATTGTTTTCAGCGATTGATAAATTGACGTAACTTCACAAAGAAAAGTCGTATCAACATGAGTTTGTCAGTTTCTGAAAGCTCTAAATGTCCTCTTTAGAAACATGTGTAAAACCCATTTTCAACCAGGGCCGACATGTGACTCATTCCCCTTGATCATGTCACATTATATGAATCTACATAGACAGGCCAAAAGAGAACATTAGTATAAATGGGGAGTTGAAAATAGGCGAGTTAGAGGAAAGTGAGTTAAACAGGCAAATCCCTGCAAAGATCACAGGAAGTCCTCAGGGTGAGTTACAGAACTCACCAAAAATTTACTCTCCACTATATTCTGCTGTATAGAAGTGTGTGTGGTGATTGAAGGCAAAAGAAGAGGCCCTGCATCCCATCCCAAACTGTGAGATTTGGTGCTCCTTTATCATGTTTATATTTATTGGCTTAACCTCTTTCACATACCATGGGGCCTACAAGTATATACAGGTGGAAAGGTTGTGTTTTCAAAAAGTCCTGAGCCACAAGCAGTAGGATCCACAACATACTCATCTATCAGGGCACAGTTCTTTTACCCCAATACATTTGAACATTCATTGAATGACCATTGAAAATTTGGGTACAAAAACTCATACTCTCCAGCTCGAGGTCAAATTTTATACTATGATTGTTTAATTGAGGTTATTGAACTATGCCATTGGGATGAGGCCATTGTGGTCCAAAGTGAAGCTTTTACAGATTTTGTAAAGAGAGAAATAGTAAAGGGAGCATCCAGGTAAGTCGCAGACAGATCACAGCGGAAAATTTAGTCTTCCCATGATGCATTGGGCAGGCTATTCCATTAAAAAATCCACACTCCCCCTGTGGAAGATTTAGCTAAAGTCTTCCACAGAGGGAGTATAATAAGTTTTGAATAGAATAGACAATTGGGTAACTTCCATTTGAAATACTCACTCCAGTTGTGGAAGATGTAGGTGAAGCCATGATACAGGGGGGAGTATGGGTTTCAAAATGATGAACTCTGACTAATTACATTTGAAAAACATACACTCCCCCTGTGGAAGATATTTCCCAAATATTCCACAGGGGTAGTGTGGATTTTAACTGGAATAGCCCAATTTGCATGAAATTCAGCTAGATCCAACAAAGAAGGATAGAACCCCCTGCTCACCGAACTGATGAAGTTATCTGCTCCAGGTTGAAATCAAATGGAACATGTGCAAAGTCATAGGAGTGACATTCGATGAAATAAGGAGATGATTTATCATGTTGCAAAGAATTCTGGGAAGGGCATGATATCTTCTCTTGATGATTCTCTGCCAAGCAGACAGATATAGCCTTGTGCCATGCATGTTTTGTGCTGTTTTTCTTAATACTGCTAATAATAGTAGGGAAAATCCAATAACGATATATTACGATAGTGATTCTTGCATATCATGACATGGACTGGGGCATATACCGCATGTACTACAAAAATTGAAATTAGCCCATAAAACCTTACGTTGAAAAGTCTGCAATAAATACCGATGTAAAGTAATTAGGCTCAAATTAATTGGGCTATTCCAGTTGAAATCCATACACCCCCTGTGGAAGACATGACCTTAATCTTCCAATTCAATCTTTCTACTGTGTGGCGCATAGGCGCGACCTTTGTCCCACAAACGTCTATTAATTTGGGTTAACCACGACCTTCCATGATATACCAGGTTCAACAGCAACTTAATCGAAGGACGACCTTGCTACCACTTACCATATCCGTTCAGACTGTAGCATTATTCACACGAGTAGGTGGATGGTATAACAAAGAGTGGAACAATATAATAGTTTTTATGCGCTAAAACTCAAAGTGTAGTAACTGATATGTTTTCTGTAGTTCATCCAAAGACAAATATAAGTAAGAGTAATCATTATTGATTAAAATAAACAAAAAAACAGCATATATAATCATGCCACGTAGTAAAATTTTTATAAAATCATACCCGCTGAAAACTGGAATCAACCAAAATATCCTATGTGGAGAACAGCGTTCAATAACCTTGTGAATACGTGACCTGACAAGCAGAGACATTTTGACCTGAAAACTTACTGAAATATCTTACCGTTATCAAATTTAAACTGATGGGCGGAGCTTATAGTTTACTTGAAAAAGAAAAAAAAGGTAAATTTAGTTAATATAAACCGTTAACTAGGTTCAGACACCTTAGCATATTTGCTGCGACGCTGCAATCCTTTTCCAGGGCAGTTTTTCTGCAGAGAGCTGCTGGTGCACTGCGAGACTAGCTCAGTCCTATGCAAGGTCGCGTGTTTTGTGGTATGGGTGATTTTGTAGTATTTTTAGTACAAAAAAAATAGTTTGTATTGTCCACACAGGGGTTGTTAATTGCAAATGGAATCGCCCATTCAGGTAGTCCCATTTGAAATTCACACTCCCTGTGTGGGAGATTAAGGTCATGTCTTCCATAGGGGGTATGGATTTTAACAGGAATAGCCTAGGATAGGGGTTTAAGGTTAGGACGATTAATGATTATGGATTATGGATTATGATTTGAATTTTGGTTAGGGGATTAAGATACTTAGGCAACTATAAGCTTCATGTCCAGCTTGACTATTCAATACATCAAGCAACAACAATCCAAATAAAATCCACCAAAGCGCACAATTTGCACCAATTTGGGTGATTTTACGGTCATTTCATATGGTTTGAAAAAACAACCATTCACAATTTTTTTAAAGCACCTGACCAATGGACATTACTTGAAAGGTCCATCTGCCTGCATATAGAACAGGGTTAGGGTCTAGTTTGTTGCCTTTCATTAGATAGTAAACAGACCAATCAATAACCTCTTTTGCTACTTCTGTCTCTCTCGTGTCCACAAAATCACCAAAAGTCACCCATTTTAGGGAAGAAGTGCAGCAAAAACACCCATTTATAGTCATATTTCATTGTCATCCTCAAAAAGAGCCCAATTGGGCCACCAAAACACAGGTTTGGCAACACTGCAGCTTTATGGAACAGAAAATGGTCAAAAGTTGCAGGGGAAATCTTCAAAAAGAGCCCAATTGGGCTACCAAACCACAGGTTTGGCAACACCGCAACCTAGCTGAATGAACCAATCTGCATTCATCATGAATTGACCATAGAACATCAGTTCATAGAATGCATAGGTTTTGATAGGTCAACATAGACAAACTAAGAGTGTACTGAACTAAGACCTGATAGATTAGGCTTTTAGAGATTTGTTGACAAGTTGACCCATACATCTGTGTACAGATTGACTCGAGATTCAACTTGAAGAATTAAATGGCTACCCGTACTCGAAAATAGCAATGATATATAATCAATTTGTCTCATTGATTGCAAGTTGGTCGTGAAGGTACAAGTAGCAGCAGGATTTTTTAATCCAAATTTCACTGGAAGGACGTTCATTAGGGTAAGATAGTTGTAAAGTAGATTCAAGAAAATTTTCATTTTGGAAATATGTAACTTTCATTTGATTTAGCCATTGCCAGTGGCGGCGCCAGGAATTTTTTTTTTTCGGGGGCATTAGGGGAAAAGTGAATTTCAGGGGCAAAATCAACAAATTTTTTATAATATTGCAGCAAAAAGTGGAAAATTTTTACTGGGGGGGCAACAGGGGGCAAGAGTTCTGACGGGGGCATGGGCATTGCCAATGCTAGGCATGTTCATAAAATTTTGAAATTTAATAAATTCATCTAAAGATTGCTTTAATTTATTAATATTATATCTTTTGTATTTTTTCTCAGGCATTTTGCAGCGCATGTAAATATTAATATCAGTTTTTGTGGGATATTCTAAACGGACAAATGATATTTTCTATAGATCAAAAAATCTCAAAAATAAAATCTACAGGAAACACTTTGATTTTTTGATGCCAAATGAGCATAGTTTATTAATTGTATGTAATTTCTAAGAACCTAACTAACCGTCTTCATCTTGTGCAAATTGCTGCAACTCTCACTGTATGATTTGGATGGAGGACAACTAAAGATTGGTTTCTTTACTTTATATATTTTTTTACGAATGGTTCCTTTTACAGCTTGTTTAGCAACTAAGCAAAATGATTACCATGTTTTATTTGAAGGCTTCCTCTAATATAACAGAGCCTAAGCTCTGACAGTAGTCTGGTAGGCCTATATACTATTTTAAGCCATAAGGTAATTACCCAATAGGGTAAAATGGGCTTTCTGTGATGAATGAAATGGATTTTGAAGTATTACATGTAGTGATACACCAAATACCAAAATTTAAAAGCATTTTCTTTAGCCCTAACGCCCCAGTTGCTTTTTGGGGAAGGAAGAAAGAAAGACGAAGAGAAAACTTTTCGCCAGCCCATTCGCGGGCTGGTATATATTTCTGGGATCGGGTCTGTTTGCTCAAGAGATTAACTTTTATTGGTATTGGAATGACTTATTTTTTTAAATTTTTTTGCGGTGGAATTTAAAAAAAATTATTGTAATTCGATTTGTCAGGAAAAGTAAGTATGTTTTGCCGTTTCAACGAATGAAAACGAGTGAGTATTACCAAAGTTATGTTTGAATTAATATGACTTTAAAAGTTTTAGGTATAGGCCTAAAATGTAACAATAATAGTTAATATACAGCATCATATGGTCAGCAGAAGAAAATTACATCACCTATGATCCGGGGTCCTTGACCACTGAACAGCGTGATATCATGTTGATAACAGATCTAAGAATCAAAATCTTCATCATATGGACCATATTGATGTCAAAGTAATTATCTATCCTATCCTGTGTCGTTTTATGGATAAAAATGACTCAAAATGCTATTCATGAAATAGTTGCTATCATAAACATAAGTTTTGTCTTTTCAACGGGAAAAATCCGATGCAAAATAAAGTTTTTAGGGCCTAGCTATAATATGGGCATAATTTATGCATGTGGGCATAATTTATGCATGTAGGCCTATAGTATTGAACAATGTACCCATTTGACATGCACTTATAGATAAATATATTGTCTTACTTTATTAATTTAATAACTTCTATGTTATAAATAAAATGACACAAAACGTAAGTGAAGCTACTTTCTATCTTTTTTATTTGATTCATAAACTTACAGTCAAAACACACAAGAGTGAAGATTGTAGTGAGTAATCAGTCCTTTATAAATGTGCTTGCCACCATCTATCATATAGTAAACTATACATTGCGAATTAATATCAAATTATTTTAAAATAAAATGTACATGTAAGGTGAGTTTATATTATGTTATATGGCAAATTAAAGGAGTATTTCGTGATCCTAGCATCCTCTTTTTATGACATTTTTCAGTAGATATCCACAAAAAAAGCTTATTCTAAAAAATTTCAGTTGATTCCGATTTTGCCTTTACGAGTTATGCATGATTATGTGTAGACAATGTGTTGTAATTTCGTTCTGGTATACCAAATTTCACGATTACTTCGCTAAACGAATTAATCTGCAAGAAATATTTTGTACATAAACATTATGTAGCCAGAGGTTTCCAGTGATATAAAAATCTCAACTTTTTTTGAGAAAAGTTGGGGATGATGCTGTGGATCACTTAAATGCAGTCAGTGCAGTGTAGTATTTGTGACGTGGTATATCGAAAGCAGACACTTTTGGGCAGGATCGTAAATGGAGAAATAGCCAAAAATCTACCCGGGGTGATTTTATCACGATTTGGGTTTATGATGTTATTAATGTTTAAAATATTGTCTGATCGTTTCAGACCGGAATAAAACTGGCATCTTGTATTTTTGAGACATTTTTCAAGGTAATTCCTACTCTCAACATTGTCAATAATATTTTTAAAGGCAGCTTATCTATTATTAATATTAAAGGCCCATTCAGTGATTTGCTCATCCGGACGATCGTAAAAATCATCAAAATTTTGGTACCGTACCTTTGTTATTACATAGATGTGCTAAGTCTGTGAATGGTTCAGCCGAAAGCCGTGTATGCCTATTTAAGATTAAATAAGACATTTTACACGAATCTGTATTTTTAGATACTGACAGTATCTAAAATTAGCTACATGTATTTGAATGGCGGGGCTTGAACTTCGTCAGTACTGCTGTTTTCTTCGTTTTTTGTTTTTTTTGGCATTTAAAAAAAAAGACAATTTGAATGACTTAGGCCTATCCTTCTCTTTTAAGCAATTTATAAACAATTTTAATTTTTTTTTACTCTTGCGCTGGGATCACTGAATGGGTCTTTAAGAAATGTGGCGTATCATGTCAAAAACAGACATCTTTTGACAGCTTATAAATTTGGAGGCTTTCACATAAAGAGCTATTTTGCTCCACAACGCCGTTTTCCCCAATAAAATCGGACATTCCTAAGCGAAGATATTGAGTTCGTAAGTTATGGTATTAAAAATTGGAAATTGAGATATCGTGGGTAAAAAGCTGAAAAGACAAAAAACAAACAAAAAAAACAAAAAAAAACAGAACAGAACAATTTAGAGAACAATAATGAATTAATAATAATGAATTAAAGAGTTGACATGAGATTAGGAGTTAATGTTTTCTGCAGTTTCAGTGTACATGTTCTCACCGTTGATGGTTTGGTGGACTGTCATGTAACATGGATGTAGTAAGCCGTGATCCTAAAAATGCCTTTCACATTGACCAAAACTAATTACAAGACCTCTTCTACATTGAGGCTGGCTTTCCCTTTTAAAGGGAATTTTATCTTCTCTGGTGCGGTTTAGAACCCCTGACCCCTCGGGTGCCATGCCCGTGCACAGGCCTAACTTGCCACGGCGGTGTAGCTTGGCTGGCCAAGCTTTCTGTTGCCATATGACTGTTCGCATGATGATGCAATTGCATCTCATGGGATACCTGCTTTTACCTACACTTTCGGAATTGAGGTTTTTTGATGTTTGGAACGGTTAGGGTTAATATACACATATAGGAGGAAAATTAAGGTGTTATTAGCCCTAATGCCCTAGTTGCTTTTTGGCGGGGGAAGTAAAGAAGGAAGGAAGAAAGAAAGAAGAAGAAGAGAAAACTTTCTTTTTTTCGGGTGCGGTTTTCAACCCCCGACCCTCTGGTGCCACGCCCGTGTACAGGCCTACCTTGCCACGGCGGGGTAGCTTGGCCGACCAAGCTTGCCGTCGCCATGTGACTGTTCGCATGATGATGCAATCGCATCACGTGGGATAGCTACTTGTTCCTATGCTTTCTGAATTGAGGTTTTTTGATGTTTGGTACGGTTAGGGTAATAATGAAGATTTGGTGACTCACCCCGGGGACTCGCCCGACTGGGGTCAAATTTGTAGTTCCAGAGAGAGGTTCTGTCACATTGGGCATTTGTTGTATTTTGGTCTTAAATAGCCCCTTACACATACTTTACTGTTGTCACCATAATTAGACCTATATCACTTTGGACAATCAATGCAGGCTCTCTTACCCCGAAAGAACCCCCTCCTTAGAAAAGACTGGGCAGACCAACCTGACAGAACGCTTTAGAGATTTTGCTTGCTTGAGCACGTTTTGCCAAGTGATGGCCAGTATGTGTTGAATTTAGATGGTGAACTTCTGAGTTTTGAGTTACAATGGTGTATTGATTATGGAAGTAATAGGGTCCCCTTCATCCATGCAACTGGAGCAGTCAGGACAGTGTTGCCTGAACTTGGAGCCCAAAGCATGATGCAAACTATCAAAAGTCACCCAAACTTTCTCTTAAACCATTGGTTTCTATGGTGCACGAACTACCGTAAGTCACTGGCGCCAATGTGAAAAAAATTTGTTCTTAAAGTTGGTTTCTATGGAACAGGAAATTGTCTGAAGTTGTGGGGAAAATCTGCAAAAGTCACCCAATTGGGCTACCAAATGGCAGGTTTGGCAACTGGAGCAGTACATCTGTTGCTGCTGTACTTTTTGCTAGCAAAGACAGCAGAGAATCTAGCCTTCCCAGCATGCCCGGTATTTCAGTGTTTGTATAAACAGGCTAATAACATGCATGATTTTGATATACGCAGTAGCTTCGCAACCAGGGGGGGGGCTTGCACCCCCAATTATTTTGGTGGGGGCATAGGTACACATGGGCCCCATCAATAATTTTAAGGTTTTGCATGTGAAAATCAGCGTTATGTCACCAATTTAAGCATTATTTCACCAATGCATGACGGGAAGGCCAATTTTGTGGCATCGCTAGCAGGCATATCTACCTGTCAGTGTGCAATACTTGTATAGAATTTGTTACCATTCATTTTGTACAGTGACTGCACACCATGAATACCACATGACCCTACTGTCAAATTTCTATTATGTGCAACTTTCAACTTGACTGGCCTGGTAAACAAGAGTTATTTTTTTCTGCTGTGTGTTTCGAAGTTGAGGCTTACTTTACACTTCGGAAGTAATAATTATTTATATCAGATTCAGTTTGGTTCTTCGATTAAGGAGTTGTGAATATTTTCAGTAATACCCCGTATCCAACCTCTTTTATACGGCCATGATTGTCCGGATAGGTGAAGCAAGAAATGTCTTTAAAAAAGACAACGCAGTGATTAAAGGAAACATGCTGGATTTGCCTCGGTTCCGGAGCCACTGATTTAAAGGTAACAGGTTTTAAAGGCCCATTCGGCGATTTTCTCATTTGGACGATCGTATCGTGAGTCATCAAAATTCAGATTTTGGTACCTTTGCATTGTCATAGATGTGCTAACAATAACATAGTAATTCAGCTGAAAGCCATGTATTTAAGACAAAATAAAACATGATTTGATTGGGGCCACATTTTTTTTCGTTTCAAAAATACCTAATGACTATTTTATTACTTAGCCTTCACTTTTAGATAATTTATAAACAATTTAATTTCTTTGCACTTTCGCTGGGATTACTGAAAGCACCCGCCTGCGGAAAAAATTCAGATACGGGTAAGTGGATTCAGATTAGACAGCTACACTAGATGGGTAAGAGTTTACTCTACATTGAATGTCGGAAGTACTAAAATTATGACAAAATAATTTGTCCTTTAAAATGCTTCAGAGCATGAAGTTAAGGTGCCAAAGAATTAAAGACCTGTATACAGGTTTTGTATTAAGATCACATGGCCTTATATTAAACAGAGATATCACACAAATGATCTTACGGGTGTGCTCCCCCGGAAAGAAAGACCCCTGTTTTTGGACTGCGCTGCTCTGAAAGACCCTTGAATCGGAATTTTACCAAAATAGAGTTCTAAAAGTTTTAGCTCTTAAAAACCCCTATTAAAAGGGTGGTACAATAATTATATGTACCCCCGGGTGGTGAATTATAAGGGGGCAAATATATTTTGGTAGGCTGGGGGGACAAGCATTTATTGGGCCGGTCAAAATGTGATTTGTTAATGAAGAGCACCTTTTTTTTTTTTTTTCACGAACAATTGATCTGAAAATACCCTCTAATGCAAAATTTCCAACGAGCACCCGCGGACAGGGTTTTCTTTAAGCATTTTGCTGAAGGGGTATTTTCAAATTTCTTTGACGCTTTCAATTGTGAATTTTTCCTCGGAAGGAGTCAAAAACATTGCCCAAGGGGTATTCTAATAATATTATTTTGGAAGACATTTTTAACAATATGTGTGTTTTTGGAGCCATAGGCGTAGATCCGGAGGGTGTGGGGGTGGGAGGATATCCCCCAATATTTTGCCAGGGGGATGGTCCATACAATCAACCCCCAATGTTGATGCCTGGGTTTCTGACCAAATTAACCTCATATTTGGCCAATCCAGCCCCAAAAGTGCAAATTTTTGTGTGCTTCACACAAATTTATTCCACTTTTGCACCATATTTCAACAGTTTAGCTTCAAAATGGCAAACTTTTAAACTTATTCTTTCTCCAAAAGGTGCTGGATTCACTATACTTCAAGACATTTTTTTTCACCCACCCCTAAGTCAAAAAGAAATCTACGCTACTGTTTGGAGCAGTGGCGGATCTAGAGCAGTCAGAAGGGGGTGGGGGCAATTTTAGAAGAAAATAATAATATTTAAAAATGCCCCCTGAGAAGTAAGTTTGTGAAACCAGCATGAGATGATGGAAAATCAGGTCTGCATTTGCAGCATTTTTTATCAGGTTGAATATTGCAATTGTCCAAATCCAAAGATGTTCAATTTGGGGACACCCCGTCACGCCGTCAGTCCGAAACACAGTCAGTCCGAACCCCTGTCAGTCCGAAAACCTGTTCCTAACCCTAACGGGCTTCAATACTCATTTTAATGTATTTATTATGGTCATGAAAATGTACAATTCTGAATCTTTTAATTTTGAAAGAAAAGTTGGAACTTGTCGTCTGCAGTTGACGCCTGTGTAATATAATTGAGAGCTCATATACTGTATAAGTGGTAATTTTCGCGAGGGTTTTATTTTCATGAATTTCATGATTAGAGCTCCAACCCTTGAAAATAACACCTCATGAATGTATGCAATAATGTATTTCAAGTATAGGGAAGGACTGGGTAATCGCAAAAATAACATTCGCGAAAATGTGTCTCTCACTCCAAATCGCGAAAATAACTGTACGCGAAAATTACCACTTATATGTATCCTAGTGTCCTAATATAAAGGCTTAGCCAGCGAAAATCTACACAGGGTGAAATAGTGTTTTACAAAAACTAAGGCTTATTTTTTAGCATTAAAGTTTGTCAAGGCCTAGGGATATTGATCACTACTCCTGAGATTTTTTTCTCTAGTATCCATGGTAACATGCATACAAATATATGTAGTCAAAAGATCTGAATAGATTGTCATTGATTACCATAACTTCAAAATCTTTACATCTATGTGTGAATGCTTAAGGTCTGATGGATAGTCTGCAGATTTGTCATGTTTTGCAGCACGGCAGCCTGGGCACCGGCACAATATTAGAATTGTAAAATTTGCTATTGTGTTTAAAATTTTATGAACCCAAGGTATATTTTACTGGTGCAATCGCAATATTAAAGAGGAAGCCCCGGCAGAGCAGTTTTTCTGGGGTGAACCAAACCTGGTTATCAAATTAATTAGTGACAGGTGCTAATTGATGTTTTAATGTTATTGCATCAATTAGCACCTGTCAAATTCAGAGATTGTTACTGATTAATTTGATAACCAGGCAGGTTTGGTTCACCCCCGAAGAACTGCTTTGGAAGGGCTTCCTCTTTAAAATGTGTCTTCTGCACATAATGAAATATTTGCATTAATGAATTCCATCAAATGCTTTTAAAACATACCAATATTTTATATTTTTGTAAAACTTAAGTTTTACAAAAATATAAAAAATAAAAAATAGCTAAAATTTTACACTTTTTTCTCTGAAACCTGGAAAAATGCGTAACGCAGAAAAAAGAATGAGCGCAGCAGCTCCGAGACATGCTCTGTTTTTCTTTTTTGTGGTACAGGGGTCAGTGGCGGTGCCAGGATTTTTTTATTGGGGGGAATGCATAAAAGTGGAAATTTTTGTAATTTTGGGTTTTTACTGGGGAAACAGGAGGGGCAAGAGTTCTGACTGGGGAATTTCCCATGCCACCCCTGGCGCCGCCATTGACGAGGATTGTATTTTTTATGAAATGTTTATGGGTATCCTGCATTGTTGTGCAGTTCATTCACAATGAGTGGTGAACTTGACATTGTGTGAGCTGTCCAGTTGTATTGTCAGTCTTCTGTTGTGATTTAATTGATGAGCTGGGTCAATGATCTGGGCTCAATAGAGAAGTTCTACCAATAACAAAATATATCAAATAGTTTGAATTTTATTGATCAGCTGATTCTAATGTGATATGTCACAAAATGACAGACTATAGTCTGTACTTTATTTTTATCTGACATTTGGAAGAACTAATCGTGTTGGTGTTGATTATTTTTGAATATTTTTGTTGAATTATTAGATTTACATTGTCAGAGAAGAGTCTGGAAGAGGGACCCATATTTATACCATTTTTTCCAAAATGATTCACTCAGTCAAATTTAATCATGACAATCCACCTTGCCTCATGGCTTGGACTACATGCTCATGGGTCCTTTATAGCTAATCAGAAAAGACTCAGGTTGTTACCAAATGGTTTATTAGTGCCAAAGGACACAAGTTGCCCCCATGTGATACATCTTGCTCCTCCCCCCAACCCGGTGGGACGCTGGCCTCCCTGAAAGTCACTTTGCCCCTTCTCTTTCCCCCCAATTTTCTCCTCCCCCCCCCCCCCCAACAAAAATCCTGGCTACTCTATACTGCAGACAGGCCTTGTTTAAGCAGTGGTGTACTGACTGGGGTGGCGTTGCACTCCTGGATCAAAATACTGGGACAACATTAACCAAACATGCTTATTCTTTTTAGTCTGTTTCAAGCCAAAACTAACCTTATTTTGACCACCATTTAAGAACATTAAAATTGAAAATTTCATTCATTTCAAAGTAATTCTTGGAAGCCGGTCAGCGGGATGACTTTGCAAGTTTGGCCCCCTTTGGAAATTTCGGTGGTACGCCCCTGCCCATACACCAAGCCGAATACAATGTAACTGTATACAAAGATTATAGATAGTAAACTTGATGTATTTAGCATTAGATAGTAATTGTGTCCGACATCTGATATCCTGTGGAGTAGGAACAACCGGAAAGACAGGAAATTCATTTGTTTTGCCTTCTACATGTACCTTAACTCTCTTCACGCGGGTGTCGACTGCAGACGACAAGTTTCAAAATATTTTTTAAAATTCAAAAATTTCAGAAATGTAAATTTACATGACATAATTGGAATCAGCATGAAAAATGCATTAAAATGAGTACAAACAAGCCTAGTATTGATTCAGTAGTTCTTAAGATAGCCCTTGATATTTTGAGAAAATATTTCAAAACTTGTACTTTTTCAATTGAAGCGCATGGCTAGCATGCAGAGCATTAATATAGTCTTAATAGTACGTACTTGTGCTTGGCTTTGGGCCGAATTGGCAGTGAGTTGACAAATTAGTACATTGTGTTTTACCAGGGTGAATACATGTTTGTAACACTTGCTATATAGCAATTGAATTTGAATGAGACTTCATTTACAAGTCATAGATTTAATTAAATTAGTTCGTTAAAGTTCAAGTTTTGGGCGATTATGTCTGGAGAGATAGTTTTAGTCATAATTGAGTTTTGACTGCTTGAATTAAGATTATATTTTAATCAACATGTCTGTTTACTCTGCTCAATAATGAGTGATTTAATTGCAAATTAATTGATTGGTGTTTTTGCCAGCGTATGAGCAATTTGTTCAGACTCTGGTATGATATTACTGGAGTATTTAGGATTGAAAAACTTGCTGAACTAATTGCAGGCCTTGCTGTTTGAGGCGAGCGATCGCTCTCGCTCGCCACCGCTTGCCCAAACTCGATTTCTAGTGAGTGATTTTCCACTCTCCAGAGACACTAAATATCACTCGCTGCGAATTTCCCAAAATCTGCCATCGATTCAGCCAATTCAGCATTAAATCGATTCTGTGCCTCCTCCAAGCGGAGAAAGTCAAAAATGTGCTTTGCGCGCATTAATAGCATGAATACATAAATACCGTTTTAAGAGCATCATGCCAGCGAGTGATTAACCACTCGCCTTTAAAATCTAGACGGCAAAGCCTGTATTATTGAATGACATACCTGTATGTTTGGAAAATGTGTAAATTTGATGAAATAGTGCATTTTTATTTCTTGCTCCTTTAGTAAAAGTTGTTGGGGATTGTGCCAAAAGTTATCATCAATGATTAGTTATCATCGATGATTAATTATTATCGATGATAAGGCACCATCTGAACATAGACTCTGAATCTGAACATGACTTTTGTAATAAATTTGTGTATGAATTTATACTTTCAATGAATTTCACTATGCAATGACTTTCCCTATTCAAAATATAAGTGAATTTAAAGACATACCGTAGAATTCCGTCTACAAGCATATGCCTCTTAGAAACGAGTTTTTTTTTGACGAAAGAGATAAGAGGCAGACACCAGGCCCGTACGCAGGATTTTTTTTTTGGGGGGTGCTGGTTTTGAAAAAGTGGACTTTTTTTCCCAAGGGGGGTGCGATTTTGTGAAAAGTGGACTTTCTTCCCAAAATTTGGACCTTTTTGACCAAAAAGCATAAAAAACTGATTTTTTTGCTACGCTACGCCATAAATTATGAAATTTTGGGACTTTTTGTATACTTTTGCCAATTTGGGGAGGTGCGGTCGCACCCCCACACCCCCCCTGCGTACGGGCCTGGCAGACAGGCTCCACCAAAACATTATTTGGAGTTTGAACAACTATATTACTGATACGGGCACCTTTCCAAACACGTGTTATTGTAATGTAATCTTTTGTCATGTTTTGGGGGAAAATGTTTCTTTCGTCAAAAAAACCGATTGTTTATAGGCATATGCTTGTAGGCGGAATTCTACTGTATCTATAGTAAATTAAATTCAAGTCTCCACTCTATGATTTACTTTTGTAGAGCTATATCGTCAAACCTTGGCACAAATATCAAGAGGCATGCAGATATGGGTGTTACTATCATTGGAGAAAATCAGCGAGCTATTAGTGCCCATAGTTTCCTGCATGCTGTAGGGGCGTAGCCAGGCTGCCAAAGATTTCCAGTCATAATCACGGGTTAAAAAATACAAAACTTGCTCAATATTTCTCATTGGTTTCTATGGGGACAGGAAACTACTGGCAGTGACGGTGCTACGGGGGGGGGGGGGCAAGGGGGGCATCCAAATATTTTTCTTGCCCCCCCCCAATTTGCCAACTTTTTATTTACCTATTAGTATTATTGTTTATTTACCTTTTACCTATGTTTTCTATGTAACAGGAAATGTTCTCAAGTCGCAGTGAAAATCTTCGATTTAAAAGTGGCCCCTTTGTTCATTTTCTTTGTAATTTTTGCAGCTTCTTTATTACCCAGAAAAGTTGACTTTTTGTTGATTTTTTGGGAGGGGTGCATTGCAACCCCCATGTGGTTAAATGTCTAAATGTTGTTCTTAAAGATAGCATATTACCCTATTCGTTTTTAACGTCACATTACACCAAATAACTGCAATCATGCTGCAGTGCACTTTTAAACTTATTGTGCGCCTTTCGATGCAGTTGGTATGTTTTCTTGCTCTAAGTATACTCTCTTTGCTAAGCATGCTAAGGGGGAAACTGAATACCTATACCTGTCTAATTATCTGCCACTATAAATCCCTTCACTTCTTTGATGGCAGAAGCGGTTTGGGTGTTTTACCATATTTTTTTGGGTTTTTCCTATTATGTTTGGGTGTTTTTCCCATTTTGTTGGATGTTTTTCGTCAGTTTGGGTGCTTTTTCCATATGTTTGGGTGTTTTCCGGATATTGCTTTTTACTATGGTGGAAACTGAATACCTGATTAAATGATCTGCTTCTATGTCCCATCCTCACCAATCAATGAACTGCATCTTTGATGGCAGAAGCAGTTTGGGTGTTTTTGCAATTGTTTGGGTGTTTTTTCGTTCTTATGTATGCATTTTTTTCCGTATTATGTTTTTGTGTTTTTCCATATGTTTGGGTGGGTGTGTCTCATAATTTTTGGTGCATTTCCCATGTTTGATTGCATGTTTTCCATAAGTTTGGGTGCTTTTTTACTCTCTTTACTAAGTGGAAACTGAATAATAAATTATATGCTGTTTCTGTATCCCCTTCCTCACCAATCAATGGACTACTTCTGTGATGCAGAAGCAGTTTGGGTGTATTTCCCATATATTTGGGTGTTTTTCCATAAGTTTAGGTGCTTTTTTACTCCCTTTACTATGTAGAAACTGAATATCTAACCTAATTACGCTGTCTCTCTTCTCCTTCTTCACCAATCAATGGACTACTTCTGTGATTGCAGAAGCAGTTTGTGATTAGTCATTGATCTGGATATAAGAACCGTTTTGGTTATAGGCTGTCTGCAGGGTGTCCTATATAACATGATAAAAGAAGAACAGAACTAAGCCAATCAAATAAGCTATTCCAGTTGAAACCCCTACACCCCCTATTGGAAGACAGGACCTTAAATGTCATACAGGGGTGTAGATTTCAAATGGAATTACCCATTCAGGTAACCCCATTTGAAATTCTCACTCCCTGTGTGGTTATAGGCTGTCCTATATAACATGATAAAAGAAGAACAGAACTAAGCCAATCAAATAAGCTATTCCAGTTGAAATCCCTACACCCTGTGGACGTCAGGACCTTAATCTGTCATACAGGGTCAGGGGGTGTAGATTTCAAATAGAGTCGCCCATTTGGGTAAAGCCATTTGAAATCTGCACTCCCTGTGTGGTTATATGCTGTCCTATTTAACATGATAAAAGAAGAACAGAACTAAGCCAATCAAATAGGCTATTCCAGTTGAAATCCCTGCACCCTATGGAAGACACAACCTTAATCTGACATACAGGGGGTGTAGATTTCAAATAGAGTCACCCATTCAGGTAACCCCATTTGAAATTCTCACTCCCTGTGTGGTTATAGGCTGTCCTATAACATGATAAAAGAAGAACAGAACTAAGCCAATCAAATAGGATATTCCAGTTGAAATCCCTACACCCTGTGGACGTCAGGACCTTAATCTGTCATACAGGGGGGGTGTAGATTTCAAATAGAGTCGCCCATTTGGGTAAAGCCATTTGAAATCTGCACTCCCTGTGTGGTTATAGTCTGTCCTATAAAAGAAGAACAGAACTAAGCCAATCAAATAGGATCATATTCCAGTTGAAATCCCTATACCACCTATTGGAAGACAGGACCTTAAATGTCATACAGGGGGTGTAGATTTCAAATGGAATTACCCATTCAGGTAACCCCATTTGAAATTCTCACTCCCTGTGTGGTTACAGGCTGTCCTATAACATGATAAAAGAAGAACAGAACTAAGCCAATCAAATAGGCTATTCCAGTTGAAACCCCTACACCCCCTATTGGATGACAGGACCTTAATCTGACATACAGGGGGTGTAGAGTTCAAATGGAATTACCCATTCAGGTAACCCCATTTGAAATTCTCACTCCCTGTGTGGTTATATATAGGCTGGCCTATATAACATGATAAAAGAAGAACAGAACTAAGCCAATCAAATAGGCTATTCCAGTTGAAATCCCTGCACCCCCTATTGGAAGACAGGACCTTAAATGACATACAGGGGGTGTAGATTTCAAATGGAATTACCCATTCAGGTAACCCCATTTGAAATTCTCACTCCCTGTGTGGTTATAGGCTGTCCTATATAACATGATAAAAGAAGAACAGAACTAAGCCAATCAAATAAGCTGTTCCTGTTGAAATCCATACACCCTATGGAAAACAGGACCTTAATCTGACATACAGGGGGTGTAGAGTTCAAATGGAATTACCTATTCAGGTAACCCCATTTGAAATCTGCACTCCTGGGTGTAACGGGATCCGATACCCCTGGGTACGTTATAATAAATCACGCCCTCTTTGGGTCCTTTGAGTCTCCATCATGGCAGAATAGCAACTAAACCACGTCGTCTTTGCCTCCTGATTTATTATAGTTTTATGAAGCGTTACATCACGCAACATGGTGTCAGAGTGGTCTTCTGACATTGTGGAGGACTCCCGCCCGTACTGACACGAGTCCAGTCGCCGTGGACGTCGTTTAGACTATGAAAATGCAAGATTTCATCTGGTCATCGGGGCGTAAAATATAAGCTTTCTGAACGAACTTCGTCAGTTTCCGTGAGAAGCCGATTGGCCGAAAGTTGAGGTGACGAGCTGTCGTACCTAATTGCCTACGGCTGTGTTTTAGAGAATTGATGGAAGTGCGTATCGGCGAATGCATGAATGTGAATCTGGTCAAAATTTTAAGAATGTCTACTGTATAATCGTCCTTGAGTGTGGACACCAGCTTGGAAGAACTGACGTTTGTAAATAAATCGTGTATCATAAACTGTTTGCTGAGCTAATGTAAGCAAGATTGCAAGCATAATAAATTAAATAAAGCAAGTGACAGTGAGCTGTACAGACTTGAACTTTTGTTGATGATGAGTCAATCTTCAACCGCCTTGAGTTGAACTGTAACCTGTAACCTGTATGTATATAGTTATCCAAGACCCTTAAAACCGTGAGGAAGCTATACTATTGTGGTTAAAATTTGCAATCCAAGACCCTTAAAACCGTGAAAATGCAAATGGACTTTAGTTGGTCATCAAGATGCTCCAAGAGATGAGATGCACCTGGACTCGAAGAAATATCAACAGAAGCCCAGCAACACAGTGGATGTTGTTTAGCGGTGAAAGGATCTGCTTTTAAAATGGGACTTGACTTGCTGGTCATTGCTGCCTTCTTCAAGCATGGAAAATACATCATTACATGGACAGATTACATTTATATTCATGATTGTGAACATTTCAAAAATCAAAATTGAAGATCAAAAGTTTGTTGCTAAAAAAAAAAAAAGACAGATTGAGCAACTTTAAGTTTAAAATAACATGTGTGACATAATCTAATAACAAATCATTCTAAGATTGAACTTCATCAACGCTTTTAATGGACAATTTGAACAATGAGACTTCGGCAACGATGAACAAACTTTCTGGGAATTACGCAGCATACCAAACTTTGTTGCCAATCATCTGTTTAAAAAAGAGACAATAATTTTTCAAGTATGAACTGGTACCATCAGAACAGAGCTTTTGGCATATTGTTTATTTGTCAAAGTCATTGTTTTCATTGAAGGAAAATATCCAAAAATCGTAGTCCTTGTTCTGGAGATACCGTACTTGTGTTACTTATAATGACTTTAAACAAAAATCGCAGGTATTAATATAATGAACAGATTAATTTCATCACAACCACATGGACAGTCAAATTGACAATATGGACACTTGAACAGGCTTAGTGAAAAAAGAATCACTTTGAGCATAGAATTTTATTTCTCATTTTCTTCTAAAGGAAAAGAGATGTAACGGGATCCGATACCCCTGGGTACGTTATAATAAATCACGCCCTCTTTGGGTCCTTTGAGTCTCCATCATGGCAGAATAGCAACTAAACCACGTCGTCTTTGCCTCCTGATTTATTATAGTTTTATGAAGCGTTACATCACGCAACACTGGGTGGGAGATTAAAGACGGACACCAACGGACAATGGCAAGAAACCCCATCCCCTATTGGTTACATTCAACTCGAATAAGGGTCGTGTATAATTCCTGTCTTCCATAGGGGGTGTATGGATTTCAATTGGAATAGCTCGATGTGTTACGCTATGACTGAATAAGTCTTAGTACTTGTGAAATAACATGCGTCACGCGTACGTTTGGATATGTTTTTTTATGCCAGGTAACATTAAGTGCTTTTTGCAGTAAGTAGTCTTGTGTAGCAACCATCACACGTGCCTTCCTGAACTTTGATGTAATTGTCCAGGTGTATGTACACCATTCATCAGGATTGATTCAACTGTGGGTGTGGAAAGCTTGAATTTAAGATTTCTAGGCAGGCTGCTCTCCCATTTCGATCTTGCTCATGCAGGCTTTCCATGCTTGGGTTTTCCTGATATTAAAGTCCTTTTCAGTGCTACCAATCCAAACCCCAAGGTACTTGAACTTTTCTTTAAAGTCACCAAGTAAGGGGGTACCATGAATTATTATTATTACTGCACTTTTAAAATTTGTTAAAGCACAGTAAAAGAAACATAAAAAATGTGAACAAACAATAAAGCAAATATTTAAAGCTTTTGAAAATAAATGAGTGTTAAGTTTGCCCTTAAAAGATATATGGTTCGGAATATCATATTATGGTGAATTGTTTCCAAGAGATGCAGCATTTGCCTTTATTAGAGGAATAAAAAATGATCCCTGTTGATGTGAATGATGCGATGAGATGTTAAAAAAGAGAAATAATATTTGCCGGTGGCAGATTATTAAATGATTTGTAGACATGAAAGTTTGAATTTAAGGGACGCACCATTAGACTTCAAGGGGGGGTTAGGAAGCTGGGGTCAGGGAAAATCTTTTTTTTTCGCCGCTGAAGGCGGCAAGTTTTTTTTTTAAATTTCATGCATTTATACACAGTTAGGTGGGGAAGGTTTTTTTTTTTTAGTGTTTTTGCTCATGTAGTGGGGGAAGTTTTTTTTTTTAAACTTCCTAACCACCCCCTTCAAGTCTAATGGTGTGCGTCCCTAATGCATTTTTTTTCATGGGAAGCTAGTGTAAGTTCAGCCAGTAGTTGAGATCCGTGGGTGTATTTCGAATATTTCAGACAATACAAGTTAATTATATACTTGCTAATTTTAACAATAATCAAAGTGTGACTGTAATAATGAGTAAAATAAAAATTTCCTTTAAAAAAGGAATGGGGCACCCAATTTTAGCTTTGATGTGATGTGCTGAAATGTAACCGTTTGTAATTTTTTTTTATTCTTTAAAACATTATTATAACATAGATGGCGACAAGTGTCTTTATCAATAAACTTTCTAATCATGGAAGAATAATACGCTTATTTGCAGGTCCCAAGTATAAAACTATATTAGTGAAAATAGTCCATTTGAAGATAAAGTGATGATATCTTGGTCTTTGGGGGACTTGTGCAGCATAATGTCTGATTATAATCATCTCTTTTAGGATTGTCAGCAGGGTTGGGTAATTCCCTTAAAAATACACACTCCCCCTGTGGAAGATTTTGATTATATCTTCCACAGAAGGAGTAGGCCTATATAATTTCAAACGGAATTAACACATTAACCACCTCTTAGAAACTCACCCTCCTTCTGTGGAAGATTCAGGTTGACTCTTTCTCAGAGGGTGAATGAAATTCAAATGGAACTTCCTAATGTGCTCATTCCATTTGAAATTCATACTCCTTCTGTGGAAGATATTTCTTAAATCTTCCACAGGGGGAGTGTGAATTTTAAAGGGAATAACCCATTGCCACACACAAAAAGTTAGATTTCACAGATTAAAGCTGCATCATACTTCATAGTGTCCAAATCATTTTGTTGTAATGTAAGCATAACAGTCCTGTAATACTTTGCATGCTGGCCATAGGGTTCATCATAAAAAGTTCCAAGTTTTGAGTTATTTTCTCAAAATATGAAAAGCTATCTCAAGAACCACTGAACCAATACCAGGCTTGTTTGTACTCATTTTCATGCTTTTTTCATGCTCAGATTCCAAATATGGCCATGAATATGTACAACTTGTGATCAGATATTGAATTTCCAATTTTTAAATCAGTTCAATTTAGATTTTTCATAAAATCTCAAAATCTGGATAGGCCTACTTGTACAGTTATGGTGTTGTAAGGTTGCTACATCACTGTTAACCAAGACTCTGAAAAGGGTAACTTTTTAAGCAAATTTCACTGTTCCTTATCATCTAATGAAGGAGTATATGACCCTACAACTAGTGTGCACTTTCTTTCTGGGCAGTGTTTGTTATACTTGTCTAGATTGTATCCCTCTGGATTGTATCTATGTTTGCAAAATAATATCAACAAGTTTCGATTTCCTGCTTGTATTGAGTTAACCCTTACCATACCAATAGTGGTGGGTCCGAAATTCTGAGCAAATCGCAACATTGTACCACAATTTCCCTCATCAATCAATCACTACCAAATATGCTTTTATATGATTTTATCATTATTCAATCATGGTAAATACTTCTAAAAGTTATATAATGGGAAATTTCAAATTATAATGAAAATCTCCCATTAATATTTCTGACTAAAATAATATTTGGGTAATTCATTTGTACGTGCACACACACAATGGACCGTCATTCCAAACTCAGATCTATTGTGTTAACATTTTCAAGGTGTACCAATTTTTGTGTGTCTTTCGTCCGTACGGAATGGAATTCAAATGTTGAAAGGAGTGACAGAAAATTGCATTATCAACATGGGACTGTGCATTAAACCTGTTAAAAGGGAATTTAAACTATAAATATGTGTGAAATTGTTGCGGTGCAAAAAAAGTTACGACAAAAAATTAGTACTGGTTTTGTGCATTGGTTTGTATGGTACAGGAAACAAGTCAATCAGTGAGGAATCTACATTGTATACTGTGATTGTGTGCAGTGAAAGTACTAAGTATATATATAGTGCTTTATTTAACTTTATTTGACTTGATGCAATTAACTGCAATTAATAGCTATCGCTTTATTGGTATTTACCTTGGATTATATGTATAGGTAAGTTGTATATAAGGTGTTATTGTAGGTCTTTTGGATAGTTTAGAGAAAAAATGGGAAATATGCTGTGGAAATATGTCCTGCATACAATATCTATGTAGGCACACATGTCGGAAATGGCAGTTTTGGTAACAAGCCTAGTGCTGGGAAACGGGTTTAAAGGAGAAAAATATCGCTATCGCTTTATTGGTATTTACCTTGGATTATATACATGTATAGGTAAGTTGTATATAAGGTGTTATTGTAGGTCTTTTGGATAGTTTAGAGAAAATGGGAAATATGCTGTGGAAATATGTCCTGCATACAATATCTATGTAGGCACACATGTCGGAAATGGCAGTTTTGGTATTAATGTTCAAGCCTAGTGCTGGGAAATAGTTTAAAGGAGTAAGATGGGAAATATGTCATGCATACAATATCTATGTAGGAAATACAGTTTTGGTATCAAGCCTATTTAAAGGGACTGTGGCCTGGTGCAGGGACTTAGTGTACTAGCATGACATATGCATGGTGGATCCTGTGCACGATGATGGTATTGTTTTATCTCAAGTTGGATTATCATTGTATAATACAGGTAGGAGTAAAGTTGTTGGCGATGAATAAGGCTTTAAAGCAAGCTTTAAACATGTCCTATACATATATATTTAAGGACATATTCCAATGTTCAAGCCTGTAACTTTGGGGTGGATGTCCCAAAAGGCCCCATTTGCGAGCATAGCGAGGTAAAAAATAGAGGTTTTTCAAAATCAGCACCTGCCATTTCACGTTTTCAAATTTGCTCCCCCCACGCATTAAATCCTGGTTACGGGCCTGCCAATGTAGTAATTTTATAGTGTAGAAAGTAGATACGGTTGATATAGGAGTTTACATATAGAGTGGCCTTCTTTTCCTTGATCTTGGATCTTGTGGGCCTATCTATATATACATTTTAGCCTGACTTAAGCATTTTGCTTGAGCCTGATCCCATCAGGACCCAAGTGTGTCTCTGCAAAGAGAGACCATTGGGCTATTCCATTTAAAATCCACACTACCCCTGTGGAAGATTTAGCTTACGTTGGCCACAGAGGGAGTGTGAGTTTCAAATAGAATAGACAGTTGGGTAACTTCTAATTCTATTTGAAATACTCACTCAAGTTGCGGAAGATATGGGTAAAGCGGTAAAGCCATAATACAGAGGGAGTAAAGTGGAGGGATGAGGCTGCAGTGGCGGCCCAGGATTTTTTTTTTTCGGGGACATGGGGGGGCAAAGTGATGATGTTAAGTTCCCCATTATACATGCATCACATATTGTTTGCCGAATATTCATTATTCATTATTTGACTGTTTCATACATGCCCACCTAGTTGTTCCACTTAAAATAATGCTATCCCCCGAGTTAATGCACAGGCGATGGCGAGATGGGTCTCAAAAAAATACTTGATTCTCTAAATTTGATTTTTTATGCATGGCAGCGACCTCATTGGACAACCGGGATACCTCACTGTCATCTTGAACGCTCCATGTTGTGACAGAGGTATATTGTTTGATCAGGCCCATAGCCAGAGGAGTGCAGGGATGTTGTAATTCACTCCCAAATCCCCTAATGAGCCTTATCTTTACAGCAGAGAAGATATTGTACCCTTCCCAGAATCCTTTGCAACATGAAACATCACCTCATTATATAATCAAATGACAATCCTATCACTTTGTGCAGGTCTGCATTCGAAATAAGCACCGCTACCGCCATATATAGCCTGTAGTTTTTGTTCGGCCGCTAACTTCCCTGACTAGCAGTCTAGTTGCCGGCCCGGCTGGCCGCCGGTAACTTTTTAAAGTTCAAAGTATTCGTTTTAAAGCTTTTTAAATATTCAAACACATGATTCGTGCATGCATTGTCAATCTGTCATTATTTGTAAAATCACTTGCGAAGCACGGTATAAATAAGTTTTGATCCAAAAAAAGCCTGATCTTGCAAGAATCATTCAATGGTTCAACCGCCGCTTTAACCAGCCTAAGTTCTATTCTGCGCATTATTATAATATTTAGTACCAACGTAGTTAGGATACTTGATTTGTAGTAATGAGATACCCGTTTTCAACATGCTTTGGTCAATGGTTCTCCTAACTCAAGGCTCCACATGTAGAAGATCCACAGCTGTTTGATGTGATCATTTATTAGTTTTTGAAACAAAACATCATGTACAACCCAATTTTTAGGCTTAAACAGCTTAAAGCTGTATCATACTAATGTATACAGATGCTTTTGAGTCATTTTCAACTTTCATTTCCCCTTATTTACAACATTATTCACTTTCACAGCATTTTTAAAGCTTTTTCGGATATAAAATGTATCTATTTATGGCAAGATAGGTGGCGCTATTTAGATACTGAAAATTACTCTTTCAGGCTTTTAATAAAAATAATTCCTTTTATTTTTTGATGAAATATGCTTATAAAATTTCTTTGTTGCATGTGTCACCTAATCCACCTGTTTAAATGGCAGTATTGATTACCTACCCCTTGCAAATTAAGAAATATGATTTATGATAAATAGCGCCATCTATAGTTTGCCTTTTCTTAATAATGAAGCCAATTCTATATGCATCAAACAACCGTGAAGAGTAGGCAAGACAATGATATGAACTCTTTTGTGTTCACGCTGTAGAAAAATAGAAGGCACCATGTCTTGCAGTATACTATTTCATTATTTTCTTCCCGAATCATACTTTCGGCTTAATTTCCCGTTTAAAAGCTCTAAAAAGTTTGGGCCGGTAACTTTTCACCCGGGCATGAAACTTTCAGAGTTACAGCTTGGCTTGCCTGTAACAGGTATATTTCTAATACAGGTCCAGGTTCCCTTTGTTTGCCTTTTGCATTTTGAGAACAGACTGGCTGAACGTGGCTCGATAGTCAAGAAATGAACATCATATTTTGCAAGATGTTGATGTGCTCAATGAGGTACAATTCGTCACTATCGACTTATGTTGTGCTAGATAGCAAATCAGTACAGGAAATTAAAATGAGAGAAATGCATCATGGGAAGTGTGAGATATCTTCTCTGTCTTTGCAAGTTTGTACTGTAAAGGGGAAATTTTCGTGGGGGTGTAATTTTCGCAAATTTCGAGATTGGAGCTCAGCTCTAACATCAAAAATTACACCTCACAAATTAAATATATGCAACAATGTATTACACGTATAGGGCAGGACTTAGCAATCACGAAAATAACATTTGCCTCTCTATACTCTAAATCACGAAAATGACTGCTTGCGAAAATATGCCCTTTTACAGTGCATGATTTAGATACATGTGCATCATTGATATGGCTGTTTGAATGTACTTTGTACCAAGTTTAATCTACTATTTCCATGTTTTTCAAAGTTGCAGGATATTCCTGATATAATTACGGTGCTATTCTGGTTCAGATTTGTTATATAGGCCTACAAAATATTCAGTGCGCCTTTGTGGTTGGTAGGCATAGGAGGGGAGCATTGGCTTTGTCACTTCTGAATCTCGGGTTTTCAATATTGCAATTATAATGTATTTATTTAATTTAATTTGGTCAGTTAAGGGGTACTACACCCATTGCATTATTTTGTTTTTGTTTTTTGTGCATTTTATGAAGAAATGAGAAAAAAATTGGACAAAGTGGTATGCAAAATGAAGGGACAAATCTTCTTGTTCTATTGGTGGCATCAGTATCAATGTAGCTTACATGCTTTTAAAGGTAGAAGCCAAAAGGTTTTTCTCATTTCTTCACAAAATGCAAAAAACACAACAACAAAATGCAATGGGTGTAGTACCCCTTAAACAAATGTGAAAAATCTGAAAGATTTTGGTAATTTTTAGGGTCGTTTGTAAGAAAAAAAAAGTTCCAACCTTATCGACACTACTTGACTAACTTGAGAGGTGTCAAATGAAAGAAAACAAAGAAAAGAACATAATGAAAATAAAAATAATTTCCCCACCGCGCAGGATAACACTCCCCATAGTACCTGGGTCGCTGCTGGATCATAATGCAATTTGCGCATACCAACGTATTGGATTGCTAATTGTGCTAATTATTAACATTATGCTGAAAATGTTTTTGTTTTCTCACATAGATTCATATAAAAGGGGGCGATATTTGAAATTGTATTTAAGTTTGAAGACAATCCATATTCTAAACCAATACGGTCAACCCTCTTTAAAATAAATAGCCATAACTCTCAAAGCCACAAAAAATATGTACTTGGAAAATTAAACCATATACAGTAGTTTGATGGTGCAATTTGATAATGATATTTGTTAACGATTTTATAGATTGATAACTAAGTGTTGAATAAACATATTTTAATAACCACCAAATTGATAAACAATTAACACAATCACAATCACAAGGTTATTGCCTTTTTTACCATTTCTCCAATTCCATTCACTGCTTCAACTTATTGAAGAATAGCTAAGAATGTGCATATTATTTTTCTCTGTTGCATTTTATCAACAATCTACCAAAATATAACCACTATTTAAGCTATAGGTGATAATAGGTCACATTTTAAAGATGTCAATTTCTGATTGCTTTGGTTGAGTGTCCTATAATGTTTGCTAATTGAATAATTGTTTTAATTAGTTAATTGTGCCAATGATATCCTTAATGACTTCCAAGCAATTTTCAGGTCATGGAGCTTTTATATACTTGGTTGCAAAGTTATGAACCTTTTATATATCCATTTTCTTGTGTTTTTAAATGTTTTTTCTCCTCACTTTTTGCTTATATCTCAGTTGCAGTATTGCTGACATTAGCCTGATTTTTTACATCTGAAAGTAGTGATACATTTACTCTTAAAAAACACAAAAAGCAGGTCTTTTTGAACAACTTTTATTTTTTCAATTTTTATAGTGGATTGGCACAGGATTTTGTAGAATGAGCGATATTCGACATTGTGTTAAATTTTCTAAAGTAGTTTTTCTGTTGTTTTCCTGTGACATATGTTAATTTATTTATAATCACCCATTTCTTTGTAATCAGTGAACTGGACTGAGATGTAGGAACCAGATTGTGCTATACATTTTAATACATGTATATGTTCCTTTTGAAATTTTGTGAAATCTTTTCCAGTTAGTCTCGGTCCCACGATTTGTGGTCTTTTGTCACTAAACAAACCATCTGGTGACAACCTCATAGTACATCTTTTCTGATTGGCCAATCATCATCATCATAAAATGTACAGATGACAATTGGCTGTCAGTCAGCGCTGGCCTTTGAAATTCATTACCCAAGCACCGATTGTCATTTCACGGGTTGTCCCAGACGGTTTGTTTAGTGACGGAGGAACACTAACAAAATAAAAACATCCTATAATTGTTATTGAGACACAAAATATCATCTGCTAGAAGTCTGTTCAAAACATAGCAAGTAGCGATATTCTGCAATTGTGTTAAATTTGGTACTAAAATGCCCTTTAGTTTACATCTTGTTTTCTTGCAAATTCTGCCGTGCATAAAAAAGTGGAGCCCAGTAGGCACGATGTCGACATACACTCTTGATTTCCTCATCGTTTCTTGTTGCAATTAAGTCTCGTTATATGAAATCCTTAAGTACCTCTTAACTGGTATCTAATATACAACCACCAATCTCAGTATGGACCACAATGGCCTCATCCCAATGGCATAGTTCAATCAATAACCTCAATTAAACAATCATATAGTGCTAAATTCGACCTCAAGTTTCAGAGTATTAGTTTTTGTACCCAAATTTTCAAAGGTCATGTGCAAATGTATTGGGGTTAAAGAACTGTGCCTTGATAGATGAGCATATTGTAGATCCTAGTGAATCTTGTGTTCTTGCAGCTCACATAACAATTACAATTACCCCTTTCTTTGCTCACATCTACAGGCCCACAAAATGAGCAAAATGATCAAATGATTCAAGATGTTACATGTTTAACTTGATACTATTTTTTTGCAGATAGAATAAAAATACAAGTAAACATGGTATTATGAGTACAAACAGGCATAAACAGGCGAAGTCCGGGGGCTTAGTATAACAGTTTCAGATGTGTTTGAATGAGTTGGCTATATTTTCCTCTGAAATCACTTAACCCTCTGCATGATGGCCATCTATAGGCGTCAACATAAAAGTTATGAGATTTTTTCTAAAATATCATGAGCTATCTTTAGAATCACTGAAACAATACTAGGCTTGTTTGTACTCATTTTAATGCATTTTCATGCTGATTTCAGATTTCAAATATGGTTTAATTTTGAAATTTTTTATTTCAAAAATTTCATAATTGTCAATTTCCATGACCATATTTGGAATCGGCATGCAAAATGCATTAAAATGAATACAAATAAGCCTAGTATTGGTTCAGTGGTTCTTAAGATAGCTCTTGATATTTTCAGAAAATATCGCAAAACATGGAACTTCATGTTGAAAGTTAGCACGCAGAGCATTAAAGTTGCTCATATCACACAGTTAAGTGAAACATTTAGTGCTAAATTGATTTTGATACAAATTATGAGATCTTGCAAAAATGACCCAATTATGAAACAAATAACATCTATTTTAGTGTATCCGGATCTATGGATCTTATTAGAAAATAAAAAAATAAATAAAAAAAAGAGAAATGTTTACAAATTACATGTGGGAACATGACAAATTGATTGTGCGAAAACTGAAGTACCCTTGGTGTAGTACGTACCCGGATACTAGTCAATGAGACGGTTCTGTAACAAGTCTATTAAAAACCATCCCACTTGTCGTCATCAGAACTTAATCATGCCAAGCACAGTTACCTGAAGATTACACTACCAACCTTTTTATTAACCGATTGTATGCAGTTGGTTTCTAAAAAAGTGCCAGATTTTAACTGCATGTGATGAAGCTGGCATATTGCCTGGATTTGGAGGGGAAGGCGTTTCATAGTGTACACCTGTGCGACTAGAGATTGTCAAAATGTACCCTAAACAGAACTTGCCCTTTTGAGCAAAAAACATCCCGAAAAAGAATTAAGCATATGTGACATGATAAGGGGAATGAATCGGATGTCGCTAATATTGTTTTTGAGACATTGGCAAAAACAGTGTTCAAATTCTTTTGTTTTATATTGTTTTAGCCATTGATAAATTGCTCATAAAATCAGTAACCAGGTGTCCGATTTTGATGGGGTTTGCATCAAAATGTAGCATTCGTAAACTGCTAGTAAAAAACTCCTTAAAAAAAACCCAAAAATTTTGGATTCCCCCCTCCAAACTCCCAATCCCCCGGCATAAAAATATTAATCGGACCCTAATCAGGATAAAACTAATGAGTTCTATTTTTGTTGTCCAAACTAAAATGAAAAATTATGCCTCAGAATAATAATGAATCAATTAAGTCTGAATTTTCAGTTTCTGTACACAGCCCTTGAAACGAAATGCATCTTTCAAATTTGCAAGTTTACTGCACAATATTAGCTGATACGTTTGATTTCATTTAAGGTACAAGTACCAATTTATAATGACTGTTTTCTTCTTTTTTTTTCACACAGATTCACATATAAATTCACAATGAAGCTGTTGATTGAATTTATAAACAGTCACCTTCACATAACAGAAGAACTAGTTTAAATGGAACTTAACCTGGATTAATGGGACTTGACCTGGATTAGTGGGACTCAACCTGGATTAACGGGACTCAACTTGACATGTACAAGGATAAAACTGGAATTAAACTTCATGTAATTTGGATCAATCATATTAAACTTGGATGAACGAAGGTAACACTCACAGAAGAACTAGATTAACAGGATTTAACCTGACATATACAAGGATGAAACTGGATTTAAACTTCATGTAATTTGGATTAAATATATTAAACTTGGATGAACCAAGGTAAACCAGGCTAAGGATTGGGATTTTATGCAGTTAACCCAAGTTGGGTTGAACTAAACCAATCTGGATTTTGGTTCTACCTGTTTTTAATTGGCTGACTCTAAACTGGATTAATAACCGGTGATATGCAAGAAGACCCAGACACTAACGAAACAACTTCAACCAGTTACACTGGGTCTTCCACATCTTCACCTCAACGTACTATGGCTGCCATGGCAACAAGCCGTAACCTAGGTAACCTAGCAGATGAGCAGCGGTTCCGCTCTGAAAGCGAACCAATAATGACTGCCTCTTCGATAACCAGTTTGAATTCATCGCTTGCCACTGCCAGCGATAGGGATTCTCTGATTTCAACATCTAGTACCAGCTCAGAAGCAATATATCAACCTCATCTATTGAGAGATGGACATCAAAAAGGTAAGCGACTCAATTTAATATGACTCGGTTTAATACGACTCAATCTCATATGACTCAATTCAATATAACTCAAATTAATATGACTCAATTAATATGAAACAATTTAATATGACCGAATTTAATGACTCAAATTTATGACTCAAATTAATGACTCAATCTCATGACTCAATTTAATCTAACTCAATTGATATTATATGATTTAATAACTCAATTTAATACAACTTAATTTGATATGACTTGATTTAATATGACTCAATTTAATTAGACACATAGGTGGCTCAATTTTACTCATGCAGTGATGTGAGTTATAGGTTATTGTGAAAGAATTGAGCTAATTATCTTGAGCAAGGAACTAACTGCTTGTTGTCTTCGTTACCCGTACAAGAACTCTGGGAACTGAACCTGGCTGCGATGGTTTATTTTGGTATTCACAGGGTGTGCACAAGACATCAAAGAATATTGATTTTACAGGGCTATTTATTTTTTCTGTTTTCTTCAGTAAAGTCACCTTCGTCCATTGAGTGTTGCTCATTATAATTATGCCCAATTGCCCCTGTATTGGGGCTACTCCAGTTGAAATCCATATAAATAAATGTAGATATTTATATAGCGCTTTATGCCGTAAACAGCCTCAAAGCGCTTTACATTTATTCCGCCGTTATTAGAATATGTCGGAACCACGTTTGCTGCCTACAAATGGCGCAGGGTTCATCAGTACAATGACTGTGACTACCCCTAACAGCTTCCCATTGCACCTGGGTGGGGTGAAGCAAGCGAGACAAAGCGCCTTGCCCAAGGGCGCAACAGGGTGGCGTGACGGGAACTCAAACCCACGCACGTAAAGCAAGCTCTCAGATTATGAGTCCAAGGCCGTAACCACTGAGCCACCATGCCCGTATAGAAGACATGGCCTTAATTTCCCCCACACAGGGAGTGTAAATTTCAAATTGGATAGCCTGAATGTGTGGCTCTATTTGAAATCTACACCCTCTGTGTAGGAGATTTAAGGTCATGTCTCCCATAGGGGGTGTATGGATTTCAACTGCAATAGCCTACAAATAGGGACTTGCAGCTAAGAAGCGCACACCAGGGTTCAACCTTGGTGTGCGCTTCTTAGCTGCAAGTCCCCATTTATTGCTAATTCTTAGTCAGTGGGAGTGGTCTATTAGTAGACACATAATCTGATTGGACAATCGAATGATTTTGGGTGTCGTCTATCAGGCTGTAGACGACCCCACATCATCATAAGTGTTGATAACGCGTAACACCCTCATAGAGGTGCTTGGCGTATGTATCGCGTTGTATGCGTGAGACGCAAAGCGGAATACTCGCACGCCGCTAGCAGTACGCGCAACAAAAGATGTGAAGTTGTAAACAAGTTTCGTTCATTTGAGAAAAAGGGGAGTTTTTATGACGGTAACTTAATTTTTGCTTTAAAAAATAGTTTACAGTTATTAAAATAATATTTAACTGACTAAGAATGAGAGAATAACGATAGGAATTTTTATTTTGCCTATCCTCTACCTATGATAGGCGACAGGCAGGTCCAATATTTTTATCGTAGTGGATACCGGCTGCGCCGGCATCCACTACTCAAAATATTGGACCTGCCTGTCGCCTTATCATAGGTAGAGGATAGGCAAAATAAAAATTCCTATCGCTTATTCTCTAACTGGTTTATATGATGTGTCTTGGGCTATCCAGCGGTTAGTGAATTTCTGCAAAGTATGCTGAGGCCTGTGACATTTGACCTGAGAGTGTACGGCAAAATGGTCCATATTGGCGGTACAATGGGCTATTCCAGAAAATAGGTGCACTGGAATTAGGGTTGCCAAAGTTAGTGGAAAAAGCTTGGAAAAAAAATGTATAAAAATCATGAGCCCCTTAAGGAATCTAGAATGAGCGTTTATGGCGTTTCTACAGTATTTTTTGTGGGACATGAGAGCACCTCAGACGTGTCGAATTGCATTCTGAATACGAAGCATGTCTTTCTGATATCAAATAATTTTCATTTTTGAAATTCACGATATAATACAAATTTTATGACAAATTATTAAAATTAGATATTTTTCAAATTTTTGATACCGGTATATAATAGTCATCGAAGTAAATTTTATAAATCTAATGATATATTCTTAAAGTGTATGTAGCTGGGAGGAAAAGCCGACGATCAATTGAAAATTTTGACCTTTTATATTGAAGATATGGATTTTTCCCCAAAAGACCTAATTTGTTTTGGTGTTTTGGGAAAAAAATCCATATCTTCAATACGAAAGGTCAAAATTTTCAATTGATCGTCAGCTTTTCATCCCACCTACATACACTTTAAGTATAAATCATCAGATTGATAAAGTTTACTTCGAGTACTGTTAAATATCAAAAATATCAATTTTTAATGATTTGCCATAAAATGTGTATTACATTGCGAATGTAAAAAAATCAAAATTATTTGATATCAGAAGGATATTCTTCGTATTCAGAATGCAATTCGATATGTCTGATGTGCTCTAATGTCCCACAATAAATACTATCCAAACGTTCATACCCCTTCCCTTAAATGTGGGATTTTTGATTGTGAACTATTTTTTATTAGATTTTTTCGTATTTAGACACTTCAAAAGTCTAGATTTTCAGCAATCGTAACTGGTCAAAATTCCAAACTCCTCTATGGGGGTGTGCAATAGTTCCTTGACAAAGAACCATTTTAAAGGTTCTGTATAGAACCGAAAAAGTTCATTAAGAAAAAGTTCTTTCTAGAACCAACAAAGCTGATAGAATGTTTTAGGTTCCTATCCATTTTTGGGAAAATGGTTCTTTCTTGGAAAACGGTTCCGTATATAGGACAAAATAGGTTCTAAGTCACACTTTTTTCTAAGAGTACAACTTATTTAGTAGAATGAGATCCATTTGTGTGATTTAACACCATTGTCACAAATGAACCATGGGAATGCATGATTGTGTCTAATTTTGGTTCTATATAACTGTGTGGTTCTCCTCTTTATCCCAGTTATCACCTGGAAGGACGAGTTGAGGCCCGGTGGGTTCAGTCTTCGCTGACAATGTGTACGCATGATGGTTCCAATTAGGGGTACTTTTCAAGAAATGTCCGCGGAATTTTCGAGGACAAAATTGTTCGCGATTGTCCAAATTAGGGGTGTTTTGGAGCAAAATTGTCCTTGAAATGAAAAATAGGGTGTATTTCTAGGACTTTCGTCCGCTTTTACTGCTACAGTTTTCGTTATTGTCCTCATTTCCCCTTGAAATAGGGGGAAATTCAAAAGCGTCCTTGAAATGGTAAAAATAGGGGTATTTATTTTCGGAAAAATGTTCTTGATTCCTGGTGATAAGGGGGTGAAATGAAAATGCGTCCTCAAAATGATAAAAATAGTGGAGGTATTTGGGAGCAAATTTTCCTTGATTTCGTGCAAAATAGGGGGTAAAATTGCTGCAAATGTCCTCGATTCCCCGTGAAATAGGGGTCATTTTCAAATCCTGGAACGGTCATACGTCCTACCTTTAAATACAAACTGAACCCACCGGGAGTTGAGGATGAAATAAATCCTGAAGCTGGGCAATTGGATTGGCCTGATTAGGGTAACGGGATTAAATTTCTAGCATATGTTACTTCAGTCTGCTGACCCATGATTAAATCTCACATTATGGGTGTCAACATGATGCTCCTGATTTAAGATTAATTCGTATTAATCCAGGGAAGTCCACTTACAGTTTCTGTCAGAGAAGAACAGCAGTTTACATTTTGAGAGTGTGCAGAGCGTATAAACAGAAGTGGGGTTCTGATTGTCTGAATCAATCGTCTGACAATCATAGGATGATTATGTGTCAAAATGTTGGTCGGCGCAAATTGGCGCTCTTGAAGGGAACACAAAGCTCTGTGTATGTCGTTTATTAACAGGGCGCTTGTGTCAATCTGAGCAAGCGACTACCGTTCTTCTCTGAAACCAAGTGTAGAAATTCACCTGCCCGTCTTGACAATTTACTTGCCCTGCTCTTTGCACACATTTATTCACCTTAAACTTTACGATAGTAACCAGACAAGGCATATCGCTCATTCTACAAAATCCGGTGCCAATAGCCTTTTTTCCATTCTTTGGTCCACAAACACTTTGTCGAGCATTTAGGGCATCAAATATGTTGTTTTTCTGGTAGAACTCAACGAGATCTACACGGACATATATAGTTTTCCATACTTTAAATGCTTTCTTCAGCCTGATTAACCCTTGCAAAGGCTCAAAAATCGCAAAAAATGCGTTTCCACTGCTCAAGTGTCACATCTAACCCTGAATATTTTCTTTGAATAAATGCGATTTCTTTACATATTTGTTGTTTTTTAATTAGATAACGCACCATCATATTGTTTATCAACATTATTTTTTAGTGATTAAAACGTCTTTGTGTAATTCTAAAATTAATTGCACTTTCCACCAAAACGCTGTGAGCTACGTTACCACTTTTTAACACACGTTATTGGAAAGAAGTAAAACAGAGGTATCAATGTAATTTGTGGTTTTTGAAAGGAAACACTCATAGGTTTTTAAAAATCACAGTAAAAATCGTGATGCTGTAGCATTTTTGGCATAGAAGTGTTGTAAACATTGAAATTTCGACCGACCATGTTAAGATTGGTGAGCTACGTTACCAGGATTCTATAGTATGCACTTGTATTACATGTACTTCCTAATAATATGTGAAAGCTACCAATGGTCGAACCCCATTTATATTAGAATTAATTGACATGACGTCCTAACGTTCGCACATTACCTTAAAAACATTAAAAACCAGTGAACTACGTTACTGTGAGCTACGTTACACACTCATTTACGCATCTTCAAAACTTCTATGAAATGGTGAAATCTGTTTTACATTTCACTCAAGTGATCTTTAGTTTGCTTTTTATGACCTTGGATTGAGTAAAACCAGCCCATTTTGTAGTCGGTAACGTAGCTCACATTACATTGAGTTTTAGTGTTAAAAAACATTATGACTTCCTGAAAGAAAAATATGCAAGTGGTGTTGGCAATTTTTTACATCTGAAACTAGTGATACATTTACTCTTAAAAAACACAAAAAGCAGGTCTTTTTGAACAACTTTTATTTTTTCAATTTTTTTAGTGGATTGGCACCGGATTTTGTAGAATGAGCGATATAGTGCTGGGTATTTTTTTTGTATCCAGCCTGCAAAAAGTGAGAACTTGTGAAGACTCAAGAAAAAGATGGAGAGATAACATTTTAAAAGGATGTGATATTTTAAAGGCTTTATCCTGAAGTGATCTCAGTAAAAGTGTGACAAAATAAAAATTTGTAGGAATCATATAGACCCTGTTTAATTGCAACATCGAATTCAGATTGCGACTAAGGATTAAAATAAATTATTTGTTGACAGGGTGTTTACACTACGTGGTAGTCGACTTCAAAACAAATTGTGAATTCAACTTTTACACCATCACTTGCTCATGCTCCATTTTGAACTTGACTTCTAATTGCGTGTTTGTTTATAATGCAAAAGTCGAGTTTGAAGTCAACAAAAGTTACTTTGGGTTGTTATTAGAAGTTGACTTCTGAAGTTGAGTTCAAAATACTGTGACCCTTTTTATACACAAGTAAAGTCAAATTTGGGCTCTTGTAAAGGGAGTCATAGCTTTAAAGTGTTCAAGGAAAAGTAAATAATCATTATTAGGTACAGGGTTTCAAATTCGAGGAGAACCCGAGAACCGGTTCTCCTGAAGGTTCTCGCTGGATAACAACTAGGAGAACCAAAATTGGTTCTCGTAAGCTTCCAATTTTTAGATCGCATGTTGTGTAATATTTTACCTTTCTGTATATATATAATTGGGAAATGTTGGGAAAAAGGCAAAGTTTTCTTCATTTCAGCTGTCAATTTATTGTACGATCATGAACGGGAATCCATGGCCCATGCATGTACTTTCAATGTTTATGTTACTCGACCAAGCATCTCCTTTGGTTGTATTCGCCGTAGAAGTGATGATGTAATAGGATTAACTACCATATGAATACAATTTTTGAATATATCGCCCTGCACTACAATGTTCACGCGAACCAAAGGTTCTCGCAAAAGCCCTTTGCGAGAACCTAAACAGGTTCCCGCAATTGATTGCGAATTTGAACCCCTGAGGTATTCATTACAAATAGGAAGAAAATGGCAGTGTTGGTAATTATGAAGCTCCATTCAAAATTCATGTTGAGCCACAAGTGTCTGTTATGGACAACTCTCCAAACATTTATGGACCAAAATGTGATATTTTACTATATACAGTAAGCCAAAAACTGAAGGTACCAGTTGTGTTCACCCCTGTATATCCTATATAAAGACAAATGTGTCAAAATTAAAACAAGCAGCTGGTGCCTGCACTCTGTAGCTCTGATTTAAGACCTTATTTGTTGAAATTGGTTGAGAATTAAAGAAACGGTAGTCCAAAACCTGATGTAGATATGAAATAAAAAGTTGCACATTGTGTTCTAATCAATGAAAGCACAACGCTAGTTTTTTGTGCTAATCAATGAAAGCACGGCGCTAGTTATCTTGTTCGCGAACGCTTTGTGTACAAATCAATAGGGCATGCAATGTGGCAAACTGCAACTTTTAAATTTTCATCTTCCTTGGGTTTTTGGATCGTCGTGTCTTTATTTCTTAAACAATGTTAACGAATGAGGTCTTAAATTCAAGCTAACAAATGCAGCTATTGGCTGTTGGTTCCAAGTATTACATATCTGCCTTTGTTTAGGATATACAGCGGGTGTGCGTAACTGGTACCTTAATTTTTTTGGCTTACTGTAGTTGGTTTTGTTCAGTCTTATCACTTGCAGTATGTTAGCACACCATTCATGCCAAATCTTTATTTGTACAAAAATGAGTTTTAATGATTTTTTACATCTTTTGATTTTGCGAACCACCAATTGTGCCTTTAATGGGACGATTGATAAAGGTAAAAGCTCCCCATACATTGATGATCATAAAAAAGATGCATAAAAGTTGACGCTGTAACTAAACTGTTCCCAAGCAGCAGAGAAAACATTGTAATGTTCTTGAAGCATCTTGAGGGCCCAGGAGAACTTGAAAGATACAAAATGACATATTTGGTAATCAGCTGTGACTGACACTAATGGTACTCTATCAGACACTTTGTGCTATTCCAGTAAATCCATACACCCCCTGTGGAAGAGACCACCTTAATCTTCCACACAGGGAGTGTGAATTTGAAATGGGGTTACCTGAATGGGTGATTCCATTTGAAATCTGCACACCCTGGGAGTGTGTATTTCAAATGAGGTTACCTGAATGAGTGAATCCATTTGAAATTTGCACACCCTGTGTGGGATATTAAGGTCATGTCTTCCATAGGGGTGTATGGATTTCAATTGGAATAGCCATTTGTCTTTAATCGAAATTGGAACATGAAGGGAACTCGCTAGAAATTCACTCTAGCAATGTATGATGTGTGTATTGAGACTTAAGAGCCGAGATGTCACTTTTGGCAAAGAGTGGGCTATGCCAACTGAAGTCCATACACCCCATGGAAGACATGATCTTTGTACACAGGGAGTATGTCTTCCATGGGGGGTATATGGATTTCAACTGGAATAGCCCATCTGTGATTAAGAGTTGCCAATTATTAACAAGACTCCAGTTATTTTATAGGAGCTAGTAGCTCTAGTAAAAGCCACAGCTATTATACTATACCCCATAATACCCCTTATCCACAAGCCAGCCTGGCAAGCCAGCTGAGGTGTGTGCCAAAGCCTCTGCACAAACACCTCTGTTGGTGCTTCACGCCTCATCTCGAAAAAAAAGAAACAAAAACTCTAGGTCTATAAAAGTGCAACAGATAACATAATAAAGACTTTGGTGGCCCTCTCATCTCTTGCTGATCACACTAATTAATTCTAAATAGCCTTTGCGAATCTTCTCAGAAGCCAAAATCACAGATGATGGTTTCAAAAAGATATCGATTCGTACTTGACGGAGGCAAGCATTCATTATAAAACTATACATCCCCCTCAATATCAAAAGACCCTATCCATTGAAGCGAATGATCCCAGGTTTGGTTAGACGGACTAGATAACGAAAATCAAATTGATTGAAAACAAATTTTACAGGATTAGTGTTGCCCAGTGTGAACGCAGGCAGCTGCTGCAGAATGTAATTACAGTGCCCTGGTTGTCCAATGGATGTACCATGCTGAAGCCAAATTATAGCCAAAAGCTTAAGGATGCAATTGCATTTACATTTTAACTTGTGGTAATTATGTTGAGGGATTTGCCGTGATAATTCTCAATACCTAACAAATAATTGTTAGAATGTGATATAGGGGTAAAGCACATCAACATTCCCTTTTTGTTCAAAATCTTCAAACACAAGATTTATAACTTATGCATGTATTCCCCTAGCTCTAGTATAGAGCCTCTGCCACTACCCATCACAACCAAATATTATGTGTACGTCCATATCAAAAGGATGCACATGCACACTTAAAACTACGGGGTCAAAAAATGACCCAAACGGGGTCATTTTGACCCCTAACATAGTTATCAACTAAACACCATACCACTAACGGGTCATTTTGACCCCATTGGTCGGGTCATTGCAATGACTACGTATTTGGGTCAAATAGTAACCCCATTGGGGTCAAAATATTACCACATTTAGGGGTCAAATGAAATGACCCCTTCAAAAGGGTTGCCTTATTGGGTTACTTAATGACCTCATTTCGGGGTCAAATGAAATGACCCATTTGAAAGGGTTGTTTTATAGGGTTAGGCCTACTCAATAACCACATTTAGGGGTTGTTTGGATTTTTTTTAGTAGGCCTATGGTCATGCTGGTCCCACCAGGACATAAGTGTGTTTCTGCACAGAGAAAGCATTACATAAACAGCAAACTGCAAAATGCATCTGTGTATCACACACACACACGTATTATAAGCTTACATGATATAAGCTTATAACAACTGCAGCCAAGACACCAGCCACGACAGCATGAAATTGAATGAATCTGCGTGCATAGACAAGGGTCTATGCATCCTTGCAGTCTCACTTTTCAACTAACTTTTCATATTCCATCATGCAGAGTTGCAGACAAGCACACACGACAATCCGCTGAGCTGCACAATCAGAACAAATATGGCGCTGATGTGACCACGTGAGCCGATGCACACCGTGTGTGCAAATAGTTCCGAAATGCAAGTCATTATAAAGTTGACAAATTGGGTAACTTCGGTCAAAAAATTAGTTTTATTTATTAATCAACAAATATTAATTGCAGCTCATGTTTAAACTCATTTATGAATTGAGATTTTCAAAGCGGAAGATTGAAACTGATATCAATGCGCGACGGTATCGGCAAAATGACCACTAAGTTTTTGACCACGTTCATCGTGGCTAAAATGACCTCGTGAATGTGGTCAAATTAAAACAGTACAACCCCCTTGAAGGGTCAAAACAACCCCAAACGTGGTCAATTCAAAATGACCACGGAAAATATAACCCCGTAGTTTTTAGTGTGTGTCAGCTGCTACATGTGTCTCTTTTCACATAATAGGTAGGAATAAATACCAGACTCATTTCCATTGGAAGTCACTTCAAATCATCCCCCAAATCACATTGTTTAGGAATATTCTTTGTATTCCCAAAACCATGTGACTTGAGGTTGATTTAAATTGACCTCCACTTGAGATGAGTCTGGTATTTATTCCAAACTATTATGTAAAAAGAGACACATGTAGCCGTTGATAAGTTTTGATATGGATGTACACATATGTAACATGATCAAGGGGAATGAGTCACATGTCGGCCCTGGTCGAAAATGAGTTTTACACAGGTTTCTAAAGAGGACATTTAGAGCTTTCAGAAACTGAAAACCCCATGTTGATACGACTTTTCTTTCTGAAGTTACGCCAATTTATCAATCGCTGAAAACAATATAAAACAAAAGAATTTTAACACTTTCTTTGCCAATATCTCAAAATCAATATTAGCGACATCCGACTCATTTCCCTTGATCGTGTCACATATGAGGTGTGCTACTACCATATCCACAAGCAGAGATGCCACTTTTCAGGAAATTTCCTGATTTCAGGAAATTTTAAAGAAAATTGACAGTATTTTAGGAAATTGTGCTCTACCCTTTGTGTGCAAAAGAAAAGGGAAAAATGCATTTTCAGGATTTTTCCATGTTTTTCAGGAAATTTTGACAACACTAAGTGGCATCTCTGCACAAGCAAACTGAGGCACTGGGTTTTGTGTGCGCCTTGATGTTGGCTCTATGCGCCTCTTCTCGTCTCGTTTAGTGACATCTCCATTTACAGCATGAAACCTGTATTAATTTTATGATTTTTAACCAATAATAATGTGTGCAGTGATTTAGAAGAGATTTAAGTCATTGATTTTGTTGTATCAAAGAGCTACAAAGTGTTACAGGCTTGCAATTCTGCATGCATACCAAAAATGAATGTTTGATAAAAGTCGGGCCAAAATAAAAGATGTTTCAGTTTTTCTTTGAAATATTTCACTAAAAAGCTTTTTTAAAAAGTAACATACTAATGAAGCTTTTTTCCTTAGCCTTAACAAGAACTGCCTTTAACAAGACACAATTAAGGGGTGGGGTATGAACGTATTTATTGTGGGACATTAGCGCACATCAGACATATCGAATTGCATTCTGAATACGAAGAATGTCCTTCTGATATCAAATAATTTTGATTTTTTGAAATTCGCAATGTAATACACATTTTATGGCAAATGATTAAAAATTGATAAATTTTTAATTTCATTGTAATTTCAAAAAATCAAAATTATTTGATATCAGAAGGACATTCTTCGATTCAGAATGCAATTCGATATGTCTGATGTGCTCTAATGTCCCACAATAAATACTGTCCAAACGTTCATACCCCACCCCTTAAAGGAGTAGTTGGTGATTCTAGGATCCTCTTTGCATGATATGCATCAGTTGTTTTGGCCTGAAGAAAGCTGATTCATAAAATTCAAACAGTTCAGTTGATTCTGATTTTGCCTTTGTCAAGTTATATGCATACCATGTGTATTACATCTGGCTCCATATTCCACTGTGTTGTCTTGCTCTGCTTTAAGGGGGTACTACACCCCTGCCCAATGTTGTGCCTATTTTTGCATTTTTCTCAAAAATTATAGCAAAAAATTGATAACAAGTAAGATATGTATATTATAGGGGCAAGGACTACAACTACTGCACTGGAAATTTTATTTCAGCACAGACAACAGTTGTGGAGTTACAGTCAAAAATGTGGGAAAACCACTATTTAATCAATAAATCAATAACTACTTGCTTTGAGTTGCTGAATTTTCAGTGCAGTAGTTGTAGTCCTTGCCCCTATACTATACATATCTTACTTATCACACATGCGCTATAATTTCTGAGAAAATGCAAAAATAGGCACAAAATTGGCCAGGGGTGTAGTACCCCCTTAACAGACAATAATGCAAATGAATCGGAAAGAAATGTTTTGTTGCACACAAACATTACGTATTTCCAGAGGTTTTCAATGGTATAAAAATCTCAACCTATTTTTAGAAAACAAGGGGATGAGGCTGTGGATCATGAAATGGGCTTTATATAGCAAGGGATTTCCTATGGTATAAAAATCTTTTTTTAAAAGAAAAGTGAAGGTGGGGGGGGGGGGGGTGCGAGGCTCAGTTTGGATCATGAAATGCCCCTTTAATGCAATTTTGAATGTTAGCATATCTTCAACTGTCTGGAATGGCATGAGAATTTAAACCACCTGACATTAGATTATGCATAGTCAGGTTCTGACCGGCTGCTGGCTGTCTGGCTTACACCGTGTTTACATTGGGTAAAAGTCATTATCGATTTCAGTTGTGTTTTGAATTGCATTCGAGGATTAGCATAAATTAATTAGTGGTGGTTCACAGTAAATTTCATTCTGAAAGTTACACTTCTTTATATATGAAAGAATCTTTTTCAAAATTACTGTTCATGTTTATAATTGTATTTCTGGTATGGCTCTGGTATATTTTGACTGCTCAGTGCCAGAAGGAGGTAAGTGCAATAGCTGCCCTGTGAACATTTAGCACTTTACACACAGTATTTTGTACTCATCCACACATGGCAGCTATTGCACATTCCCACTTCTGGCACTGAGCAGTCGATTTGAGCAATACAGGGTGTATCAAAATGATTGGTACCGAAGACTTCTCATTTTTTGCCGATTTCTTTTACTATTTTGTGTGCCAGTTTGGGGTTAATTGTTTAAATATTTGTAATTATAGTAGCTTTATCTTCTCTAAGAATTTTAGATTATAAAGATAGCACATTCTATTCAGAAGTTACATACTTCTAAGTAGGTGTTTTTACACTTTTCATCGTAACGCTGGATTAGTAGTGCGCCATTTTCAAAGCTCGATTTTACTGCAAATACCTTGTGAGGATGATAGGTTTAAATGACAATAGCCCCCAGATGCATCAACCTATCAACTTCAGATTAATAGATCAATAAGTTAACATATGCCCCTTTCTATTTATAGTACAAAAACTATATTAATTAGCAATTTTATATTTTTCATATATTTTTGAAAATGTCACATAGCCCGGTACCAATCATTTTGATACACCCTGTATTATCATTTAGTCATACTGTTACCTCGGAGAGCAGACGCAGACTCAGTTCCTTATCTGACAAGACCAGGCTCACTGCTGTTCGTTCACCCAAAAAAGCTGGGGATTGTTCTTTCATGGTTGCGGCTCCCCAGCTCTGGAATGAGCTTCCGGTCTATATCAGAGAGGCAGAGTCTATGTCTACTTTCAAAAGTGTCCTGAAAACTCATATGTTCCCAGGTTAATTGTTGTTTGCATTATTGTGTTTTTGTTGTGTGTCTTACAGGCTCGGATATTGATGTTTTTATGTCTGATGTGCTCTCAGATCCCACAAAAAATAATGTGCAAATGTTGCTATTCAATTCCTTATTCATGCTCATTATAATAATAATAATAATAATAATAATATCACTAATAATAATAATAATAATAATAATAATAATATTTCAATATGCTCTACATACAATGTAGGCTACTTCTTCGCTAATTCATTCAAAAAGGTGAAACTCATGTTGAAAACACATTGTATTTCAAGAGCCCTTCTTGATGAATTCATAAAAGTGGTATTTCTATATGGAGTTGTGTTACAATACTTGTAAATATTTTCATGCATTTATAGGCCTATGAGAGTGTATGCACTTTTAAGTATCACAAGTGAGAGATGTGTTTATCATGATGAATGCTAATAATAGTCTGATCTTGTTCCTGTTGTTTAAAATCAGCCCTATGATATGAAGTTTTGTCTTGAATATTGGTAAATATTTTCCTGCATTATGAAGGTTTATTGTTAGTATCAGTCTCAGAGTTGTGTTTATATGACTTGTGTGATGATAGGCTAAAGTCTGATAATATTCCTGTTGTTTGTAGCAGTCTTATTAGGCTGAATAAAAATACATGTTTAGCATTCAGGTTTTTGAAAAATATGGAAGGAGGAGGGTCTTTAAAAAATGGTGCAAACCCCCTATTTGGACCGTATTTGCATACACTACAATACCTGGAAAAAATGGAGGAGGCCTTTTTTTTTGTTTTTCTGGTAGGGTAGGTTCATGCCCCTCTACTGATCACAAAACTTTTCAAAAGTGATTCTTATACATTTGTAAGGCTATAGAAGACTATAGAACCTCTCAAACTTCCTCATTAAAAAGTTAATTGAAATTTTAGAAAATTTAAGAATCTTCAAAAAAGGAAGCGGGACTGCGGGAGGGAATGCTAAACATTTTTATTTTTTTAAACCAATGCGTTTGTAAATGGTTCTAACTGTGGAGGTGTGTGTGTTTTGTCACATTCATACTGTGGAGTCTGCTAACAACCGTGGAGAAAATGGGGTTTTTGAGCCATAGAGGGGGGTATACCACCTGTCATTTTCTGATTAGAGCAACCTCCACAGTATGGCGGTTGCTGTGAGATTTGTAAAAAAATCTCCCCAGTTTGAATGTGGGTGTGTGAATCTCCCCAGTTGGAAAACACACACACCTCCACACTTGGTACCATCTACAAGAGGGGGTGTTTACTCAGCCTTATATGAAGTTGTGTTGCAATATTGGTAAATATTTTCATACATTATGAAAGTTTGTTGGTAGTAGGCCTATAGGAGGTGAGAGGTGTGTTGATCAGGGACAGTAATGAATCTGTAGTCTGATTATGTTCCTGTTCATTGTTTACATCAGCCATTTGTAGGTTAATGACTTTTGTACTACTATCATTTTCTCTGTGCTTGTTTTTCAACACTGTTACTCTTCTTTTCCTCATTTTGTGTTGTCTGCTTCTTGCCAGATACATCTATGTACATACACAGGGGGTTGTCAATAATTGGCCGCTTGAGACACAATGAGAGAGTTATCATGGGGACTTAAGCTGAGATTGCCCGAGTACCGACTGTGAACTCAGGTTGTACAGTGGTAAAGCTCTGGACCGGTAATCCAGCGACCGGGGTTCAATCCCCGCGGAGTCATGATTTTTTCTCTCTCAATATTTTCATATGCCAGTTTGCTCGAGCCCCAATCACGCCATTTAAATGATAATTTCTCGGGCTTGCATCGTTTATTTCCGATCCTCGCATATATTAGTTTGTGTTTCGCATTGTCTTACGCCCTGCCAGGGTGAAGCATATAGGCCACCTCCTTCTTCATTATTACATACATAATAAGTTAAATTTCATAATGGGCTATTCCAGTTGAAATCCATAATCCCCCATGGAAGACATGACCTTAATCTCCCACACAGGGAGCGTGAATTTTAAATGGGGTTACCTGAATGGGTGACTCCATTGAAATCTACACCCCCTGTGAGGAAGATTAAGGTTGTGTCTTCCATAGGGGAGTATGGAGTACAACTGGAATAGTCTAATCTATGAATGAAACTCTATTCTTATTCAATGGGTGCGTCTTGTAAAGAATTCACGTAATTTGATTGGTTTTCGGGTGTATAATATCTCACAATAGTTGATAATGATATTAGTCAGGGCGCGCGCCACCACGCAACGGCTGCACGCTTGTTGCTCCTCAATGATCGCGCGATAATGCGTTCGCGTAATACACGTGCGAGAACTAAGAACACGATTCGGCGGCTTAGATGTTCGTGATGGTTTCGTTCATTTAAAACAGCGGGGATGTCCTCACAAAAGTAACTTTATTTTTTTCTGAAAAAGTACAGTTTTTCATAAAAAATTACATTAAAACTGAATAAGAATGAGAATAAAAGATAGGATTTTGTCTTTTGCTTATCCAATATCGTGTCATTATGGATGGGCTGGCCAATATTTTTATTGTAGTGGATACCGGCTGCACCGGCATCCACTACTCAAAATATTGGCCAGCCCATCCATTATGACACAATATTGGATAGGCAAAAGACAAAATCCTATCATTTATTCTCTAATTCTCCAAAAGTTTTGAGTGCGGGTATCCCAGGTGATGCGATTACGTCATCATGTGAAATGTCATATGGTCACAGAAAGCATAAATCTATATTTAATCATGTTCGTTGACAATGATAGTGATATTTACGAGGGGCAGTCAGTATGTTTTAAGAGTTGACTCGTTACGTCATATGTGGATTGTTTTCATGGCATTTTTCAATGATTACATAAAAAGGCAGGGCCTTTTAAATTACAGCAAAGACATGTGTTTAAAATGTCCGAGAACAGCAAAAGTACAGGATGCATATGGCTAGTTTTTGGCGGGAATAAACACTAGGTCCTCAGTTTGCATTTGCTAAAATATGAGACTTGCCATTAAACTTTGGTGGATATGGGACGTCTGGAAACTTCAGCAACTTTAGGGCTTGAATGGAAGCAAAATTATTCTGCAAAAATGGCGAAAATGAAAAAGCAGTTATTACACATGACATTAATTATCTCCAAAATGAAACAGACTAAAATATAATGACTGGTCACGTGTGAGAGCTGGTACTCAGTGCGATGATACCTGGTGCAAATCAAACAATAATCTGCGCATGCGTAGGTAGGGTGACCGATACAACATGGTGGAAATGCACAAAAATGGCAAAATTCCATGTAAATAGGGCCTAAAATATTATAAAATGCTATGACAATTTTAATTTAAATATTCATATGAATTTTTATTGATGATCTCAACCTGAAATGTACAGAAAAGTTTTAAAAATAAATTTCTCATTCAAACGATGGCCTCTCTCTCTGTACCACTACTTTTTGTATAAATGTAACAATGGTAGAATAACAGTTATATTTTAATCACGGATTCAAAGATTTTCTAGGGAGACTCCCGTTTCAATGTTTAGAGATTAGTCAACAGAACTGGCAAAAAAAATTAAATTTCCACGTTTGCTATTTTTGGCAATATCAAGATTTATAGAGAAAGAAAAGCCTTGTTTTTGTCAAAAATAAGACATATTTGACCACGCATTTTAAATAAACTAAAACCTTTACAGCCCAACAAACATGGTTTAATGAACTTATGGTTTGTGTTCTATTACTGTTCCAAAAGGCAGCATTCTCCATTCTTTAATTCCTGAGAAAATATAAAAAATACAACAATACCTCATTTCAGCCTCTTATTTCCCGTAACAAAAACGACTCAATTTCATTAGGTGACTCTAGACCATTGATTTTATGCTAATGCTGTTACGTAATCATGTGTGTGATATAATTTTTGCATGTGTTGTTTGAAAGACAAAGGTACAGTGTTTATGTAATCATTGAGAAATGCCATGAAAACAATCCACATATGACGTCACGAGTCAACTCTTAAAACATACTGACTGCCCCTTGTAAGAGATGATATCAAAATTCGACCGGCGGTTGACCGCCACTTCCATCTGGTTCTGTCCGGTTTCTATTGTTCTAAACAATGGAACCCGGCCGGGCAAGTTATTATTTCACCCCTTATTAAGAGTGCTTATTAAGGGAGATTCCATTTCAGATCCATACACCCCTTATGGAAGACATAACCTTAATTTCCCACACAGGGGGTTGTCAATTTCAAATGGAGTCGCCCATTCAGGTAACCCCATTTGTAATTTACTCTACCTGTGTGGAAGATTAGGGTCATGTTTTCCATTGGAACCGCCCATTTTCTAATGCCCGGTCATATAATGTTTTTGTCATTCATACTGTAGTCAGAACAAAGAGTGCCTATAATAAGCATGCATTCTTAATTAATGTCAGTTATCAGAAGCAACATTAACACAATCTGACATCAGCTATCTTTTAGTAGATAGCAACATTAAAACAATCTGGTATCATTTAAATTATGTAGATAGCAACATTAACATGATCTGATATTAGCTATCTTCAGTAGATAGCGACATTAACACAATCACAACTAGATGAACAGATCCATGATAAAAGACCTCGTTTACAGGCGGTTCCGATCTGGGTAACGCCTGATTGTCGGCTACACTTGCCGTGTGTTGTAAAAATACCCCGACCAGCTATCTACGGCGACCCCCTTTGTTCACCAGGTCACTTGTGCCTGGCCGAAGTTTCGTCAGCATTATCTCCTAGATTTCAGCTGTTAATGCCTAGATATGCCCGACATAAAAAAATTCTGATATCAGCTATCTTCAGTAGATAGCAACATCGACACAATCTGATATCAGCTATATTTGGTAGATAACAACATTAACATGATCTGATATCAATTACCTTCAGTAGACAGCAACATTAATACAATCCGATCTGTGATATCTCTAGTAGATAGCAGCATTAACATGATCTGATATCAGCTATCTTCAGTAGATAGCAGCATCAAAACAAATCAAGATTCAATTCAAGAAACATTTATTTCACAACTTCAATAATACATGATATAATGACAAATGTCTAAATTAGTGAAACAATTGCATACAAAATTAATTAAGTCTGATCACATTAATATGATCTAACATCCGCTATCTTCAGTAGATAGCAACATTAAAACAATCTAACATCCGCTATCTTCAGTAGATAGCAACATTAAAACAATCTGACATCAGCTGTCTTTGGTCGATAGCAATATTAACACAATCTTATATCAGCTATCTTCAGTAGATAGCAACATTAAAACAATCTGACATCAGCTGTCTTTGGTCGATAGCAATATTAACACAATCTTATATTAGCTATCTTCAGTAGATAGCAACATAAAAACAATCTGATATTAGCTATCTTCAGTAGATAGCAACATAAAAACAATCAGATATTAGCTATCTTCAGTAGATAGCAACATTAACAATATCTGATATCTAAACTGAGCTCAAAAAGAAACTTATAATTTTTTTTACATCGCGTGAATCACAAGGTCATATCTTAAAATACTGTCAATCAAAATGAACCAAAATTACACACAGGATTACTTTAATACTCTACTCAAAACACATGTCAGTAACCAAGCAGTTGTCCAACTGACACAACAGCAAAATGCACTGTCATGGGACAGCTTCCTGGACTTCCTCCACTTTCACAGCCCAACATTTGGCACCCAGCACAAAAAATCTGTAAGAATGCACACAAGATCCTTGCACAGATGATAAAACGGTGCTGCTTTCTGCTTTTCATACAATTTTTTCATGAAACAGGGCTGGGCTGTGAATGTGTTCCAGGAAGCTGTTCCATGTCAGTGCATTTTGCTGTTGTGTCAGTTGGATAACTGCGTGGTTACTGACATGTGTTAAGAGTAGAGTATTAAAGTAAACCTGTGTGTAATTTTGGTAGAATTTGATAGACAGGATTTCAAGATATGACCTTGTGAAAAATTATAAGTTTCTTTTTGAGCTCAGTTTATTATCTTCAGTAGATAGCAACATTAGCATACTCTGATATCAGCTATCTTCACTAGATAGCATCATGAACATAATCTGATATCAGCTATCTTTGGTAGATATCAACATTTATATGCAATATTTAATATCCATGTATAGAGACAGATTGTTGGAACTGACTTTACCCTAAAATGCAAAATGTTATTTAATTTGAGCAAAGTTTTATTGTATATTGATTGATTGATTGATTGATTGATTGATTGATTGGTTGGTTGGTTGGTTGATTGATTGATTGATTGATTGATTGATTGATTGATTGATTGATTTTATTTGGTTCCCTATTTGGTTCCGTATAATAACTACAGTGATTTTTGTTAAGGAATAACTGCATGTTTCAAGCTGCCGTAGTTAAAAACAAAAATATTTTCTTTTTATTGATTATACATATTTTTTGTCACAAATATACAAATGTCAAGGAATTTTAACAAATAGCATAGCCTGTCCCTATTAGCTGTAAGTCTTGTTAGCCCTCTCCATGCAGCCGGGTGTCGACTGCAGATGCCAAGTTTCACATTTTCTATAAGAATAAAAAAATTACAGAATTGTACATTTTCATGACCATATTTGGAATAAGCATGAAAATTGCATTAAAATGAGTACAAACAAGCCTAGTATTGGTTCAGTGGTTCTTGAGATAGCTCTTTATATTTTGACAAAATCTCTCAAAACTTGGACTTTTTATGTTGAAGCGTATGGCTATCACGCAGAGCATTGTAAGTGATTTGTTCATCAGAAAATTGCTGGACAAGTTTTACAAGCACAGAGAAGATATCTTACCCTTCCCAGAATCCTTTGTAACATAATACATCCCTCATTTCATCAAATGACACTCCCATTACTTTGTACAGGTTTCCTTTTTTTTTTTTTTCATTTTGAGAATAGACTGGCTGAACATGGGTTGCTAGTCAAGAAATAATCATATATTGCAAGATCTGGATGTGCTCTGTTCACTGAGGTACATTTTGTCGAGGGCATGGTGGCTCAGTGGATACGGCCTTGGACTCATAATCTGAGAGCTTGCTAGACGTGCGTGAGTTCGAGTCCTCGTCCCGCAACCATGTTGTGTCCTTGGGCAAGGCGCTTTGCCTCGCTTGCCTCACCCCACCCAGGTGCAATGGGAAGCTGTTAGGGGTAGTCACAGTCGTTGTACTGATGAACCCTGCACCATTTGTAGGCTGTGCAAACGTGGTTCCGATTATTCTAATGACGGTGGAATAAATGTAAAGCGCTTTGAGGCTGTTTACGGCATAAAGCGCTATATAAATATCTACATTTATTTATTTTATTTTTTTGTCACTATCAACCCATGTGGCACAAGATAGCAAATCAGTACAGAAAACTGAAATGGAAGAAATGCATCATGGGAAGTGTAAAATATCTTCTCTGCTACAAGCAGTAGTACAAGAATACATTATCTGCAATAGCTGCCCTATAGAGTTTTGACAATTTCTGCATTCTAATATTGTACACACTCTAAATATTTGACACGGGCAGCTATATTGCAGATGGGGCAATCTTTGCACAAACCCTTTAAATTATCCAGGTGTTTGAAATGTCAAGGTAAATAAATGTGATAAAAGTAGATCTTGATAATCTCATTTGATAGCTAAATGTGGCATCTTTCTTATATTAGAATACAGTGACAATGGCAGTGAAAAATAATGCACTCCAGGGACAAAAAAAACACAACAACAATCCCATCCTGTTCTATTCTAGGGGGGGGGGCAGATCTTACAAGTAGTGTCGGTCTGTCAGACTTTTTTTGTTATCAGCAAATGATTCTGAAAATCACCAAAATCTGTGTCTGATTCACCAAAATCCCTGAATTCGCTCGCACGTTTTTCAGTTAAATTAAGTCTAAATGTTTTTCAGTCAAATTAAGTGTAAAGTTCACCCCAAACAGCTGATTTTACATACAGTTTATACAGCAATTTTAGTCACTTGCTCACTCTACTTTAGGTTAGGCATAAAATGGTGTCAGACTTTTTTTTTCTTTTTTAGCAAATTACTCTAAATATCACCAAAAGCCAACCAATCCCAGGCAACGGGCCGACCCTAAGTTTTTGGCATCGTATGCCACTCAAGCAATTTTTTAATGCTGTAGCTAGATTTTAGAGCCTCGGTGGATGAGAAGAAACATGATTACTGTGAGAATAAAAATGTTCCCGCATCACTTTTCATGTTCCAAGTAGCTATACAATGAAAATAACAATGTTGATGCTGATTTTTGCTGAATTTAAATCCCTGCCAAAAGATTCCACATCTTCAAAGTAATTATAAATGCACTAGACAGGTGCATTGTAAGGCTAAAAAAGAAGGTCTGTGAAGCCATTCTGTCGCATAGCCTTGTGATCAGGGCCTTTTTTATATGGCTTTTATTAATTAATTATTTATAAGTTGTCGCTGGCACTAATTAGTGGCAAAACACAAGAAAACGTGAGCTAAATACACACACACATACACATTTAGTTTGTTTTTCTAAAAAAGAAAAAAACAAAAACATAGCACATATGTGACATGATCAAGGGAAATGAGTCGGATGTCGCTAATATTGTGTCTGGGATATTGGCAAAAAAAGTGTTCAAATTCTTTGGTTTTATATACAGCCATTGATAAATTGCTCATAACTCGGTAACCAGATGCCCGATTTTGATGGGGTTTGCATCAAAATGTAGCATTTGTAAACTGCCAGAAAATGATGTAAAAAACTTCAAATTGAAAATTGCCGACATGTGACTCATTCCCCTTGTTCATGTCACACATACCTTTTTTTTGCAAAACGTGTGAGAGACAAACCCTGTTTTTGGAGAAGAATTGTGGATATGAACTTCTTGCATGACCGTTTCATGTCTCTGCGTTTATTAAATTCCTGTGCAAATAATAGCTCTGAGGAAGCAAATACACATTTCTACCTGACATGATATTCAATGTTTAACATCAGAATGGAAATGTCACATCCTAGTAATAGCAAACATTCTTACCCCTCCATGGTGAAGAAGATTAAACTGTTACTTAAAGCATGAAATTTGCTCACAGGTCTGAGAAGTTTTGGAGTGTAAGCACTATTCCGTGTTCGATGCATGCCTAAAATGGGCAAAACTATTTGAAATTCATATCCCCTCTGTGGAAAATGCTGCTGTTAAAGTTTGTTCGCCATATAATTGGTGGAGGAAAAAATGAGACTCATCATAGCCTCGTGTATTGATATGGTATGCAGACTATGCACACAGTTGGGCGTAGCACTTGCGCTAGTTGTGATATGCGGGACTGGCGCACGCTTTTGTGAATTTTATGTGTGCGTACGTTGGGACTTATGTGCAGTATCAAAAACCGTATAAATTATCGCCTATTATAAGCCGAACAAACTTACACTTGTGTAAGTTTGCATAAACGTCTGGGAGCCCTTTAAACGTTTTAAAAAAATCGCCAAATGTGTAGATATAAATAAAAGCCTTATTCTTACCCTAGAATCTACCCCTGGAACTTGTTATAGTTTTACCTCATGAATCAAACTCTGATTTTATTGAATGTATTTTGCTTTTTCTCAGGTCTTATTATTGCAAGGACAGCATCAACAAAGTCGGCGCCCTCTGACACCTTAATGCGTGGTGTGCGAATGACTGTGGAAATGGTGGAGCGTGATTCAGATGGCTATTGTGGTAGCGATGTGGATCCCGAGGATGGGCTTCAGCAGATGAACCAGGAGGATGAAAGGATGCAGGAGGATGAAGGGATGCAGGAGGCGGAGGAGGGATTTTTGGCAGTTTGTGAAGCGGAAGATGAATTCCCCGAAGATGTCTTGCAAAGGTAAGCTGGGTTAGGGTGGGGTTAAAGTATCACTTTTGCATATCAAAGTGACACTTTGTATTGGGCAAAGTGTCACTTTTAAAATGTGACCCGTTCAAGTCACATTTTTGACATTTCATGATTTGAATACAAAATGTAAGCACCAAATGATAAGCTTTAAAATGATACCCAAAATTATATACATAGCATCAATTCTTTTCAAGATATGGATAATTTTGTAAATGATACCTTTGTATTCTTGCCAAATTGCTATTCTTAGTAATGTGCTAATTAGTTTCCTGCTTTACACAGGATTGAATAGGGATTATCATAGTTCAATTGTTAATTATTGATTAAATAAACCTCTTTTTAATTTAACAAGTACTTCAAAGGATTTGAAAGTCCTCTTAGTCCACAGTCAAATACTAAGTACCATGAAATTAAGAATTCCAAAATTTGATTTTTTTTTATGGGAATGTCATCTTTGAAGGTCTATAACTGAAAAACATACTTGGCGACTTGTTCCGGGTTTTGTTGGAGCTGGTCACAAATGGGACCTTTGTCCATTTGAATGTTTGTAACTTTGCTTCTACAGGTCGCATTGGATTCAATACAGTGGCATAACGTGCAGGATTTACCCACATGGGGTTTAGTTTTAAAATTGTAATTTTTTCCAAGTGTTTGGATACTTTCTATGCGTAGTATATTTGATGTACCAGTAGGAGATTTTCAATTCAAATCATTCAAATTGTAGCCATATGTGTTCGAACTGACAAACACAGCTGCCGTATAATGGAATAAATGAATGTGGAATACAAATATATCACTAGGATCCACAACATTCTCATCCATCAAGACACAGTTCTTTAACCCCAATACATTTGTACATTCATTTAATGACCTTTGAAAATTTGGGTACAAAAACTCATACTCTCAACTTGAGGTTAAATTTTGCACTACGAGTGTTTAATTGAGGTTATTGAACTATGTCATTGGGATGAGGCTATTGCGGTCCATGTGTATATGGCATCTTTCTTTTTACAGTCTATGATGGCATACTTCTTGTTACTCATGAAGGTCTATAACCTGTGTATCATTGGCAAATGTCCCTTTTGCTGTGTGGAAATGTTTTCTTTTCGATGGAGTTTTATTTTTGGATTGTGAATAGAGCTGTACAAACACCCTTAGGTTGTTGGGGAAACACGACTGGATTTCTCAATCTAATCCTACCTAACATTGACCCCAAATACTGTCGTAGCAACTCAGTTTTCATTCTAAAATAATGTATCATATGTTTAATGTATTCTAGCTAGATATTCCAGCGGCGTACCAGGCGAAATTTCCAAGTTGGGCACAAAATCTTTTTCATTTTGTGAATAATGAAAACGATGCTTTTGCCAGATGGTCACAGGAACACTCCGAAGGGTCTGTAGTTAATAAAGGCTTAAAGTTAGGGTTTAGGGCATTTTAGATTAGGATTAGGGTTAGGGTTCGGTAAGGGTTAGGGTTCATGTTAGCATTTTTCTGACTGCAAGGGGGAACTCCCCTCATGCACCCCCCAGTGTCGTAATTTTTTTTCAAGTTTCAGCCCCCCCCATGTTGAAAATCTTCCTAAGCCAATGCTATATAGTAAGCTAGTAACATACACTAATATATGATGGTACCGCTATGCGGTCCACCAAAAAGTGTATCATTATATGTTTAAAGTATTCTAGCTTAAGCTAACGAAAAAGTTTTTACACTGATGCGTTCTCAGAATTACTTTAACAGGACAAATGTGTGGAAAAAGTATAGGTATTTTTTGATCATGTTGAATGAAGATGATTCTGATCAGTGTTGTGTATTGAACCAACCCCTAAAACGAGGATGCTAACATCAAGAAATACTCCAGATCATTTCCTGTGATTGGATATTTTCCTGGGGATATTTTACATTTGTTGAAATTTGATATGTATTGTGAACTTGGCACTGACACATATATGTGTACTCACAGACAAAGTTGGTTACAATTTTATAGATGAATACATTGATATCGAAAGGTTGGTAGGGGTTGAAATGTGATACTACTATTTAACTGGAAATTTCCGCTGGGGTTTATTTTTGTGCTTTTTGCTGTTAAACAGACAACTGCGAATTTAACCCCCCGCAAAAATATTTGTGACCCATAGCCTTCAATATATGTAGCTGTTTCTAACCGTGAATAAAAGAAAGCACAAACTGTTTAGAATAGTTAAACTCGCGAAAAATAAATCCTGCGAAAATAATCTGTTGTACAATAAGATGACTGTGGGTATGAATGAGATGTGATATCAAGATGGGGCAAAATCTATTACAAAAAGAAACCATGCAAACCCCTGTAGGACCATGAGGACTGGGGCAATGGGATCTGTTGGATACACTGACACTGACATGTTGAAATGATGACTATGGCATCAGGGGCGGGGGGGGGGGGTGTTTATATCTGCACTCATCAGTTGATCTTTGTGGATGTTAGTTTAGACTTTCCTGGTTTGGTTAACAATTATGTGGGATTTTAGTATGACTGTTATTTCCTTCCTCTTCCTGGCTTCCTATTTAATAGGCCAATAACAAAAACGTCTGCTCGTCTTTTCCCAATCGACCTTAAGGCCGCATAAAATTGATTTTTTTTTCTTGTCCAGAGGATTTTCATGAATTGATGAAGGAGAGAGGAATGCATTTTTTCCTTCAATGTAAAATTAGCATTGTTAGTAGTTTTCGGTCCTTGCAACTTTGCTTGAGGAAAACAAGGAGGCCCTTTTTCCCTTTATTATTTCAAATGTGAGATTCTGAGTGATAAACCCCTACAGTATTACGAAAAGACTTCAGTGACCCTTGTTCTCTAATAAACTTATTTGCATTGATAAAATTTCCGTAAAGCATTCCAAAGTCTTAAATTGTTTGAAAATCTAAAGATGAAAAAGAGAATCCCAGAAATTAGTTTGGATGTATGAGACCCCAAAAATTAAGGCTTAATCGTCCTAATGTACAAAAGGAAAGTAGGCCTACAGAAAAAGTGAATTTTTTTTCAGAATTTTTAACATCCTGTAAAGTTTCAAACAGTTTCTTTACAATCCTTTACTGTTTATAAACATAAACATGGATGATACAGTAGTATCTCCCAAATCACATCTATTTAGGCATTGCTTGGCTGCAAAATGAATTAAAAAAAAGTGACTGACTGGCCCTGTGTTCCAGAGGGGTTGAAAGGATGATAACAACAACAACAACAACAACGATAACAACAACAACAACAAAAAACACCACATTTTGGCCATATCTTGATGTACTTTGAATAATTATGTTATTATGCTGCAAAACTAAGGACAGGGACACATTTGAGTCAAGGCTGGACTCATCTTTGATAGTCACACTGACTCAAGATTTTATTGACTCATTTAACTGGGTCATTTTTTACATAGCTTGACTCACCCATGTGAGTCAAGGCTGGACTCATCTATGTTAGTCACACTGACTCTATGTCTAAAATGACCCAGTTAAATGAGTCAGTAAAACGTTTTATTGACTCACTTAACTGGGTCATTTTAGACAGGGCTGGACCCATGTTTATGAGTCACTGTGACTCGCATTTGGTTTTCAGTGATATAAATAGAATCAAATCTTGAGTTGCAATGATTTAAATGTACGCTGCAGCGTAAATATTTAGACAATTGCTACAAATGAGATGTCAAAATGCGCAGAAATAAATTCTGCTTCCAACGCATTTTACAGATTTGTAATACAATCGCCCGTTTTTGAATAATGGCCGTTATTTAAGGGGGGTTAGTTACTTTTTTTGACATGTTTAAAATAGACTTGGTGGTTTATTGAAGCATTAATAATAATTATTATTAATAATGCTTGATTAAACCATCACCAATAAACCACCAAGTCTATTTTAAATATAAATCTACTGATATGTACTTGAAGTGTATGTAGCTGGGAGGAAAAGCCTAAGACCATTTGAAAATTTGACCGTTCGTATTGAAGATACCATTTTTCCATAATAATAATTATTATTAATGATGCTTGAATAAACCACCACCAATATTTTAAATATAAATCTACTGATATGTACTTGAAGTGTATGTAGCTGGGAGGAAAAGCCAATGACCATTTGAAACGACAGCCGAGAACCGCCAAATACGGGTAACCGCCTAGTAATAATTATTATTAATGATGCTTGAATAAACCACCACCAATATTTTAAATATAAATCTACTGATATGTACTTGAAGTGTATGTAGCTGGGAGGAAAAGCCAATGAACATTTGAAAATTTGACCTTTCGTATTGAAGATACCATTTTTCCATAATGATAATTATTATTAATGATGCTTGAATAAACCACCACCAATATTTTAAATATAAATCTACTGATATGTACTTGAAGTGTATGTAGCTGGGAGGAAAAGCCAATGAACATTTGAAAATTTGACCGATCAAAGCCAAATACCATTTTTCCATAATGATAATTATTATTAATGATGCTTGAATAAACCACCACCAATATTTTAAATATAAATCTACTGATATGTACTTGAAGTGTATGTAGCTGGGAGGAAAAGCCAAAGACCATTTGAAAATGTTGACCTTTCGTATTGAAGATACCATTTTTCCATGAAAAAGGAAGCCCTACCAGGGCCTGCCTGGTTATCAAATTAATCAGTGGTAAGGTTATCTCTGAATTGACAGGTGCTAATTGATGTTTAATGTTATTGCATCAATTAGCACCTGTCAAAATCTGAGATAACCTTGTCACTGATTAATTTGATAACCAGGCAGGTTTGGTTCACCCCAGAAGAACTGCTCTAGCGGGGTTTTCTCTTAAATTTGTATGCAGGTGGCAAAGTGCCCGATTTCTGAGTGATTTTGAGTTATTGGCAAAGATATGGATTTCTGAATGTGGTCCATTTAATAAGTTGTCATTTTAGCTCATATTTCAAAAACTGTATGACTACATTATGGTGTTAAATGCACCTTTTCAAAATACTCTTATTTCATTTTATTTCATTCGGCTGCAAAGCAGGCGACTTTAAAGTTTCTCCATGGACTGATATGGTCCCGGGATATGGTAATCCTAAAATAATTATTGGCTCAAATCAAAGATTATAGAAGTCCTTCTATAATCTGTGCTCAAATTATTGTGCAGAAAAGGCTAGTGTTGATTTATCATTAAAACTGTGTATATCCATAACCAGGGCAGGGTTTCACTGTTGAAATCATAAAGAACGGCAGAAGTGGACATTTTTGTGTTCGTTTATTTTTGCTGCTTTTGCACACCTCCATGCTAGCGCAAAATTCAAAATGCGCAAATATGTTTATTTTGTGCGTAGATATATATAGGGATATCGGATGCTCAAAATCACAAATTTAAAAAAACAAATGGAATGGTTCGAAGTCTGCAAATCACACAAAAAAATGGTCGCAAAAATTTCAACTTTTACAGTATCAGGAAGACTATTGCGGAAATGAAAGCAGGGACACCAGGAAACTATGGCCTAAACCAGAATCACGACTTGCACCCCCTGAAGGTGATCTGTCATCCTAGTACGAGGTGTCTTTGTCTGCAGTGATGCTGTTCCTCTCAATATAAAGAAGTAATACACACCATAGTAACACTAGGATCCACAACATTCTCATATATCAGGGCACAGTTATTTAACCCCAATACATTTGTAAATTCATTGCATGACCTTTGAATATTTGGGTACTCAAACTCATACTCTGCAACTTGAGGTCAAATTCTGCACTAGGATTGTTATATTGAGGTTATTGAACTATGCCATTGGGTTGAGGCCATTGTGGTCCATAGTGAAAGATTCCATCATAGGAAGTCATAACAGGTCGCTTTGTATGTGTTGATCTTCTTCATATCTTGTCATAAAACTGGAGATATAAATCAAGTTGTTAGCAGGAAGGTGCCATCTGCTATAGCTGCCAGATGGCATCTATGTACAAAATTGAATGCAGATACTGTCAAGTGTCTATAGGGCAGCTATTGCTTTTAAGGTGTTTTTGTACTAATCCCAAGAAATGTTCACGTTTATGATTGGCAGTGTTCCTGAGGCCATATGGCTGTCAATTAGCATGGCAAGTTGAGAAAATGGCAGAAGAATTTGAGAAAAAGTTTATAAAATATGGTAAGAATTTTTATTTTTGTGGCTCATGGACCAATTTTGGGGGAAAATTACCAAATTGGCCGATAGTGCGGAAAATCATTGATGATTGGTATAGCTAATGACACAAAATGGTTTCTGCATTATAAAGCAGATTTGCTCAAAATACATAACGGCTAGACTACTAGGCCAAAAAAAAGGGTTTGTCTCAAAGCTCACAAGTGGTTTGAAAACATGTGCGAAATGCGATTATTTTTTTATTCCCGACTTTTTTTATGGTATTTTGAGAAAAACAGTCTGATTTTTTTTTTTTTTAAATAAAAAAAAATTCCGCACTTTTAAATCGCGCAATTTTACAAATGCGCGCACAAGCTTTGAGACAAACCTTTTTTTTGGCCTTACGCAGATTTGTAATGGACCCAGACTTGAAATGAGTGTTTTATGTCGAGACTCAACTTTTCAATAAATGGATTGGCTCCACTCAGATTTGCTAATTTTCACCATATAGAAATTATACAGTGACTTGAGTGACTTGACTCAATAAATTGCTAGAAATGACTTGACTCAACCATGAAATGACTCAACTCTATGTAAATTACAATTATTGTAACTTTTCAAACGATGAATTGACTCCATCAGATTTTCTAATTTCCGCCATAAAGATTATACAGTGACTTGACTCAATAAATTGCTTGAAATGACTGGAAGTATGAAATAACTTGAACTCTACGTGAATAAAATCTCTAATGAACCTCATTCTAAATTTAAAAGAAAATTAAACTAGTTGGAAAAGTTATGGATGTTTGGAAAACATGCATGGCATATTAAACACCAATATTTACAAGTTGGATCCTTGCTCCTCCTCCTCCTCCTCCTCTCCCTCCTCTTTCTCCCCCTCCCCCTCCTCCTCCTCTTCCCCCTCCTCCTCCTTCTCCCCCTCCTCATCTTCCTCCTCCTCCTCATCTTCCTCCTCCTCCTCTTCCTCCCTCCTCCTCTCCTCCTCCTCCTCCTCCTCCTCCTCTTCCTCCTCTCCTCCTCCTCCTCCTCCTCCTCTCCTCCTCCTCCTCCTCCTCCTCATCCTCCTCCTCCTCCTCATCCTCATCCTCCTCCTCCTCCTCCTCATCCACCTCATCATCATCATCATCATCATCATCATCATCATCACCATCCTCCTCCTCCTCCTCCTCATCACCTCCATCCTCCTCCTCCTCCTCCTCATCATCATCATCATCATCATCATCATCATCATCATCATCATCATCATCATTCCCATATATTTCTTGTTATTTCAAGCATACTCAATGTCAATGCCTCTGTCTCCTCCAATAAATGTAAAATTCATCAAATAAAGAATCCTCTGGCAGTCTGAATGAGATACCCTCTGATTTTGAGTGCTTAAAAAGCTACTAGATAGCTGTTTTGACATGAGTAAGGCTATTCCAGTTGAAATCCATACACCCCCTGTGGAAGACATGACCTTAATCTCCCACACAGGGGGTGTAGATTTCAAATGAAGTCACCCATTCAGTTTACCCTGATTGAAATTCACACTCCCTGTGTAGAAGGTCATGTTTTCCATAGGGGGTGTATGGATTTCAACAGGAATAGCTGTTGCCCTTGAGACTTGCATTTTGCATTCAAGTGGTATTAAAAGCAAAGAGGAGACTAGACTTTATTACCGACTGAGACTTGAATGAGCAGTGTCTGAACCATTCCTATGCGAAAAAGGCATGGTTGAACTATGGTTAACCATGGTCAACCATGGTTCAACCATGGGTTTTGACCATGGTCAAACCATGGTCAACCATGCTTTGAAAAAATGGCACCACGGCCAGAGACCATGGTCAACCATGGTTAACCTTTTGACCATGGTCTATCTAAAGTGACCATGGTCAACCATGGTTAAAACTTAGCATGTTTGACCATGGTTGAACCATTGTCAACCATAGTTCAACAACCAGGGTTTTGACCATGGTCAACCATGTTTTTGACCATGGTCAACCATGTTTTGACCATGGTCAACCATGTTTTTGACCATGGTCAACCATGTTTTTGACCATGGTCAACCATGTTTTTGACCATGGTCAACCATGGTCAACCATGTTTTTGAAAAATGGCACTATGGCCAGAGACCATGGTCAACCATGGTCTATCTAAAGTGACCATGGTCAACCATGGTCAAAAATTATGGGGTAAATATTTAACAGAATAAACTGCATAATCATATTATTTAGATTTATTCCGTTAAAAATCTTATTTTAACTTATCAAATTACTAGTTTTTATATTCTATGGTGTCAAATATTTATTCACAACGTTGTAAATATGCATTAAATACGATTAATAACAACAGAGGGCGCTTTCTCATTCACTACCCAGAGTCAACCATGGTCAGGTGAGGTGATGACCATGGCTGACAATGCTCAGCCATGCTAAAGCATGGTCGACCATGGTATACTTAAAAGTGACCATGGTCAACCATGGTCAGGTGAGGTGATGACCATGGCTGACCATGCTCAGCCATGCTAAAGCATGGTTGACCATGGTATACTTGAAGTAACCATGGTCAACCATGGTCAGGTGAGGTGATGACCATGGCTGACCATGCTCACACATGCTAAAGCATGGTTGACCATGGTATACTTGAAGTGACCATGGTCAGGTGAGGTGATGACCATGGCTGACCATGCTCACCCATGCTAAAGCATGATTGACCATGGTATACTTGAAGTGACCATGGTCAACCATGGTCAAGTGAGGTGATGAACATGGCTGACCATGCTCACCCATGATAAAGCATGGTTGACCATGGTATACTTAAAAGTGACCATGGTCAACCATGGTCAAGTGAGGTGAAGACCATGGCTGACCATGCTCGGCCATGCTAAAGCATGGTCGACCATGGTATACCATGGTGACCATGGCAACCATGGTTGACCATGGTCAAGCCACCATGGCTGATCATCGCTGACCATAGTTAACCATGGTCAACCATGTTTTGACCATGGTTGACCATGGTTGACCATGCTAGCACGGTTGACATTTCGCCTAGGTAGCATGCTTAGGGACTGTGGTAAAGATTAAGAAAGCCAAACAAAATAAGAAATTTTGTTTTTAAAATGTGAATAAATGTGGGTATAATTGAATCTCATAAATAAGACATAAATGGTCGTTAAGATAATTGAGTCTCAAGTTGAGAAAATTGAATGTCAGACTTTTCCTTTCATCAGGATTATAGCATCAGTTTTGAAAGCCAACTTTGGTAAAATTGATATGTTAATTTTTTTAAAATAATTAAAAATTCAGACGCATCAATATCACAGCAACTGATATGTCTATCTCAGTAGATATATATTTGCGGATGCATCAAGATATTTAATATAGATATCATCTTGATCATGGTGGCACAGGCTCTCATTCATGATCAGAGGATTGGGGGTTTTAGCCCTAGCTGCGCCAGAGCTGTACCCACTGGGTCGGCAGCCATAGCCGACCCACCTTTTAAGGCAATTCTTGTGTTTTTCTTCAAAATATGAAGCAAATTTAGCTGCATCCCATGTTTTGGCCATTTTCCCATCGTGGTAGTATTATTCATACCAATCATGTATTGCGTTGCTCTACTTGAATTTGTTCGGTGTATAGAATGCGGTGTGAAGACCCATTGTCCACTGTAATGTCAAGTACCTGTTCAAAAAAATTCACAATCTTGTGTTCATCTCCAAACCCATTCACACCTCTTCCTCTTCCTCGTCTGTGCCACCTTATTACTCCAGCTTTATTGAAACGTCCTTTTATCCATTTATTGCTTGTTGATATTGAATTTGCCTGGCATTTGCCAAATCAGTGTCCCAAATAAAAAAATGCACATTCAAATCGCCACACATTGATTGGTTAAAGCCATTATTGTAACATTTCCATAAAAAAACAGATTAGTAGTATTTCTTTTCCATAAAATGTTATCTTTTACTGTCAGATGTGTCACCTTTTAATTTTGAGCCGAGAGTCTAAGCAAAGAAAATTGGAATTTACTACCAGCGCCGATGTCGCCAATGCATATCACTCTGACGGTCGTGCAACGGTACGATCCTTTGATGCGTGTGTGACTGTCTCGTATGCCATGTACGTACTGTGTTATGAACATCGGGTACGTGTTCGACTAATATTTCCATCGTAATAATAAAACAACGGTTCCAGCGCTTTATTCAAAATCTCAGATTTTAACTAAATTACTACAGCACCTGAAGTCTTGATTTTTGCAGGGTATGTTAGTCTAATAAAGTACAGTACAATCGTGTGAAAATTAGAATTTTGAAAAATATTGAGGCGTCCTCCTCAGCAAATGTTACAATGTGGCTTTAAATAATGTTTTGATGATCAGTGTTTTTTTCGTTAATGTCCACCTGAAAAGGTGTTTTCAGGTAAATTTTAATATTCTGAGATTTTAAATATCCACAACATTTTACCTGTTATTAGTTTGATGGTAACATGGGCTATTCCATTTAAAATCCTGACTCCCTCTGTGGAAGATTTAGGAAATATCTTCCACAGGGGGAATATGAATTTCAAATGGAATGAACACACAAGGCAGGTCCATTTCATACACCCTCTGAACTTGAATCTTTCACAGAAGGAAGGTGAGTTTCAAAGAGAGTTTGTTAATGTGTTAATTCCATTTGAAATTTATACTCCCCCTGTGGAAAATATATCTAAAATCTTTGACAGGGGGAATGTAGACTTTTAATAGATTAGCCCATTGAGTTAAAGAGGCTCAAAACTGCTCAGACACAAAACCCCTGCAAGTGACATTAATGGTAAATGCAATAATGGTAAATCCCAGCACCTGAAGTCAAAGTGGGTCATGAAAATACATTGAATGTGAAATATCCATGTAAAGGCAGGTGAATTTGATTGCTTGGAGGCTCGTTGTGAACCAGAGACCTATGTACATGTAGACAGACAATTATGGTTTACATGGCTCCAGGCAGCTTGAACTAATGCAGGTGCTGTTGTGGAAGCTAGACATGTTAAACAGGGGTGGAGGGGGAGGGGGCACTCAACATTGAAGTGATGGTATGTGCCTGTCATTAGGCCACCCAATCATAGGCTAGGAACTGGGGGTGGGGGCTTAAAGGGACTCAGCCCCCTCAATCATTTTCGTCTGGGGGATCAGCCCCTGATAATGTCAGATGAATTTAAAAAATGTGACAGATACTGGGAAAAATTGGCATATTTTTCATATTTTTCGCAAAATTTCCTGACAACAAGAGGCCGACCCCCCCTCAGGCACCCCCAGGATGGGGTCACCAAAATGTTTATTTGGTCAGCCCCTCCATTGTTGACAATCTTCTTAAGCCAATGCCAATGACAGTCTTTTTTTTCTAAAGTTATAAATTATGGCTTTATCAATATCTTCCACAACTGGAGTGAGTATGTCAAATAGAAGTTAACCAATTGTATATTCTATTTGAAAACCATACTCCTTAGGCCAAAAAAAAAAAGGTTTGTTTGTCCATAAAGGCTTATGAAACAGTTGGGTTGGTAGGTCGGATTTTTTTTTACTTACAGATATTGCACTTGAAACTGACAATTTGAAGACTGGTAAATAAGTCAAAACACACAGCACTTTACTGGTTTAACTCTTGAGATGGTTCTGCATGTTATACTGTTCATTTTCTTTACATTTTCTTTCTTTAAATTTATACTAACCACTGTTTTACTAGCACAATCAATGAAAAAAAAAAAAAAAAAGACACGGTCGGGACCAGGATACACGGTCGGTCAGACGTGGACAAACAAACAATTTTCTTTTTTGCCTTATGTGGAAGACTTTGGCTAAATCCCCCACAGGGGGAGTGTAGATTTCTAATGGAATAGTCCAATAGTGGTTCTCCTTCAAGCTGCAAAGGAAGTGAATCAGATAAGCAGCAATATAAAATACAATCCAACATGGTGAGATAGCAATACCCATTCATCATTATCATCAAAGACAGATCAAAACTCCTCAATATCATCCCCAAAGGTTCAGAGGAAAACTCAAAAACACCTACACACAAACCTACATGTCAACTGCTCTGAGTGAGTGCCAGAAGTGTGGGACAAGTGCAATAGTTGCCCTGTGAACATTTGGCAATTTACAAACAGTATATTGTACTCGTCTACACATGGCGGCTACACATGGCAGCTATTGTACTTACCCACTTCTGGCACTGAGAAGTCAATGTAGATTCTTCCCCCGCACAATCACAACTCCATCATAACAGATTCTGTGTATCACAAAGGCTGTTGAATGGAAGTCCAATTTCAATGCAATTTTTATTCTAGTGCAATGTATTAAATTGGAAAGAATTTGAAATGAAAAAATATCAAAATCAAATTGTTTGTTTGACTAAAATGTGAGTTTGCCTGATTATTTCATAGGTACTGCAATATGCTGTGTGGTTACACACTTCAATGGTAATTAATTGATTTTTAATATACTGATTTCAAAACTTAAAAGAACAACAGCATTGATAAAGTATATATCATGCTGTCTACTGAAGATAGTTCTGAGATACATTTTCCATAGATATGCATGCTAGCTGCTAATCGGATATAAAAATGGTGAAAATTTCATCATTTTCCAGTGGAAAAGTTTGCCATAGGGCCTATATTTAATTTCTTTCATATAGGTAGGTACCATGGTTAGTTTCACATGTGCTACCCATAGTATGTATGAAGTGGATTTGGGGGTAATTAGCATGAATGCACATCTGTAGAAGATATACCATAGGCAGAACTATCTTCAGTAGACAGCAAGAGACTTTGAAGTAACATTGAGTAACATTAACCATATACAGAGCATTAATTATCAAATATTTTTGTTAATTTTGTTACTAATCACATTAATATAACCAGAGGAAACCCTGAAGAGCAAGTGCCAAATCATTTCATTTTAATTCAGATGATTAGTGCAGATTATATCTCAATTTGAAATGAGCCTTGCAGACAAAATGATTCCTTTTTATTTTCTTCATATTTTACTTAAAAGTTGTCAGCTTGGGTTTGGCAAGGAATGAACAGAGGTGAATACTTTACTTTAATACTTAATAACACATGTATCGTAGGATCAAAGAGGCTAGTGCCAGTGGAGAAAACAAAAACAGACAAACAAAATGGTGGCCTACATGGTATATCACATCATACAAAAAATCCTTAGTATTAGTACTTTTACTATCAATCGTTTACATACATCCAGCAGTTTACTTACATGTCACTAGGATCCACAACATGCTCATCTGCATGTCAGGACACAGTTCTTTAACCCCAATACTTTGCACATTCATTGAATGACCTTTGACAATTTGAGTACAAAAACTCATACTCTGCAACTTGAGGTCAAATTTTGCACCATGATTGTTTAATTGAGGTTATTGAACTATGGCATTAGGATGAGGCCATTGTGGTTCATAGTGTGTATGTTAGTATGCAAGAGCTCACTAAGCGCACACATAAAACACATTCTGAGAGAATATCACTACTTAAAGATTTTCTCTCACACAAAATAAAATGGGCACTTCAGTTGAAATCCATACACCCCTATAATGGAAGACATGACCTTAATCTCCCACACAAGGAGAGTAGATTTCAAATAGAGTCACCCATTTAGGTAACCCCATTTAAATTTCACACTCCCTGTGTGGAAGATTAAGGTCATGTCTTCCATAGCAAGTGAGGAAGTGTATGGATTTTAACTGGAATAGCCCAATTGCTTTGGGTATTTGAGAATCGGCCTGTAGCATTGCGCATAGACTGTTCAAAGTTTTCAATTCGAATTTTGAGAAATCCGAGAAAAAAGTAAATTCAGAACCTTATGTTTGCGTCCTACATTGGCATAGCACTAGTTGATTCAGATGCAGGCTAAGGCCTCTTACTGATTATGGGCTGTTCCAGGTAAAATCCATACACCCTGTATAGAAGACATGACCTTAATCTCCCACACAGGGAGTGTGAACTTCAAATGGGCTTACCTAAATGAGTGACTCCATTTGAAATCTGCATCCCCTGTATGGGAGATTAAGGTCATGTCTTCCATAGGGGGTGTATGGATTTCAACTGGAATAGCCCAATGCAGTGAACATTAAGCAGGTGTGAAAACTTCGGTTAAAAATCAGCATTTTTTCATCTTTACAACTAGAATTTGCATGAAAGAAAATAAATATTGCTTAGTATGAACATATGGGTAGTGTTTTGGATTCATCCATTGATTTATTCATTTACTGCTTGCTTGCTTGCTTGGTTGATTGATTTATATTGCTTACTTGATTGATTGATTACAAATCATGACATGATTCTCAAACTGCTATATACTTTGAAGGTATCCTTTGTGAATCTTAATGGACTGTTTGTTTGTTTTGTGCATAACAGAATAGTCGACTGCTGATCCCTCGGATAACGCTTTTTCGATGGGGAATGAAAGAGAAGCGTGTTCCGACGGATCTGCACTCGACCGGCCTGTATTGTAGGAAATGCAAGTCACTCCATGATCAAAGAAGGACCCTGGTTGTGATTTTAACAGTACTGGACTCAGGACTCTGATGTCCTGTACAGGGTGTCCCAAAAAAAAGAGGCCCCTCATTGCGTCCTCTTTTTCTCCTATTTCTGAAAAGTTGATCAAATATATTTTGGTATGTAAAGAAACCTTGAGTCGTTAGCTTTAATAAACCAAAACAATTATATCAATCGGCTCACAACTTTCGAAGATATGCTCTTTTAAAGAAATGTACCTGTTTTTCACACTGTCCACGGAGAAGGTTTGGCTACTCTAAAGATTGAAAAGGAGTACACATACCATGCAGGAATATCAAACATTCCTCAATGATAACTTTATAAAATAACTTTATTTACGGAATGGGCTTTACCGGTGGGTTTATTGGCTATGGATTTTGTTAAGGGGGTACTACACCCCTGCCCAATTTTGTGCCTGTTTTTGCATTTTTCTCAAAAATTATAAGCATTTGTGACAAGTAAGATATGTATATTACAGGGGCAAGGACTGCAACTACTGCACTGGAAATTTTATTTCAGCACAGACAACAGTTGTGGAGTTACAGTCAAAAATGAGGGAAAACCAATATTTGATCAATAAATCAATAACTACTTGCCTTGAGTTGGTGAATTTTCAGTGCAGTAGTTGTAGTCCTTGCCCCTATAATATACATATCTTACTTGTCACCAATGAGCTATATTTTTTGAGAAAAACGCAAAAATAGGCACAAAATTGGCCAGGGGTGTAGTACCCCCTTAATAGTGTCATTAATTTGTGGGTAAAATAGATGCTGAATGGGACTTCTTTTGCTTTACTTGCAATTACTTATTTAGAGGTTAATAACTGCGCATCGGTTATTTGGAGGCATTGTGAAAATCTAAACATTTTGCCTTTGGAACCGAGGAATATCCCGAGGGCGTAGCCCCGAGGGATATTCCGAGGTCCGACAGATCACCGATGCAAAGTTATTAACCTCAGTCATAACCGTCACTTTGATCTTTTAACTTTACAAAATAACACAAAATTTTCCTCAAAAGTTTGTAAAAATAAACAATTCTTACATCTTCCCTTTCCCAAAATCGATCAGGCTAAAACAAAAGCGACCAATAACAAAAGTGCGTATCAGAATCTGTGCAAATATGGTAGCGCGCAATCCAGATACGGCAACCAGTGCGAGCGCAATTTATTTGACACACAATACGGCGCACGCAGAGAAGTCAATTGTGTGCGACATTGGAACAATTACGCATTTTGCGGTCAATTGTGAGATATTAATGACCTCGATTTGCGTTCGCGTTTTCACAAATAATAAAATATGATTGGATCGCACGCATCGCGTTTATTAATGAGGTTATGAATTTTTCTTGGTTATTTATGCCTTTTTGTTTTATTATGTTTTTTACTTTCTTACTTTGTTGTTTCTTGCTTTCTTTTTTTTAATTTACAACATAAGTCATTTCTCTTTTTAGGATAAAAGGTAGCCCTAAAAGGCTGTTTGGTTTGTCTTTGGTTCTTCTGAAGTGAGTTTACTGTGCTGCTCTGCCCTCTACCTGGTTGCCTCCTTGGCGAATACAGGTTTCAGCCCTGGTCCTCATTGCATCAATTGCGTTGCGTACCATCTTTGTGCGCCGGATACTTACGAATGCATTCAGTAATACGTTTGCGAAGATCTTGGATTTTGTCACAAAGGAAAAAAATCAAGTGGTGTGAGGTCTGGTGATCGTGCAGGCCACTCCACATCATGAGCCATCCCAACCACTCTGTTTGCTATCCACTATTCACAGAGTGGAAAACGGGTACTTTTATTCAAAAGGGCATATCTTCAAAAGTTGTGAGCTGATTGAAATAATTGTTTTGGTTTATTAAAACTAACGATTAAAGGTTTCTTTACATACCAAAATATATTTCATCAACTTTTCAGAAATAGGAGAAAAAGAGGGTGCAATGAGGGGCCTCTTTTTTTGGGACACCCTGTATGATGATTTGAGATTTTCAACATCAAATTTGGTGGCGATAATATATTCAACATCAAATATACGATAGCAAATACTTCACCATACTTCATTGTACTTCATCAACAAGAATTTGTTAGAAGATAAAGTGACATTAACCCTAACCCCCTCAGGGCTTTTTCGCGACGGGAAGGGAAAGAAGGAAGGAATAAAGAGAGAAAACAAAGAAAGAAGTTGTTTGCTCTGGGTGGGATTCGAACCTGAGACCCCTCGCATGCCAAGCACTGGGTCGGCGACACCTTGCCACAGGTCTTGGGCTTCGCTGGCCAGCGAAGGCGATTGCGTCATCACACCATGTGGGATGCACGCACGAACAATGCATATCAAGTAGTATTTTGTAGTACTTGGTCCTGTTAGGGTTTTAAGAACATAGAAAATAACCAATACTTGTTGACAGAATTTTACATCAAATAAAGAAAATGTTTTTAAAGGTCTTATGCTATCGAAGCAGGCAATCAAAATGCACACATTTTATTCCCATCAGCGAGTAAAGAAATTGGCTGAAATGGTTATAGCCAGTGTATATTTGTATTTTCTATTAAGAAGTCAGAGAGGTTAATGCATTATGGTCACACATCTTGCTGTAATTGTAACCGATATCATCAAATAGAAAGCATCACACTAACCTATATCAAAATTATCACAACTCAATCCCTACATAGTTGCCAGAGATGCTCATTTTATGTCGGCTATACATGAGGCCCTGCACGCAGGATTTTTTTTTTGGGGGGTGCTGATTTTGAAAAAGTGGACTTTTTCAAAAGGGAGGGGGGGTGATTGTGTGAAAACTGGACTTTTCCCAAAAATTTGGACCTTTTTGACCAAAAACAGTAAAAAACTGATTTTTTTTGCTGCTGCGCTCATAAATTCTTACATTTTGGGACTTTTTATATACTTTTGCAAATTTGGAGAGGTGAGGTCGCATTCCCGCCCCCCCCCTGCGTACGGGCCTGGCTATACGCATTTCCACGGGACAAAAGTCGGCCTCCATTTAACAACATGAATTGTTGGAGGGGGGGACTCTGATGGAGGGGGGAGGGGGTCAGATAGTCAGGTACTGAGGCATAATGGGTTCCCTTTGAAAAACACAGTATATTTAAAAATAAAATAACCTAAAATCGCCTAAAATCCTGTTTGTTACGTGTTAAAAATGTTAATTTGTTAAAAATGTGGACCTAAGTTAACCAAAATCCTTAGTAAAGTTACCCCCCGAGTTACCCATAGAAAAACGGCATGAGTACAGCAGCTCAAGGTTCCACCTTTTGAAAAAAATCAAAGCACTCCTTGGGAATCTCACATCCTCTAATGTAGCACAACTTGCTCAGCTACGAACCGAGTCCAGTTTCACGATCAAAGTACAGAATTGCCGGGCATATCACATCTCCTGTTTTTTTGTGGCAAAACTGTTGAGGTACAGGGTGATTTAAAATGAACTGTACCCAACTTCACCCATTTGTTTTGATATATTTGCGGAGATTGTACATATCAAAAAACTATCATAGAAAGCAGTGATAAGTGTTCTGTAGCAGAATTTTTGAATTTTGATAATAAGTGGTTTTAGTCAGAAGATATCTCATTTTTAAGTTATCATCCCATTTTTAGACCAACACACGGAACTACGTTTATCCGTGTTCTCTACCGCAGTAACAAAATGCAACTACCATGACTACGTACATGTACAGCAAAACCAAAACAAATGTTATTTCATATTATTAAATCAATAATATTCATATTCAATTACAATGTCAGGTTTGCAAAGATTACATGTTAATACATGTAGAACAAAGGACTCGTTGACTTGAAATTGTAGAGAGAAATTTGAATTCAAATAGAAATGGTGCTTGTGCAATATCCATACACTCGTAATTGGAACCTGATTTTTTCACCAATAATAGGAAACATAGCCTACTACGGTACTACCCTATTACAGCAATATAAAATTATTTAAATGTCGGTATTTAAAGTATTTAATTTTAATTTTATTTATTTATCAATTCATCTTATTTTCATTTTTAAATAAACATGCGTAATTTATTTTGAACTGAAAGTGTCTGAGGGCAGTTGTGAGCAAAATGCAGTAGAACAGATAGTTTGAATAAAATACTCATCCATGTGCAACATCGTTTGGGTGTGTTTTCTAAGAATGTACTTTTCTTCAAAACCATTTGAGGTAAATACATAATTTTTTCACCAATAATAGGAAACATATTATCCTGTTACATGCTACAAATACAATTTATTTAAATGTCGGTAAGTATTTAATTTTAATTTTTAAAGTTGGGTACAGTTCATTTTAAATCACCCTGTATATGGATGTGTTGATTGGTGATATAGATACCTATTGCTTTCATATTGTGCCCACAGCATTGTTATCCTTTGGTCAGCAGCTAGGAATCGGCCAAAAATAATTAAGTTTTCTTGTCATTTAAGGTACATTCAGCGATTTTTGCACAAAATTTGTTTTATAGAGATCCACAAGTATAAAAAAAAAAGTGCAGTGATTTACAGTGTGCCACGCACAGGCACAGCACTTAGACGTTAATTCACAAGCCTCAGCACACTTTACAGGTTGTCGCTGACCACTATGGCCCCACATCATTCCATAAACCATTTAACAACAAATCAGGGACTATGCTGCTTCAAGAGCGCACACCCTAGACATTCCACAAATAACCTTCGCAACCAGGATCAGCTCCCCGAGTTTCGTACCGGTTACAACGAGACAATTAGCATTAAGTTCCTTGTCCAAGGGAATTTCAAGCTAACTCAATTTGTTCACGAAGTATTTGAAAGCTTTTGAAATGGGACAGGTCCTGGGGCTAATTATAAGGGGAAAAAATCATACTACCAAGACCAGGGCAGCGAAAAATAATTTCCTTTCTGGGAACGTGAACTGTTGTTTGAAATATTTTCTGCGAGCGTGGAGCCAGAGCGCGAGTATGAACACAATTATTAAACAGGTGGGGTCCAGGGGCAAAGCCCCAGTGCAGTCTTAGAATTAATTTGCGCCAAGCGCACAAAATTGGCACTTTTATTTTAAAATGAACAAATATGGGGTTAATTTTGGTTAGAAACCCATATACAGGCGTCAATTTTGTGGGGATGATTGTATGGACCATCCCCTAACAATATATTGGGGGATTTATGCCCCCTCTACCCCTATGTCATTAGCTAAAATGACTGTTTGGAGTTATTACTCATTGGGAGTCATAGTGTTACACCCAAATTGTAAAGTGCGCACATTTTGTTGATTTGTAGCTTGAGATTACAAAATTGAATACTTAACATTCGTATGCTTGCTGAGGCGTGCAAAATTTTGGAACGTACATGCCTTCTTGTACATTTTACTCCGAATTTTACCCTCGAATTTTTTTGATCCCCTCTATTAAGGACTGAATTTTTTTTTGTTCTTCCCCTTTTAGGACCCAAAATCCTAGTTATTGAACATTAATTTAGTTCCAAAGATGTGAACAGTTGAAGTTTTTCCAAAACAATATGCAACAAAAGAAATTATTTCCCTTGGCAAATCAATGAAAAACCTGCTTTTCTGGGGAACGAATCCTACTTATGCTATATTCATTCCTGTCACTGGCGTTTAGTTTTATTTATCAGTTATCGTCGCAGAAAGTTCGAGAAAATATTTCACGAGTGATCGTGTTCACAGAATATTTTCAGAGCTTCAGAAAAATGATATTAAAGATTATTTTTCCCTTCTTGATTTTTTTCTGCGACTCTGAATTTTTTTCTGGGAACGCCGGTACCACGATACCGGTGATTTCGTAGCCCTGACCAAGACTGTTCCTTAACAAGTCTGTCCGCCCATAAAACAGGTGGTTTCTTTTGTCGCATAAAAGAGCAAAATTCAGCCGTTTTATATGTAAAAAGAAGCTAGGAAGGGGTCCACCTCGAAATTCAGGGATGTGAGAGTTCCGCGTTTTCGCGAATTTCTGAGTTTTTAGCATGCCTGCGTCGCGTTTTTATTTTTCCCAAACTAAAAATCCGCGTTTTGCTTTTCCCCAATGATTTATACGTTGTCCGTCCGTCTGTCTTCCATTAATTTAATGTATGAGACTAACTTACGTTGCGTGTATTAAACCTGCATATGAGACTAATTTGCGAAAGATGACCGCATGTATAGAGATCCGTGGTAGGATGTGTAGTATCATATCATATGGCAGCGGTCATCGAACGTTGCCGTTGGGATCGATGTTTTGTTTACGTACGACGCCATTGCAGAATTGTTTCATGTGGGTTGTTGAATTCCGGGGGGGGTACTCAAGTTTGGTTTTGGTAGGGACGTGCCGCTGAGATTTTGGAAGTAGACCCATAAATATACCAATTTTTCAAGAAATTTGGACCCATTGATATACCAAAAGTCAAAAATTTCGGCCGAATTTACCCAAAATTGTCTTAGTTTTTACAAATTTTCCCAAAATTTTGGGAAAATTTTGAAAATTTTGGCTAGATTAAGGAAAAAATTGGGCTGTTTTCCGAAAAAATTGAGAACATTTTGAAAAAAGGACCCATTCATATACCAAAATAGGCTTTGAAAAAGGGGCCATTGATATACCAGAAGGCTGAAAATGCTACCCATGTTTGCGGCACGTCCCCGTATGGTCATTTGTACTGAGTACCCCCCCCGGGGTTGAATTGTACCATTTTCAATCGTAACCATCCATATAAAGTGTGACAACATGTTTACTAAAAAGCACAAGGAATTAAGAGAGGATATATCATGGCTACCAGGATTGTAATTTTGTCGCGAAATACTCACATATGTGCAATGAAATATAGCTTTTAATCTTCTAATATTTATGATGAAATACGCACAAACACGGATGGTAGTAGGTAAGCTTTCTATGCGTGCTTCGAACACACTAATGGATACTTGTTTTTTTTTCTGCGTTTTTTGGAAAGCTCCACTCACACCCCTGAAAATTGAAATGTTTACAATATTTTGTGTGAATATCTTGCATATTCTAGTTGGTTTGTTCTGTAGCCTGGATTTGGTTTTAACAGGTGCTTTTGGCTATTCTAATTGAAACCCATACACCCCCTGTAGAAGACACAACCTTAATCTTCCACACAGGGAGTGTGAATTTCAAATGGGGTTACCCAAATGGGTGACTCCATTTGAAATCTACACTCCCTGTGTGGGAGATTATAAGGTCATGTCTTTCTTACTATGCTTACAGGGTGTGAGGATTTCAACCAGAATAGCCTATTAAAGCCTGGCACAGAATGCAGACAAATGTAAGCACTGCATTACACATTCTTGAAAAAACAAGTTTTTTTCACAAGCAAACTAAACTTCACCAATTTTGTGAACATGATCAATACAGCATGTGTCAGTGTGTGAAAAAGTGTTGCTGCTAAAATAACACCTGTACAGTGTATATTGTCTTGATACTCAGTAAAATAGAGAAAACATTCTAAAGTGTCTCCGTCAACAGTAAACTAGTCCATCACAATCCTGAAATTGCTTCTATTTGGCCTATATTCATGATATTTCGAGGGGTTTGTGTAAGAAGGCCCATCGGCAATAGCTGCTTTGTGTCATTGCTGTATATATTGTATACAACATAGAATGCAGAAATTGACAAATGTCTATACAGTCAACATTAATAGTAAATTTTCACGGGAAAATTTTCTGGACACGTGACCAATGCGTTTCAATGTGGGTGTAACCTCGAGCCTGATCTCTGACCCCCGGCGGTGACCTCGCTATTCAAGTCTTAGTAATTTTGAATTGGAATAGTATTTTTGACCGCAATTTTGATAGAAATTTGTGCATTGCAAATTTATTAAATATTATGTTATCTTAATTTCTTCACAATATCATCAAAACGTAATTTCAAAAATATCTATCTAAAAAAAAAAAAATATTTATCTACGGAAACTCTTACCATAATATTATTAACTTGCGACAAGTAACTTATTTTGCATCAAAGGAGGAATTCTTCCTATTCAAATACATTGGAAGAACACCCGCTGTGCTCGGGGTCACATTCCATAATGCTAATATGTCTGCGCCCATGGGTGTCACGTGTCCAGACAATTTTCCCGTGAAAATTTACCTATTAATTCTGACTTCTATAGGGCAGCTATTTCAAAAACTTTGATTTTGGGTGAGAAGACAATTTCAATCACCTGTTCCATATGTTTGTTTGTGCAATGGGCTATTCCAGTTGAAATCCATAAACCCTGTGGAAGACATGCATCTTACCTATGCGAAAAAGGCATGGTTGAACTATGGTTAACCATGGTCAACCATGGTTCAACCATGGGTTTTGACCATGGTCAAACCATGGTCAACCATGCTTTGAAAAATGGCACCACGGCCAGAGACCATGGTCAACCATGGTTAACCTTTTGACCATGGTCTATCTAAAGTGACCATGGTCAACCATGGTTAAAACTTAGCATGTTTGACCATGGTTGAACCATTGTCAACCATAGTTCAACAACCAGGGTTTTGACCATGGTCAACCATGTTTTTGACCATGGTCAACCATGTTTTTGACCATGGTCAACCATGTTTTTGACCATGGTCAACCATGTTTTTGACCATGGTCAACCATGTTTTTTACCATGGTCAACCATGTTTTTGACCATGGTCAACCATGTTTTTGACCATGGTCAACCATGTTTTTGACCATGGTCAACCATGGTCAACCATGTTTTTGAAAAATGGCACTACGGCCAGAGACCATGGTCAACCATGGTCTATCTAAAGTGACCATGGTCAACCATGGTCAAAACTTATGGGGTAAATATTTAACAGAATAAACTGCATAATCATATTATTTAGATTTATTCCGTTAAATCTTATTTTAACTTATCAAATTACTAGTTTTTATATTCTATGGTGTCAAATATTTATTCACAACGTTGTAAATATGCATTAAATACGATTAATAACAACAGAGGGCGCTGTTTCTCATTCACTACCCAGAGTCAACCATGGTCAGGTGAGGTGATGACCATGGCTGACAATGCTCAGCCATGCTAAAGCATGGTCGACCATGGTATATTTTAAAAGTGACCATGGTCAACCATGGTCAGGTGAGGTGATGACCATGGCTGACCATGCTCAGCCATGCTAAAGCATGGTTGACCATGGTATACTTGAAGTAACCATGGTCAACCATGGTCAGGTGAGGTGATGACCATGGCTGACCATGCTCACACATGCTAAAGCATGGTTGACCATGGTATACTTGAAGTGACCATGGTCAACCATGGTCAAGTGAGGTGATGAACATGGCTGACCATGCTCACCCATGATAAAGCATGGTTGACCATGGTATACTTAAAAGTGACCATGGTCAACCATGGTCAAGTGAGGTGAAGACCATGGCTGACCATGCTCGGCCATGCTAAAGCATGGTCGACCATGGTATACCATGGTGACCATGGCAACCATGGTTGACCATGGTCAAGCCACCATGGCTGATCATCGCTGACCATAGTTAACCATGGTCAACCATGTTTTGACCATGGTTGACCATGGTTGACCATGCTAGCACGGTTGACATTTCGCCTAGGCAGTATTTCCCATAGAGGGGGTGAAGATTTCAAATAGAGTTCTATCCATTCAGGTAACCCCATTTGAAATTCACACTCCCTGTGTGGGAGATTAAGGTCATGTCTTCTATAGGGGGTGTGGATTTCAACTGGAATAGTTCATATTCATACCACCAATTGACTAAAAGAATGATTTTGTTACATTTACTTTTAAAAAGACATGCTCAATGAAAAAAAAGAAGATATTATGACACATTTCTAAAATAATGGGGGCATCTCTGTAACCCCTTGAACACGATACGTGTTAACAATATGGCTTGAAATACAGGGCAAATTTGCCAAAAATTTGTTATATGCTTCTTCCTTTTGGCATGATTTAGCCCAAAATTAAGCTCATGTTGGTATAAATATTTGCTCGCCGAGCAAGCAATTTGTCCAGGTGAAGTCATTGGGGGGATGTGCAATTTTGTTTGATTTTGTATGCCACTGTATTGGAGCCATAATTCATAATTTTTGTAGTACCATACTTAGCAAGTTAGCATGTAATTTGCAGTAAACAAAATCTAAGTACATGTAGTCAATTTAGACTTGGGATATGAATAGTTCAGATGCAAAATGCGATATCTTCAATGGCTGCCTTCTGTTAATTCAGTAATAAGTCAAAGAAAATGTCTTATGCTTCCCATAATGCATTTTTCCCATTCCAATTTTGTGTACTGATTTGCTATCTAGTGCAACATTCTTTGTACGGTCTGTGATGGGTCGATAGTGACAAAATGTACCTCAAAGAACAGATCACATCTTGCAAAATGTGTTTATTTGATCGACCCATATTGGGCTATTCCAGAAAATAAGTGCACACCCCCTATAGAGGAGTAATTTTTCAATCAAAGAAATGTCCGGATTTCCAAGTGTGCTTTCTGAAAACGACTGGATTTCCAGTTGCCAATGTTACTGGAAAAAGCTTGGAAATCCAATCAAATGAAGGAAAAATCACGAAAATGTTGAAAATGAGCTCTCAAATTAAGGATTTCTGATTTTAAACTATTTTTCTGCCGGATTTTTTTGCCTTTGTGCACTTTAAAAGTCTGGATTTCCAACAGTCACGACTGGACAAAAAGTCCGGATATCCGAACTCCTCTATAGGTGGTGTGCATCTATTTTCTGGAATAGCTAAATTTTAGCCAGTCTATTCTGAAAATCCATACATGGGAGTGCCATGATGAAATGAGGTGACTGTATCATGTTGCAAAGGATTCTGGGAAGGGTAAGATATCTTCTCTGGTATTAAGTATTGCAATTACTTTCTTTTTGTCCAATGTTTTTGTGTTCAGTTCTTTTAAAATGAATATTCCTATTTTAATAATATTTCCCCATATTAAGGGAAGGGGTATGAACGTTTGGACAGTATTTATTGTGGGATATTAGAGCACATCAGACATATCGAATTGCATTCTGAATACGAAGAATATCCTTCTGATATCAAATAATTTTGAGTTTTTGAAATTCGCAATGTAATACACATTTTATGGCAAATCATTAAAAATTTTTTTTGATATTTAACAGTATACTTTATAAATCTGATGATTTATACTTCAAGTGTATGTAGGTGGGATGAAAAGCCGACGATCAATTGACAATTTTGACCTTTCGTATTGAAGATATGGATTTTTTTTCCCAAAACACCCAAAAAAATAGGTCTTTTGCATGGGGAAAAAATCCATATCTTCAATATAAAAGGTCAAAATTTTCAATTGATCGTCGGCTTTTCCTCCCAGCTATATACACTTTAAGAATATATCATTAGATTTATAAAATTTATTTCGAGGACTGTTATATATCAAAAATTTGAAAAATATCAAATTTTAATAATTTGTCATAAAATTTGTATTATATCGTGAATTTCAAAAATGAAATTTATTTGATATCAGAAAGACATGCTTCGTATTCAGAATGCAATTCGATACGTCTGAGGTGCTCTCATGTCCCACAAAAAATACTGTCGAAACGCCATAAACGCTCATTCTAGATCCCTTAAATTATCACTAAATAATAAAGAGCAGTACAAGGCAGTGATGTCGTATATATCGATTTCTTCATCTGAATTCTTCATATGTTGTTGATATCTGTTGTTCACAATCATAGAGCTTTATATGTCAAATTCTCACTGAGGACTAAAAACATATCGACGTTGGGTTGGAAAAACCTCCCTATGTACTTGTGGCCCTTGAACATGTTTAAAACAAAACTGTCAAGACCTTACATAAGAGGTTTTGCTTTAAACATGTTCGGGGCCAATGACACAAGAGGGTTTTCCTTCAGTAACAACAATATAAAATGCACACTCAGATAAGAGACATGAGAAATGCATTAAGAAGCTAGTATTAGTAGTAACAGGAGATGTGCGAGGGCCAATTTTTGTCTGGAAAAAGCAATTATCGGATGCATTTGATATGGATTGGAGGGCACCAGGTGTCGATTTCAATTATAAGTATTCTGTATTTGTATTCGAATATTAGAATTTTGGAAAAAAATTGTCTATGATAATTCCGGCATGATGGATAAGGCACATTTTAGCCTCCTTTTTTTCTAGGAAATCATGGTAAAGAAATGTTTCATAGGAGAAGCACAACTTCATCTAAATTACCCTCCCCCCCCCCAAATCAACACAAAAGTGGGTACCATGTGCGTTATTCAATTTTTCAACAACTTCTAGCTTTTGCAGTGATTTTTCAAATTTGGGTAAAATAATACCCTTTTTTAAGGTTTTCAATAAATTATAATGTTATTTCAAATACTTCTTTTCAATGACACTTATACTTGACGTTACAAAAATATCAAAATATTTCCAATTTGGGAATATGTGATTCTTTTAAACATGTTCAGGGGCCATTGACAAGGGAAATTTTTCCCCTGCGCAGCGACATATAAGATGCACAGTTGCACACACAGATATAAGACAGCTCTTGTTATTTTGAAAATATCTCAAAACAGTAACTTCTTATGTTGAAGCCAAGGCCAGCACCAGGGCTTGAAAAAATGTTATTTTCCCAGGAAGCAAGCTAAATTTCCCACAATTTATAGCATGTTTTTATATACAAAAAAGACACAATTTCCCTCCAAATACCAGAATTTCCCTCAAAACACCAACATTTCCTGGGAAGGAACACGGAGGGCTTTTTGGCGACGGGAAGGGAAAGAAGGAAGGAATAAAGAGAGAAAAGAAGGAAAGAAGTTGTTTGCTCTGGGTGGGATTCAAACCCGAGACCCCTCGCATGCCAGGCACTGGGTCGGCGACACTTTGCCACGGGTCTTGGGCTTCGCTGGCCAGCGAAACCGTGCCTATATATCACTTAGGGCGATTGCGTCATCACACCACGTGGGATGCATGTAACAAGCGCATATATGTAGTATTTTGTAGTATACCGTCCTGTTAGGGTTAAGGAAGCCCTATATTGAGTTTCGATAGTGGTAACCTAACCCTAACCGCCTAAGGGCTTTTTGGCGACGGGAAGGGAAAGAAGGAAGGAATAAAGAGAGAAAAGAAGGAAAGAAGTTGTTTGCTCTGGGTTGGATTCGAACCCGAGACCCCTCGCATGCCAGGCACTGGGTCGGCGACACTTTGCCACGGGGCTTGGGCTTCGCTGGCCAGCGAAACCGTGCCTATCACTTAGGGCGATTGCGTCATCACACCACGTGGGATGCATGCACGAACAGCGCATATATCAAGTAGTATTTTGTAGTATACCGTCCTGTTAGGGTTAAGCCCATTCTTAGAAAGTGTCATATTATGTGGACCAATGTAACATTAACATCTTGAAACTGATAAACATGCAGTAGGCCTACTCCCTATTCCAGAAAAATACAGAACTTATTTTTTTGGATTTGAAAAATATCATGTTTGATAAATGAAGCTAAATCTTAATCCATTACTTAGTTCCAACTGGCAGTAAGTAAATACTTAATTTGAGGGAAAATGAGCCAAAACCATGCAATTTTGAGTATAGGCTATATGAGTTTGCTCTTCAAGTTAGTTTTTATGCTAATTTTGATAATAATTATAAAAGATGATTATTACTTACAAAGTTTTACAAAAACAAGATTGCAATTGATTAGTATGAATATTATACCTACATTTGGTTGTGCTTGTGTGCAGGAGCGTTAACCCCAGGAGCACTGCAACATGTTACACAACCCCTGATTGGTTAATTATGACATCATCATCTGAGTAACCAATCAAATTAGAGCTTTTAGATCACTTGGCAATTTTATTCCTCTTAGGCCGTACCCCCCGTACTGACATTTCTTACCATATCTCTGATTGACTCAATACATGATATGTATACGAGGGATATTTGTACCAACCAAAATATTTCTTAGAAGCTGGTAGTGCCCTGTAGTGCCCATAGGGATAAACTGGTTTTGCAGTTAATTAATGGGAAATTTAATCCTACTTTTTCTCCATCCATTTGACTGCTCAGAAAGCTAATGAGTGTCTAAAAGATTTTACATTATTTGCGAAGGGCATCGGTTTATGTCGGCAACTCTTGGGGGATTGATACAAACAGATATAATACTGGGATGTGCTTTTGAAATGGGTCTCATTTCGGCCTTCTGGTATAACCTTTGTGTGCATGAAAAATGGTGTAAACATATGGCTTATTTCTTTAAATTTCAAAACTTTCCCCTTAATTTGTCAAGAAATTGGACCAGTTTTGTGAATCTTGAACCAACATTTTTTTAAATTTGGCCCAAAATCTGGGCCTCTGGTGCAACATAGGTCCCATTTTTGGTGAAAATTGGTATAATGGTATCACTCTCATATGTGACCCGCTCCCACAAAACCAGACATAAGTCACCAATTTTGTAAATTGGGTTTTTGATGTCATCATTTAGTATAGGTCTTCAGCTTTCATTTGATACCAATATTATGTTTTTGGGACATGTGGTCCTCATTCTATGGTCTTTCAACTGGAAAGGGGGAAGCGACACATAAAGAAAAGCCAAATGCATGAAAAATGGCTTTAAAGTTCTAAAATCACATGTTAAGGGCTTGGTTTGGCTCACAAAATGCTAGATTTGGGTGCTTTCGACGTAAAAGAATATTTTGTTTTCAATGGTAGGTTAAAGTAAACATAAGGAATCAAAAAATGTGACCGTGGTAGTAAAGTCGGCTCTAGATCATTTTCTGTTTATTGCAGTTTTTGAAAGAATTCACTTTTAGCTTCAAAATGACACCTCAACCAGCTTCATCGGACATCTGGAAGTGAAGTTATAGTTCATCAAGGGTAAAATTCCTAGTATATTCAACATAGAAATCCAGTCACTGTTTTTGATTGTATCTCAAAATGGAAAATGCTGACTTTACGACCAGTTTGTGGTGGATGGGCACAAATAATAAAAACCGAAAAAACAAAATCTGCAAGAGTTTTCACCCCTTTCCCAACTTTGACTTGCCGTATCTCGAAATGGTTGAGTGCGACTTATGGCGGGTTTCGTCAGAGCGGGTCACATATGCACATTCATACCCAAACCAAACTTGAGTACACTATCCCCTCTCCCCAGGGTCTGCCATCATGCTTCTGGTATCTTCTGCTAACGATGTATATACACTCATAAGAGGATTTTGCATTCTCGTTGCTAAGGGTATCAGGTTATATCGACCATCATGCTGCCGGCATCTTCTTCTAATGATGTATACACTGTACACTCTTAAAAAGAATAAAGGTTGTTTTAAAACTTCCAGAATTGTTACAAGATTCTTTTCTTATCCTCAAATGTGATCAGGAGGGTAATAAGAAAGCTAACCAAAATAGCACATTGTTCCATCAGTAATTTATTAGGGTGCATTTATTCCCCAAGATGTACAGATCTTGTTTTGAAGAAGTGTATCGACTTTCTTGCTGCTATTTATTTTTTAAAGTTGACTGAAGTGTGTTATTTGGACTGTTTTGAGAATGAACTCACTGAGAGAGATATTTTTGAATGTTGGCCTACGGTTCAATAGGTGTATACTTTTTGGTTTTAATTATAAGTAGTACGGATGTGCCAAAATAAACATTAAGGTTGCTCATCAAAAAGGGACTCAAAGGAGGATTTCGTGATCCTAGCATCCTCTTTTTATGACATTTTCAGTAGATATCCACAAAAAAGCTTATTTCCAAAATTTCAGTTGATTCCGATTTTGCGTTTGAGTTATGCATGATTATGTGTATTATACTGCTCCATAGACAATGTGTTGTAATTTCGTTCTGGTGCACCAGAACGAAATTCAAATTTGGCGATATTTTTGCTAAACAAATTAATCTGCAAGAAATATTTGGTACATAAACATTATGTAGCCAGAGGTATCCAGTGGTGTAAAAATCTCTTTTTTGGGGAAAAGTGGGGGGATGAGGCTGTGGATCACGAAATGCCCCTTTAAGCATTGAACTGTTTTTCTTGAAATTCTAATCAGATTTTTTAGGCCTACACTTTTAGAAAACAAGGTTCTTGGTTATCTTGTATGTAGAACCCTCAAGAGAAAATGGTTCTTATTGATTGAAAGAATACCGAAATTGTTCTTTTTCAGGTATAAAATGGTTCTTTCTAACTTTTAGATTTTACATGACCCATTTTGGTTCTCCATACAACCATTTTTGTATGTAAATGGCTGTATGTAAAAAAAGGTTCTACAAACTCAAGAACCAGTTTAGGTTCTACTTAGAACCTTTTTTTTAAGACTGAAGAAGATCCTTTCGACTCCTTTTGAATAATAAAACTTTGTTGGTATGGATCTGTGTAGAGAATAACAGGCATGAGAATTTTTTGTCAAAATTTCCGCAACTTTATTTAATTTCAGCCTGTTTTTGGTACTTTTTGCCCAATTTCACATGCATTTTCATTTTTTTTAGAAAAGTGCAGTCTCATGCCTGGAATAACTAAAATAGTATTTCAAGGTTTGTGTTGAGGACATCTAAATTTTTTTTTCTTAGAGTGTAGCAGGACCAAAAAGCGTCAAATATTTACTGATGGCATCTCGTCATATGTGCTGCATCTTCTACTAATGAGGTCTACTATAAAAGTAGTAAGAACCATAAACCTTGTGGACACTTACGCTCACTCATCTAGGAGTTCTTGTCGGAATTGTAATAGTATCAAACATGAAAATGTGACAGTTATGATTTAGCATTCATATAACACATCGCTAGGAGCTTATGGTGACTTCATAATGTGATGTGATCGAGCTAAACGAGTTGTTTTTTGCTTATATCGATTTTGAGTATAGCCAATAATAGTATTCAACTTCCTTTGTATTTTATTGTTCTGAGCAAGATTAAACAGGCCATATCTCTTGAAATTTAAATCTAATTGCAAAGGAGTTTTCAGTGAAATAAAGATCTGGAATTTGACATACATTGAAATTGAAAACTTGATTTTGATTTTGTTCGACAAATTACTTGTTTCGCTAGATCACATCACACATATAAGACAATGCTAGGAGCCAAGCTATGGTGACATGAATGCAATGATAGGAGCTTATTATGACATTTTACCAGTCTTAATGATGGATTTTATTATTCTGGTGATTTTGCATTTGTGAAGATTATTTTCCTCTGATGTTTGTAAGTATTTCTGTGTGCTTGTTGTTTTACAAATGCAGTATTCGAAAATGCGCTTTTGATTGAAGGTTGTGATTTAATGGGGATTCGAACAGGCGACCTGTGTATTGCGAGTCCAGTGGTCTCACCATATGAGATATCCAGCCCTTTGATCCCAATTAATTATATAGGTTTTTCTTCCTTTCGCCGTCTTAATCTTGTGTGGCTTATATCTTATATGGCTACAAATCTACTATCCAGCCAGGGTCCAGCACTTCACGCAACTGTTATTGTGCGTTGGTCAACTTGGTGGTGTTTTTTATAAATAATAATAAATAGGGCCTAAATAATAAATTTTGGATTTATAAAGTACCTTTCTCCAGATCTTAGAGGACTCAAAGCGCTGTAATTACGCTGCAATGGTGAATCATCACAATCAGATCGCATCAACTAGGTTGCTGCCGAGCGGCGCACACCTATCCGCATTTAGATTGTAACATCCACCAATTATCTGTGCAGCTCCCCAAATTCCATTGGGTGAAGGAAGTTTTGATAACCAAACAACTAATCACCGATTTTTGCAATACTGGAGGAAACCGGAGATCCCGGAGAAAACCTGCGAGAGCGAGCATGGAATCCGGATAAACCAAGTGCACATGAGTCCTTGAGCCGCGCCGGGGCTTGAACCCGGGACCTCAGTGGTGCAAGGCGAGGGAACTACCGCTGCGCCAACTCACACAAAGGCACCCAAAAAGACCTGTACCAACAAGATGGCAGACATGCAATGTCACTTAGGCCTATTAGGCCTATATGTACAATTGCTTGTAATCGCAAATATACTCTCTAAATGTGAAAGAGTGAAAAATCACTCAAAAAGAGTGAAATCTCACTCTTTCAAAGAGCCATCTGAGTGACAACTCTTTTAGAGTGAAGCTCACTCTCAAGAAAGAGTGAAAAAATTCACTCCGGAAAAGAGTGAATCAGAAAAGAGCATTTATTTATTTATTTATTTATTCATTTAGGCCTATTTTATATACAAGAATATCACAGCAGTTCATAACAGCTACTATGTGCTTTAAATTGTTGTGAGGCTAGGCCCCAGGTTAGGGTAGGGCCCGGTCTAGGAATATTGAACTGGTCTAAAGTTTAAGCACATACACAATGTGTCGAACTTCAGTGTGGGATGAATGATGAAACTATGGATTTAGTGAAGCTAATAGTCAAACTGTTCAATGGTGAGTACACTTAGGTAGGACATAACACTTGGCAAATACCATGTTTACGGTCACAGTCTGGAGAAGCGTGATGCTATGGCGTAACCTACATAAGCTTACATATGCGTACATGTAAACCGGCACTGGGCCGGTAACAAACTGCTCACATATGACTTAAGCTTACTGCCGCCGTTGTCTCCAGACCAAGTGTATACTTGCTACGAAGTTATGACCTACACATAAATGTAATCACTATTGAGTATGCTGTCTATTTCTTCATCAAATCCGCTTTCTTTTCGCCATTCATTCACACACTGTTCGCCATTTTGTTACACAAGTTCAACAAACATCGGCCGATTTTCGGCGCTTCTAAATGGCTGACAGTTCACTCCAAGAAAGAGTGAGATTTTGCGCCACTTTTGAGCGAGTGAGGCTCACTCAAAATCGCGAGTGAAATTATGTGTACTGTTTTCACTCTTTAAGAGCTAAAACCCACTCTTTTAGAGCTAACTTAAATTCACTCTGAAATTCAGAGTGGTTTTTCACTCTTTTACATTTAGAGAGTAAGAAGCAGCAACATGCTCCGAATAATTCAAATTGCGAAAAATTAATGCCGCAAAAAATCATAAATTACAGTAGGCACGGAATGCACTGCTGTACTGTATTGCTAATCAAATGAGAGATAAATTGTCACATCATCATCCATAAATAGGTTCAAATTTAATTACAATGCCAATGCAAGCATCATTTGATATAATAATCCTATGAAGGTCTTATGACCCCAATATTTCCTCATTTTATACCTTACGAAGTGACCCATAGTAACACACAGGAAGGTTATTGGATATAAATGACCACATCGCAGTACATCCCATGACCCATGTTGTAACATTTCCATAAGAAATAGAATTGTATTTTCTTTTTCACAAGATATTTACTGTCAGATATGTACAGGCTCGTGTATTTATTGGGGGGCTGATTTTGAAAAAAGTGGACCTTTATTTCCGGGAAGGGGGGGGGCAATTTTGTGAAAAGTGGACTTTCTTCCCAAAATTTGGACCTTTTTGACCAAAAAGCATTAAAAACATGTTTTTTGTTGCTTGTTAAGCTTGCAAATTGTAATATTTTGTGACTTTTGCAATGGGAGGGGGGGGCCTGGTGCCTGCGTATGGGCCCTGGATATGTACTCTTTTTATTTTTTGCCCAAACAGATGAGTCAATATTAAATCGCTATTTAATATACCAGCATATTTGTCGCCAATGCGAGCCACTCCGTCAAACGCTACACATTCCAAATATTAGAAATGATATAATAATGTGGAATTTGATTTAAATCAAAAGTAGATTTTACTTGAGCACATCATGCACATGACATAATGTATAAGTGTAAAACATTTCCTCCTTTTAAATTTCAAAAGAAGGGAAATGTTTTACATTTTGATAAGACCGAAAATCAATTGTGCAAAAGTTGACACTTTAAACCACAGACCATTTATTGGGGTTATGTGCTTTTGGTAGGCCTATTATATCCTGTGTGAACAGTGTTAGCATTGATTGTCAGGATGCATGCCAGAATGACAAGGAAAGAATACCAATAGAGCACATCCAAATCATCCAAAGTTGCTGGTGTATTAAAGGGACATTTAGAGATTTAGAGTTGAATATTTTTTGCACAAATTTTGTTAGATGAGGCCCTTCATACACATTTAAAAGTTTAGACAAAAGGCGATAAAAAAATGCCCCTGCTCTAAGGGCAGACGTAGTTGCCAAGTATAGGGTCGGTTGGCAGTCAAGATTAATAGGTAAATTTTCACGGGAAAATTTTCTGGACACGTGACTTAATGCATATCAATGTGAGTGTGACCTCGAGCCTGATCCCTGACCCCCGGGGGTGACCTCGCTATTCAAGTCTTAGTTATTTTGAATTGGAATAGTATTTTTGGCCGTAGTTTCGATAGAAATTCGTGCATTGCAATATTATTGAAAATTATGTAATCTTAATTTCTTCACAATATCATCAAAACGTAATTTCAAAAATATCTACCTACGGAAAAAAATATTTATCTACGGAAACTCTTGTTATAACATTATTAACTTGCTACAAGTAACTTATTTTGCATCCAAGGAGAAATTTGTCTTATTCAAATACATTGGAAGACCACCCACTGTGCTCGGGGTCACATCCCATAATGCTAATATGTCTGCGCCCATGGGTGTCACGTGTCCAGAAAATGTTCCCGTGAAAATTTTCCTATTAATCTTGACTGGTTGGTCGGTTATGATTTAAAAAAAAATTAAACAAAAGAGTTCTGGAAGAGGCTTAATCACCAAAAGCTTTAAAAGGTTTCAAACATATTTTGAAAAAGTTGAAAACAGTTTGCAAACATGATAAACTGATATTTGTAATTTCATACAACTAGTCCAAATATTTCCACTTACTTGCAGACGTTTTGGAAACTCACAGTTTCCTTTATCGATGCTATTGTTGCAGTGACGATCTGTGTACAGCAGATGATTTTTGCCATCAGTTTACCATGACAGTCCTGATGAACATCTTCAAGAGTTTGCAAACATATTTTGAAAATTTTAAGAATTGTTTTCAAAAAATTTCCATCAAAATCAATCTACTGTCTTTAATTTCATACAGCTAAGTAAGAAATGATAATAATGAATCCCAAAAATGCAAAATGTGGCTCGCTTGGGACATAGAACAAGGTTTTTTTGTTGCCTAAGGAAAAATAAATAATTTTGGCACGTCACATAAGTGACATTGTCATTTAGTTTACCAAAAATACCATCCAAGATGCCTTGCAATAAACTTTTTATTTGGGGTTTTTGCTATTGAATTTAGGCCGTCATTTTATCTAGGGTTTATAAAAATCTGTGAATGTCCCTTTAACATGTTTTACACAGAGTGGAAACGTGCCAGGTCAGGAGGCTCACCTGAATAAAAACAAGTAAATGACCCTTTTAACACTCTGATGCCAAAACAATCTCAACTCACAGGCTAAGTTCTGTGAAAAATTTCACAAGTGTGTGTCAAGTGGACTTTTCAAATGTAGATGATGCATGCTTGAATGCCCAATTTTAATTTGCGTCCCAACAAAGCCTGTATTTGATTTGGCTTGTGTGAACTTGAGCTGTGGGAATGATATTGATAAGGCCCATCATCAGCGATAAACATAAAAGTTTTTGTAATCATTGATAAATTAAATCATAATAAACATGTGCAGGAATAGCTGCCCCCGGTAGCTGCCCCTTCAGACTGCTATATATAGATGTCAACATTTAAGTAAATCATCTATTACGAACAATATTTAGACAGTACCCATAGGCGAGACAATTTAAGAAAGCTATCTGTCTTATATATTTCTTGTTTCTTCATTTAAATGTTGTTTCTGTGCTTTATTATTTTAACAAATTAGTTTTTAGTATGTGATAAAACTTCCTTTAAAAAGGAATGGAGCGACAAAAAAGCCTAGTAAACTTGAATGTTTACTTTTAGGCTACTTTGTCTGTACATGTACAAAAATAATTGCTAACACAGATTTTTAGTGTTGTATCATGCTTATGAGGATTAATAAACTAATATTGAGCATTAAGTCCGGGCATTAAAGGAGGATTTCGTGATCCTCGCATCCTCTTTTTATGACATGTTTCAGTACATATTCACGAAAAAAGCCTATTCCCAAAATTTCAGTTGATTCCGATTTTGCGTTTGTGAGTTATGCAATCTGAATTAATCTGCAAGAGATATTTTGTACTTAAACATTATGTAGCCAGAGGTTTCCAGCGATATAAAAAACTTTTTGAGAAAAGTGGGGGGATGAGGCTGTGGATCACGAAATGCCCCTTTAAGTTCATGACAGCCCACCTACAATTAGCTTATAACTTCCATGTGTCATATGTGTACAATATAGAATGCAGAAATTGTCAAATTTCTATAAGGCAGCTATTGCAGATAAGGCCTTCATGCTCTAAGTACATAGAGCAGCTATTCATGTTGAACTGGTGTTGTTTTTTGACAATTGAGGATGTGCATTATACATCCTGTGCTATATTGTGAAATTACTGATACTGGGAAATTACATGGTATACATGTAGTAGGCTGTAGTACAAGTGTATGTTACTACAATTACCGTACTACACAAACGGATTTACACATTCGGTCAGGAACAAACATGCACAGTAAATGGTTTAGCTTTAATACATATATATATCATGGGAACCACAACAAGCTGTGTTATGTTTTGATGGATATTTGGTGGATTTTGAATTGAGGCATTCATACCTGAAAAACATTGTTCACAGTTTTTGAGTGGTCTGGTGACAACTGGTTGAATAAAACAATGGCCTGGAGAGTGAACATGGAAGCCTCCTTGAACAGCTTGAAGGAAGACTTGAGAAAAATTATTGATGAGAAATGTGATTTGGATAGTTTTAATATACAGCTCTTGGAGGATATTGAAAATGATGATGTGGATTTGATGGATAGCTATGAAGGAGGAGTGACTGATGATTGTGGAAAGGAGACAAGAGTAGGTTTGTGTATGGATGATAACAATACATGTCAACACATTGAGGATGATGCTGATGAACTTGGGGATGGGGATGATGTTGATGAGATGGATGTATCTGAAGCAGAGAATAATCTGAAAGCAGAGCAAAATTGTCTTAAAGAGGATGGTACTGTAGCAGATAAGACTGGGACAGGACAAGACAAGATGTCCAGACAAAGTGGATTAACGACAGTATGTTGCACAGAGAATGGTATGAATGGGTACAATGATTATAGGGAGGAGATTCCAAAGGATATACCACAGAATATCATGGGTAGTGTTGATGAATTGAATTTGGAGAGACAGGAGGACTATCAGAATGGTGAGGATGAGGGTAATGGAGGAACAGATAAGTTTGCAGATACCGGTAGTGATGAAGATGATGATGATGATGATGTGGAATCGGAAGACGACAATGAAGAAGACCAGGAGGACGATATGGAGGAATTGGCAGAGTTGGTATCACATACTCCAGTCATGTTTCGTAGGAATATTAGAACCAGGCCTATCAGGGCAAATAGGAGTACTTCAATGCCCTCACTTATGTTTAATGAACACGGTGAAGTGCGTCAGGAAAGGTGGGTGTATACACTATATGGACCACAATGGCCTCATCCCAATGGCATAGTTCAGTAACCTTGATTAAACACTCATAGTGCAAAATTTGACCTCAAGTTGCAGTGTATGAGTTTTTGTACCCAAATTTTCTAAGGTCATTCAATGAATGTACAAATGTATTGGGGTTAAAGAACTGTGCCCTTATAGATGAGCACGTTGTGGATCATAGCCATGCGACAAACAATGTAGACGTAACAGCATTTTTTAGCGTTTGTTACTAACGGACGGACGGACGGACTAACAGACGGAGAGACATGGTGACTTATTAATAGAGCTGCTACCGCAGCTAACACCCGCAGCTAAAAACAATGATTCAAAAAGGCCAAACCATATCTTCACAAGTCAAATAATTCTTACATAGCATCAAGTCAGGGTTTCACAGTGGAATGTTTCCAGCGGAAGAACCCGAACGATTACAATACCTAGCTGGGGTGTAAACCCCCAGCTAAATAAAAACATGTGCAATTTCACTTTGTTGCCAGCGGAAGAAAGCGGGAAGATTACAGTGGTTTGTTGCCAGCGGAAGAACCCGAACGATTACAATACCTAGCTGGGGGGTGTAAACCCCCCAGCTAGGTAAAAATGTGAGTGTTTTGTATGTGGCGCGATTGTATGTGGCGGTATAGGGAGTCCCGGTTCTCCTTCTCTAATTCTGTGATTCTGGCACAACTTTTGGATTCCCAGATGGGAATAAAAGTCAAAGAAATAATACCAGTCACACACACCATTTTGCTTCCATGTGAGTGTTGTTGACTAGTTCCTTAGCAATTTGCAAAATTGCTAAGGTCTGTTTCTGTCAAGTTCTTTCTTTGTTTCTTTACCTAGCCAGGACACCGGCTAGGTCTTGTGATGCTATCGGATCTTTCTTCTTCTTTCTTCTTCTGGCAACAAATTTCAAAATGCTTCTTCTCTTACATGTTACATCCTACAATGACGTCACTTGCACATATGCATCGGCTATATCCAGTGTCTATAGGGTGTTCACAGATTTGGGGTCAAAGGTCATTAAGGGGTCATTTCCGGTATAAAACCAAATATGTTCAAAATGCTTCTTCTTCCACAAATTACATGTGATGGTAACATGCTTAGGACATGTGACTTGACTTTGAACGGTGTCTATAGGGTGTTCACAGATAAGGTGTCAAAGGTCATTAAAGGGGTCATTTCCGGTCTGAAAGCTAAAAATATTCAAAAAATCACTGTTTTTACAAAATACATAGCAGAGTGTTGTCATTAGCACACATGCATTGCTACTAACCAGGGTCTTTGGGGTGTCTACAGTTTTGGGGTCAAAGGTCATTAAGGGGTCACTTCCGGTCAAAAACCAAAAATCGTCAAATATGTTCATTTTTTTAAATCTCAAAACGTAACCAGACCAGAGTGACATAAACTTCATATATGCATTAGTGTTACTCGATGTATGCACGGTATTTTTATTATTTTGGGTAAAGGTCATTTAGACGTCATTTCCGGTTTGAAGCTAAATAACTTCAAGAATTTTTATCTCCATAACTAAGCATAGTAGATTTTTTTATTTTTATCTGTAACAATGCATTTTCTCGGTGTATATGAGGTTTTTTTTATATTGGGGTCAAAGGTCATTAAGAAGGTCAAAACATCAAATTTGGAAAAAATGTTTAAAATTACGGAAAAGTAGCTGTATCTCAGCCTATGGAAGACGGATAAAGCCCCTACATGCTACAGTGATGCACCATTAATGGTGTGAGATGTCCATAATATCAATCACTGACATCAAATAATAGCCGGTCAAAGGTCAAACTTTAAGACTGGCATTTCCGGCCCCGGCTAGGTCCAGATCTGTAGCCAGATCTAGTTCTTTCTTTCTTTCTTTCTTTCTTTCTGTCAATCTTATAATGAGCCACCGTAGCCATATGCTTTGAGCCATGTTGACCATAGTTGGTCATTAGGACCATTAGGTGGGGGACAAATGAAACATGGTCAACTTCAGGTCAAAGGTCATCCACTTCCGGTCAATGGCCAAAAGCGTGATTTCACTAAAATGCTACTTCTTCCACAAATTATACAGCACGATGATGGCACTTGGGTACATGCATCAGCTATACCCACTGTCTAAAAGTTATTGTCCAGAATTGGGGTCAAAGGTCATTAAGGGGATACTCCCGGTATATGACCAAATACCCTAAAATGTTGCTGCTGTCGCAAATATATATGGTACAACAATGTTACTTGGTCATCAGGACCAATAGCTGGTGGCACAAATGTCACGTGACCAACTCAAGGTCAAAGGTTATGGAAAGGTCATTATGGCCGAAAAAGTTATTTCCTGTTATTTTTACTAAAACTGCTACTTCTTACACGAATTACACAGCAAGATTTGGGAAAATGAGGGGAAATTGAGGGAAGTTAAGGGAAATTGAAGAGAATTAAAGGAAATTGGGATTTTTTTTGAAGAGAATGAAGGAAATAGAAATTTTTGTTCTTTTTTTCGAATTTTTTTTTTTTGAAATTTTTTTTCGAAATTATTTTTTTCCGATTTTTTTTTTCCAAAATTTTTTTTTTTGAAATTTTTTTTTTTTCCGAATTTTTTTTTTTTTTCCCGAATTTTTTTTTTTTGAAATTTTTTCAATTGATCGTCGGCTTTTCCTCCCTGCTACATACACTGTTATATATCAAAAATGTTAAAAATATCAAATTTTAATAATTTGTCAAAAAATTTGTATTATATCGTGAATTTCAAAAAATGAAAAATTTTTGATATCAGAAAGATATTCTTCGTATTCAGAATGCAATTCGATATGTCTGATGTGCTCTCATGTCCCACAAAAAATACTGTCGAAACGCTCAGTCCAGATCCCTAAGGCTTTACGCTATCGAAGCAGACAATGAAAATGCACACATTTTATTCCCATCAGCGAGTAAAGAAATTGGCTGAAATGGTTATAGCCAGTGTATATTTGTATTTTCTATTAAGAAGTCAGAGAGGTTAATGCATTATGGCCGCACATCTTACTGTAATTGTAACCGATATCATCAAATAGAAAGCATCACACTAACCTATATCAAAATTATCAACACTCAATCCCTACATGGTTGCCAGAGATGCTCATTTTCTGTCGGCTATACGCAGGCCCGTACGCAGGATTTTTTTTTGGGGGGGTGCTGATTTTGAAAAAGTGGACTTTTTTCAAAAGGGGGGGGGCGATTTTGTGAAAACTGGACTTTTCCCAAAAAATTTGGACCTTTTTTGACCAAAAACAGTAAAAAAACTGTTAAAAAAATGCACCCCCCCCCTGCGTACGGGCCTGGCTATACGCATTTCCACGGGACAAAAGTCTGTCTCGATTTAACAACATGAATTAGGTATATTTTGGGGAAATTGTTGGTGATTTTGGGCAGGATTATAAGGATTTGGGAATATTTTAGGCAAATTTGAGGGGATTTGGTTGGACCTTGGCATGGAGGGTGAAGTGCAGATCCGAATATTGCACAAAGTCAAATAATTATGATCTCTATACCTAAGACTCTGATGGAGGGGGGAGGGGACTCTGATGGAGGGGGAGGGGGTCAGATAGTCAGGTACTGAGGCATAATGTGTTCCCTTTGAAAAACACAGTAAATTTGAAAATAAAATAACCTAAAATCGCCTAAAATCCTGTTTGTTACGTGTTAAAAATGTTAATTTGTTAAAAATGTGGACCTATTAAAGTTAACCAAAATCCTTAGTAAAGTTACCCCCCGAGTTACCCATAGAAAAACGGCATGAGTACAGCAGCTCAAGGTTCCACCTTTTGAAAAAAATCAAAGCACTCCTTGGGAATCTCACATCCTCTAATGTAGCACAACTCGCTCAGCTGCGAACTGAGTCCAGTTTCACAGTCAAAGTACCGTATCGCCGGGCGTATCATATCTCCTGGTTTTTTGTGGCAAAACTGTTGAGGTATACAATGGATGTGTTGATTGGTGATATAGATACCTATTCCTTTCATATTGTGCCCACAGCATTGTTATCCTTTGGTCAGCAGCTAGGAATCGGCCAAAAATAATTAAGTTTTCTTGTCATTTAAGGTACATTCAGCGATTTTTGCACAAAATTTGTTTTATAGAGATCCACAAGTATATAAAAAAAAAGCGCAGTGATTTACAGTGTGCCACGCACAGGCACAGCGCTTAGACGTTGATTCACAAGCCTCAGCACACTTTACAGGTTGTCGCTGACCATGGCCACACATCATTCCATAAACCATTTAACAACAAATCAGGGACAATGCTGCTTCAAGAGCGCACACCCTAGACATACCACAAATAACCTTCGCAACCAGGATCAGCTCCCCGAGTTTCGTACCGGTTACAACGAGACAATTAGCATTAAGTTCCTTGTCCAAGGGAATTTCAAGCTAACTCAATTTGTTCACGAAGTATTTGAAAGCTTTTGAAATGGGACAGGTCCTGGGGCTAATTATAAGGGGAAAAAATCATACTACCAAGACTGTTCCTTAACAAGTCTGTCCGCCAGTGCTGTCAACTTTTTGGAATTGCTTGGCGTGAGACAGAGACGTACCGGGATTGGCTGACTCCAACGTTCCTTTTGTACCATGATTCATTGAGCCACGGGCGCTCGAGAATGTGAAAAGCGGGGAGCAACAATTTATTCATGACGATGCGTGAGATTTTACTCATTTTCCAGCTTTTTTGCGTGAGATTTACTACCTAGGCGTGAGATTATACTACCTTGGCGTGAGACCGTGAGAAAGTGACCCAATGCGTGAGACTCACGGCCAATGCGTGAGAGTTGACAGCCCTGCTGTCCGCCCATAAAACAGGTGGTTTCTTTTGTCGCATAAAAGAGCAAAATTCAGCCGTTTTATATGTAAAAAGAAGCTAGGAAGGGGTCCACCTCAAAATTGAAATGTTTACAATATTTTGTGTGAATATCTTCTAGTTGGTTTGTTCTGTAGCCTGGATTTGGTTTTAACAGGTGCTTTTGGCTATTCTAATTGAAACCCATACACCCCCTGTAGAAGACACGACCTTAATCTTCCACACAGGGAGTGTGAATTTCAAATGGGGTTACCCAAATGGGTGACTCCATTTGAAATTTACACTCCCTGTGTGGGAGATTATAAGGTCATGTCTTTCTTACCATGCTTACAGGGTGTGAGGATTTCAACCAGAATAGCCTATTAAAGCCTGGCACAGAATGCAGACAAATGTAAGCACTGCATTACACATTCTGTAAAAACAAGTTTTTTTCACAAGCAAACTAAACTTCACCAATTTTGTGAACATGATCAATGAAGCATGTGTCAGTGTGTGAAAAAGTATTGCTGCTAAAATAACACCTGTACAGTGTATTGTCCTGATACTCAGTAAAATAGAGAAAACATTCTTAAGTGTCTCCATCAACAGTAAACTAGTCCATCACAATCCTGAAATTGCTTCTATTTGGCCTATATTCATGATATTTCGAGGGGTTTGTGTAAGAGGGCCCAACTGCAATAGCTGCTTTGCGTTATTGCTGCATATGTATATACAATATAGAATGCAGAAATTGACAAATGTGACACGATCAAGGGAAATGAGTCGGATGTCGCTAACATTGATTTTGAGATATTGGCAAAGAAAGCGTTAAAATTCTTTTGTTTTATATTGTTTTCAACGGTTGATAAATTGACATAACTTTGTAAAGAAAAGTTGTATCAACACAGGGTTTTCAGTTTCTGAAAGCTCTTAATGTCCGCTATAGAAAAACTCATTTTCGACCAGGGTCGACATGTGACTCATTCCCCTTGATCATGTCACAAATGTTTACAGGGCAGCTATTTCAAAAAACCCGATTTTGGGTGAAGAGACAATTTCACTCACCTGCTCCATATGTTTGTTTGTGCAATGGGATCTTCCAGTTGAAATCCATACACCCTGTGGAAGACGTACATCTTTATCTCCCACACAGAGGCTGAAGATTTCAAATGGAGTCATCCATTCGGGTAACCCCATTTGAAATTCACACTCCCTGTGTAGGAGATAAAAGTAACGGTCTTCGACAGGGGGTGTGTGGATTTCAACTGGAATAGGCCAATTATGCAATATTGTCCCCCTTTAGTGCCACTATAAAAGCTCTGTAATTTTTGTAGTAGCATCCCAATTGCAGTAAACAAAATCTAAGTAGATGTACATCAATTTGGACTCCAGATATTATAGTTCAGATGCAAAATGCGATATCTTCAATGGCTGCCTTCTGTTAAATTAGTAAATAAGTCAAAACTTTTATTGGATTTTAGGGTCCATGTTAAATTTAATAGGGAAACAGAATACTTATTGCTAAGGGTAAATATACAAACTTTCTGCCCGTTTCTGCAAATGGAGATTTGGTTTTTAATTTTGATGTATTATTTTTTTATAAATTATTGATGGCTGCATGGTATGTTTTGTTTTTTCATCATTTCTTACTGGATGGTATCATTGGTGTTTTGTGCATTTTTTATGCCTCCACTGCGAGGCATACTGTTTTTGCACTGTCCGTCCTTCCGTGCTTTTAATTCCGTACTTCCGTCCATCTGGATGCTGTATCTCGGGCATGGATGGACGGATTGACTTCAGATTTTCAGGATAGGTGGGTCATGGTCAAAAACTCTGGCAACTGTTTTTTTGGGTGGGGTTCAAGGTCATATACTGAGGTCAAAGTCAATCTGAGGTCAAATTACAAAACTGTCGTATGGGCATGAAACTTGGTGGGTACAGTCAACATTTAGAGCCAAATTTTTGGAAGGTCATTTTGGGGTCATCCGGGGATCAAATTACTAAATATTGTCGTATGGGCTTGAAACTTGGCGGGTACAGTCAACATTTAGAACCAAATTTTTGGAAGGTCATTTCGGGGTCATCCGGGGTCACCAAGGGGTCATCTGAGGTCAAATTAATAAAATTGGTCGTATGGGCTTGAAACTTGGTGGGTACAGTCAACATGTGGAGCCAAATTTTGGAAGGTCATTTTGGGGTCATCCAGGGTCACCAAGGGGTCATCTGAGGTCAAATTAATAAAATTGGTTGTATGGGCTTGAAACTTGGCGGGTACAGTCAACATTTAGAGTCAAATTTTTTGAAGGTCATTTTGGTGTCATCCAGGGTCACCCAGGGGTCATCTGTAGGGACTGCCTTTTGCGAAGGTTGCAACTTTTCAACATGTTTATGGAATTCCCGATACACTATTTCAACCTTATTTATGTGACTTATTTTTTGCCCATATTTTTCATGTTTGTTTGTTTACCACTCTGACTTTTAGCGTTATAAGATTTGTACACATTTAAATCGCCCCATGGTGGAGGCATCCCATTCGACGCCTTGTGTCGAAAACCGTGACGTTTCTAGTTTTTTTTTATAAAAGGTAATCTTTTGTGTGTTTTTTTGTGATTGCAATGTAATTCTTTTTTTGTGTGATTTCTTGTAAAAATAAAAAACAACAACACAGAAACATAAAAATGAAAGGGAACCTGTAATGGGAGTGTCATTTGATGAAATGAGGTGATGTATCACATTGCAAAGGATTCTGGGAAGGGTAAAATATCTTTTCTGGTAATATGTATTTGCAATGACTTTCTTTATTGTCTAATGTTCTTGTGTTTAGTAAATGGATATTCTTATTTTTAATGATATTTCACCGTAATAAATTATCAATTAATATAAAGAGCAGCACAAGGCAGTGATGTCGTATATATCGATTTCTTCATCTGAATTCTTCATATGTTGTTGATATCTGTTGTTCACAATCATAGAGCTTTATATGTCAAATTCTCACTGAGGACTAAAAACATATCGACGTTGGGTTGGAAAAACCTCCCTATGTACTTGTGGCCCTTGAACATGTTTAAAACAAAACTGTCAAGACCTTACATAAGAGGTTTTGCTTTAAACATGTTCGGGGGCCAATGACACAAGAGGGTTTTCCCTTCAGTAACAACAATATAAAATGCACACTCAGATAAGAGACATGAGAAATGCATTAAGAAGCTAGTATTAGTAGTAACAGGAGATGTGCGAGGGCCAATTTTTGTCTGGAAAAAAGCAATTATCGGATGCATTTGATATGGATTGGAGGGCACCAGGTGTCGATTTCAATTATAAGTATTCTGTATTTGTATTCGAATATTAGAAAAAAAAAAAAAAATTGTCTATGATAATTCCGGCATGATGGATAGGGCACATTTTACCCTCCTTTTTTTCTAGGAAATCATGGTAAAGAAATGTTTCATAGGAGAAACACAACTTCATCTGAATTACCCCCCCCCCCCCAAATCAACACAAAAGGGGGTATCATGTGCGTTATTCAATTTTTCAACAACTTCTAGCTTTTGCATTGATTTTTCAAATTTCGGTAAAATAATACCCTTTTTTAAGATTTTCAATAAATTATAATGTTATTTCAAATACTTCTTTTCAATGACACTTATACTTGACGTTACAAAAATATCAAAATATTTTCAATTTGGGAATATGTGATTCTTTTAAACATGTTCAGGGGCCATTGACAAGGGAAATTTTTCCCCTGCGCAGCGACGATATAAGATGCACAGTTGCACACACAGATATATAAGACAGCTCTTGTTATTTTGAAAATATCTCAAAACAGTAACTTCTTATGTTGAAGCCAAGGCCAGCACCAGGGCTTGAAAATATGTTATTTTCCCAGGAAGCAAGCTAAATTTCCCACAATTTATAGCATGTTTTTGTATACAAAAAAGACACAATTTCCCTCCAAATACCAGAATTTCCCTCAAAACACCAACATTTCCTGGGAAGGAACACGGAGCATTAACCCTAACCGCCTAAGGGCTTTTTGGCGACGGGAAGGGAAAGAAGGAAGGAATAAAGAGAGAAAAGAAGGAAAGAAGTTGTTTGCTCTGGGTGGGATTCGAACACAAGACCTCTCGCATGCCAGGCACTGGGTCGGCGACACTTTGCCACGGGCTTGGACTTCGCTGGCCAGCTGAAACCGTGCCTATATATCACTTAGAGGCGATTGCGTCATCACACCACGTGGGATGCATGCACGAACAAGCGCATATATGTAGTATTTTGTAGTATACCGTCCTGTTAGGGTTAAGGAAGCCTATATTGAGTCTCGATAGTGGTAACCTAACCCTAACCGCCTTAAGGGCTTTTTGGCGACGGGAAGGGAAAGAAGGAAGGAATAAAGAGAGAAAAGAAGGAAAGAAGTTGTTTGCTCTGGGTGGGATTCGAACCCGAGACCCCTCGCATGCCAGGCACTGGGTCAGCGACACTTTGCCACAGGGCTTGGGCCGCTGGCCAGCGAAACCGTGCCTATATATCACTTAGGGCGATTGCGTCATCACACCACGTGGGATGCATGCACGAACAGCGCATATATCAAGTAGTATTTTGTAGTATACCGTCCTGTTAGGGTTAAGCCCATTCTCAGACAGTGTCACATTATGTGGACCAATGTAACATTAACATCTTGAAACTGATTTATAAACATGCAGTAGGCCTACTCCCTATTCCAGAAAAATACAGAACTTATTTTTTTGGATTTGAAAAATATCATGTTTGATAAATGAAGCTAAATCTTAATCCATTACTTAGTTCCAACTGGCAGTAAGTAAATGCTTAATTTGAGGGAAAATGAGCCAAAACCATGCAATTTTGAGTATAGGCTATATGAGTTTTATGCTAATTTTGATAATAATTATAAAAGATGATTATTACTTAGAAAGTTTTACAAAAACAAGATTGCAATTGATTAGGTTGAATATTATACCTACATTTGGTTGTGCTTGTGTGCAGGAGCGTTAACCCCAGGAGCACTGCAACATGTTACACAACCCCTGATTGGTTAATTATGACATCATCATCTGAGTAACCAATCAAATTAGAGCTTTTAGATCACTTGGCAATTTTATTCCCTTTGGCCGTACCCCCGTCCGTACTGACATTTCTTACCATATCTCTGATTGACTCAATACATGATATGTATACGAGGGATATTTGTACCAACCAAAATATTTCTTAGAAGCTGGTAGTGCCCCGTAGTGCCCATAGGTTTTGCAGTTAATTAATGGGAAATTTAATCCTACTTTTTTCTCCATCCCTTTGACTGCTCAGAAAGCTAATGAGTGTCTAAAAGATTTTACATTATTTGCGAAGGGCATCGGTTTATGTCGGCAACTCTTGGGGGATTGATACAGATATAATACTGGGATGTGCTTTTGAAATGGGTCTCATTTCGGCCTTCTGGTATAACCTTTGTGTGCATGAAAAATGGTGTAAACATATGGCTCATTTCTTTAAATTTCAAAACTTTCCCCTTAATTTGTCAAGAAATTGGACCAGTTTTGTGAATCTTGAACCAACATTTGTTTAAATTTGGCCCAAAATCTGGGCCTCTGGTGCAACATAGGTCCCATTTTTGGTGAAAATGGGTATAATAATGGGTATCACTCTCATATGTGACCCGCTCCCACAAAACCAGACATAAGTCACTAATTTTGTAAATTGGGTTTTTGATGTCATCATTTAGTATAGGTCTTCAGCTTTCATTTGATACCAATATTATGTTTTTGGGACATGTGGTCCTCATTCTATGGTCTTTCAACTGGAAAGGGGGAAGCGACACATAAAGAAAAGGCAAATGCATGAAAAATGGCTTTAAAGTTCTAAAATGACATGTTAAGGGCTTGGTTTGGCTCACAAAATGCTAGATTTGGGTGCTTTCGACGTAAAAGAATATTTTGTTTTCAATGGTAGGTTAAAGTAAACATAAGGAATCAAAAAATGTGACCATCCACCACGAAGTGGTAGTAAAGTCGGCTCTAGATCATTTTCTGTTTATTGCAGTTTTTGAAAGAATTCACTTTTAGCTTCAAAATGACACCTCAACCAGCTTCATCGGACATCTGGAAGTGAAGTTATAGTTCATCAAGGGTAAAATTCCTAGTATATTCAACATAGAAATCCAATCACTGTTTTTGATTGTATCTCAAAATGGAAAATGCTGACTTTACGACCAGTTTGTGGTGGATGGGCACAAATAATAAAAACAGAAAAACAAAATCTACAAGAGTTTTCACCCCTTTCCCAACTTTGACTTGTCGTATCTCGAAATGGTTGAGTGCGACTTATGGCGGGTTTCGTCAGAGCGGGTCACATATGCACATTCATACCCAAACCAAACTTGAGTACACTACCCCCTCTCCCCAGGGTCTGCCGTCACTCCAACGGGTATCTTCTGCTAACGATGTATATACACTCATAAGAGGATTTTGTATTCTCGTTGCTAAGGGTATCAGGTTATATCGACCATCATGCTGCCGGCATCTTCTCCTAATGATGTATACACTGTACACTCTTAAAAAGAATAAAGGTTGTTTTAAAACTTCCAGAATTGTTACAAGATTCTTTTCTTATCCTCAAATGTGATCAGGAGGGTAATAAGAAAGCTAACCAAAATAGCACATTGTTCCATCAGTAATATATTAGGGTGCATTTATTCCCCAAGATGTACAGATCTTGTTTTGAAGAAGTGTATCGACTTTCTTGCTGCTATATATTTTTTAAAGTTGACTGAAGTGTGTTATTTGGATTGTTTTGAGAATTAACTCACTGAGAGAGATTTTTTTTTAATGTTGGCCTAAGGTTCAATAGGTGTATACTTTTTGGTTTTAATTAAAAGTAGTACGGATGTGCCAAAACAAACATTAAGGTTGCTCATCAAAAAGGGACTTAAGCATTGAACTGTTTTTCTTGAAATTCTAATCAGATTTTTTAGTGCTACACTTTTAGAAAACAAGGTTCTTGGTTATCTTGTATGTAGAACCCTCAAGAGAAAATGGTTCTTATTGATTTAAAGAATACAGAAATTGTTCTTTTTCAGGTATAAAATGGTTCTTTCTAACTTTTAAATTTTACATGACCCGTTTTGGTTCTCCATACAACCATTTTTGTATGTAAATGGCTGTATGTAAAAAAAAGGTTCTACAAACTCAAGAACCAGTTTAGGTTCTACTTAGAACCTTTTTTTTAAGACTGAAGAAGATCCTTTTGAATAATAAAACTTTGTTGATATGGATCTGTGTAGAGAATAACAGGCATGAGAATTTTTTGTCAAAATTTCCGCAACTTTATTTAATTTCAGCCTGTTTTTGGTACTTTTTGCCCAATTTCACATGCATTTTCATTTTTTTCATTTTTTTTAGGAAAGTGCAGTCTCATGCCTGGAATAACTAAAATAGTATTTCAAGGTTTGTGTTGAGGACATCTAAATTTGTTTTTCTTAAAGTGTAGCAGGACCAAAAAGCGTCAAATATTTACTGATGGCATCTCGTCATATGTGCTGCATCTTCCACTAATGAGGTCTACTATAAAAGTAGTAAGAACTATAAACCTTGTGGACACTTACTCACTCATCTAGGAGTTCTTGTCGGAATTGTAATAGTATCAAACATGAAAATGTGACAGTTATGATTTAGCAGTCATATAACACATCGCTGGGAGCTTATGGTGACTTTCATATGTGATGCGATCAAGCTAAAATGAGTTGTTTTTAGCTAATATCGATTTTGAGATATAGCCAATAATAGTATTCAACTTCTTTTGTATTTTATTGTTCTGAGCAACATTAAACAGGCCATATCTCTTGAAATTTAAATCTAATTGCAAAGGAGTTTTCAGTGAAATAAAGATCTGGAATTGGACATACATTGAAATTGAAAACTTGATTTTGATTTTGTTCGACAAATTACTCGTTTCGCTAGATCACATCACACATATAAGACAATGCTAGGAGCTAAAGCTACGGTGATATGAATGCAATGATAGGAGCTTATATGACATTTTACCAGTCTTAATGATGGATTTTATTATTCTGGTGATTTTGCATTTGTGAAGATTATTTTCCTCTGATGTTTGTAAGTATTTCTGTGTGCTTGTTGTTTTACAAATGCAGTATTCGAAAATGCGTTTTGATTGAAGGTTGTGACGAATGGGGATTCGAACAGGCGACCTGTGTATTGCGAGTCCAGTGGTCTACCATATGAGATATCCAGCCCTTTGATTTGTGCGTTTGTCAACTTGGTGGTGTTTTCTATAAATAATAATAAATAAATAATAATTTTGGATTTATAAAGCACCTTTCTCCAGATCTTAGAGGACTCAAAGCGCTGTAATTTTGCTGCAATGGTGAATCATCACAATCAGATCGCATCAACTAGGTTGCTGCCGAATGGCGCACACCTATCCGCATTTAGATTGTAACATCCACCAATTATCTGTGCAGCTCCCCAAATTCCATTGGGTGAAGGAAGTTTTTGATAACTAAACAACTAATCACCGATTTTTGCAATACCGGAGAAAACCTGCGAGAGCGAGCATGGAATCGGGATAAACCAAGTTTGAACCTGGGACCTCAGTGGTGCAAGGCGAGGGAACTACCGCTACGCTAACTCGCACGAAGGCACCCAAAAAGACCTGTACCAACAAGATGGCAGACATGCAATGACACTTAGGCCTATTAGGCCTATATGTACAATTGCTTGTAATCGCAAATATAAGAAGCGGCAACATGCTCCGAATAATTCAAATTGCGAAAAATTAATGCCGCAAAAAATCATACATTACAGTTAAGGCACGGAATGCACTGCTGTACTGTATTGCTAATCAAATGAGAGATAAATTGTCACATCATCATCCATAAATAGGTTCCAATTCAATTACAATGCCAATGCAAGCATCATTTGATATAATAATCCTATGAAGGTCTTATGACCCCAATATTTCCTCATTTTATACCTTACGAAGTGACCCATAGTAACACACAGGAAGGTTATTGGATATAAATGACCACATCGCAGTACATCCCATGACCCATGTTGTAACATTTCCATAAGAAATAGAATTGTATTTTCTTTTTCACAAGATATCAGATATGTACAGGCTCGTGTATTTATTGGGGGGGCTGATTTTGAAAAAAGTGGACCTTTATTTCCGGGAAGGGGGGGGGGGCAATTTTGTGAAAAGTGGACTTTCTTCCCAAAATTTGGACCTTTTTTGACCAAAAAAGCATTAAAAACATGTTTTTTGTTGCTTGTTAAGCTTGCAAATTGTAATATTTTGTGACTTTTGCAATGGGAGTGGGGGGGGGGCCTGGTGCCTGCGTATGGGCCCTGGATATGTACTCTTTTTAATTTTTGCCCAAACAGATGAGTCAATATTAAATCGCTATTTAATATACCAGCATATTTGTCGCCAATGCGAGCCACTCCGTCAAACGCTACACATTCCAAATATTAGAAATGATATAATAATGTGGAATTTGATTTAAATCAAAAGTAGATTTTACTTGAGCACATGACATAATGTATAAGTGTAAAACATTTCCTCCTTTTAAATTTCAAAAGAAGGGAAATGTTTTACATTTGATAAGACCGAAAATCAATTGTGCAAAAGTTGACACTTGAAACCACAGACCATTTATTGGGGTTATGTGCTTTTGGTAGGCCTATTATATCCTGTGTGAACAGTGTTAGCATAGATTGTCAGGATGCATGCCAGAAGGACAAGGAAAGAATGCCAATAGAGCACATCCAAATCATCCAAAGTTGCTGGTGTATTAAAGGGACACTCAGAGATTTAGAATTGAATACTTTTTGCACAAAGTTTGTTAGATTGAGGCCCTTCATACACATTTAAAAGTTTAGACAAAAGGCGATAAAAAAATGCCCCTGCTCTAAGGGCAGACGTAGTTGCCAAGTATGGGGTCGGTTGGTCGGTTATGATTTTTTTTAAAATTAAACAAAAGAGTTCTGGAAGAGGCTTAATCACCAAAAGCTTTAAAAGGTTTTCAAACATATTTTGAAAAAGTTGAAAACAGTTTGCAAACATGATAAACTGATATTTGGAATTTCATACAACTAGTCCAAATATTTCCACTTACTTGCAGACATTTCGGAAACTCACAGTTTCCTTTATCGATGCTATTGTTGCAGTGACGATCTGTGTACTGCAGATGATTTTTGCCATCAGTTTACCATGACAGTCCTAATGAACATCTTCAAGAGTTTGCAAACATATTTTGAAAATTTTAAGAATTGTTTTCAAAAAATTTCCATCAAAATCAATCCACTGTGTTTAATTTCATACAGCTAAACAATGATAATAATGAATCCCAAAAATGCAAAATGTGGCTCGCTTAGGACAAAGAACAAGGTTTTTTTTTGTTGCCTAAGGAAAAATAAATCATTTTGGCACGTCACATAAGTGACATTGTCATTTAGTTTACCAAAAATACCATCCAAGATGCCTTGCAATAAACTTTTTATTTTGGGTTTTTGCTATTGAATTTAGGCCGTCATTTTATCTAGGGTTTATAAAAATCTGTGAATGTCCCTTTAACATATGTTTTACACAGAGTGGAAACGTGCCAGGTCAGAAGGCTCACCTGAATAAAAACAAGTAAATGACCCTTTTAACACTCTGATGCCAAAACAATCTCAACTCACAGGCTAAGTTCTGTGAAAAATTTCACAAGTGTGTGTCAAGTGGACTTTTCAAATGTAGATGATGTATGCATGAATGCCCAATGTTAACTTGCGTCCCAATAATAATAGCCTCATCCTGTATTTGATATTGATTGTGTGAACTTGAGCTGTGGGAATGATATTGATAAGGCCCATCATCAGCGATAAACATAAAAGTTTTTGTAATCATTGATAAATTAAACCATAATAAACATATGCAGGAATAGCTGCCCCTTCAGACTGCTAAATGTCAACATTTATACAAGTAAATCTGTCTCTATTGCGAACAATATTTAGACAGTAGGCCTACCCATAGGCGAGACAGTTTAAGAAAGCTATCTGTCGTATATATTTCTTGTTTCTGCATTTAAATATTTAAGATATATTTCTGGTTATAAAAATTATTGTCTCTATACTTTATTATTTCAACAAATTAGTTTTTAGAATGTGATAACAATTTCTTTAAAAAGGAATGGGCACCAAAAAAGCTATACATTTTCAACTATATGTTTACTTTTGGGCATACTTTGTCTTTACAAAAATGATTGCTAACAAAGATTTTTAGTGTCTTATGAGGATTAATAAAATGGTAAATATTGAGGTTTTTTTTTTTAAAGTTCATGAAAGCCCACCTACAATTAGCCTATAACTTCCATGTGTCATATGTGTACAATATAGAATGCAGAAGTTGTAAAATTTCTATGGGGCAGCTATTGCAGATAGGACCTACATGCTCTAAAATACTCAATATATCATAGAGCAGCTATTCATGTTGAACTGGTGTTGTTTTTTGACAATTGAGGATGTGCATTATACATCCTGTGCTATATTGTGAAATTACTGATACTGGGAAATTACATGGTATACATGTAGTAAGCTGTAGTACAAGTGTATGTTACTACAATTACTACACAAACGGATTTACACATTCGGTCAGGAACAAACATGCACAGTAAATGTTTTAGCTTTAATACATATATATCATGGGAACCACAACAAGCTGTGTTATGTTTTGATGGATATTTGGTGGATTTTGAATTGAGGCATTCATATAAACATACCTGAAAAACATTGTTCACAGTTTTTGAGTGGTCTGGTGACAACTTGATGAATGAAACAATGGCCTGGAGAGTGAACATGGAAGCCTCTTTGAACAGCTTGAAGGAAGACTTGAGAAAAATTATTGACGAGAAATGTGATTTGGATAGTTTTAATATACAGCTCTTGGAGGATATTGAAAATGATGATGTGGATTTGATGGATAGCTATGAAGGAGGAGTGACTGATGATTGTGGAAAGGAGACAAGAGTAGGTTTGTGTATGGATGATAACAATACATGTCAACACATTGAGGATGATGCTGATGAACTTGGGGATGGGGATGATGTTGATGAGATGGATGTATCTGAAGCAGAGAATAATCTGAAAGCAGAGCAAAATTGTCTTAAAGAGGATAGTACTGTAGCAGATAGGACTGGGACAAGACATGACAAGATGTTCAGACAAAGTGGATTAACGACAGTATGTTGCACAGAGAATGGTTTGAATGGGGACAATGATTACAAGGAGGAGATCACAAAGGAAATACAACATAGCATCATGGATAGTGTTGATGAATTGAATGTGGAGAGAAAAGAGGAATATCAAAATGGTGAGGATGCAAATATTGGAGGAAATTTAACAGATACCGGTAGTGATGAAGACAATCAAGAAGAAGATGACGATGATGTGGAATCGGAAGACGACAATGAAGAAGACCAGGAGGACGATATGGAGGAATTGGCAGAGTTGGTATCACATACTCCAGTCATGTTTCGTAGGAATATTAGAACCAGGCCTATCAGGGCAAATAGGAGTACTTCAATGCCCTCACTTATGTTTAATGAACATGGTGAAGTGCGTCAGGAAAGGTGGGTGTATACACTATATGGACCACAATGGCCTCATCCCAATGGCATAGTTCATTAACCTTGATTAAACAGCT